>NC_140167.1:187369949-187884949 GCF_963971535.1 Notolepis coatsorum
ACATCCAGCCCCAATAGATGGGAGGCCGAGTCTGTCTAAAGTGAACTTGATTGATCCATGTTGGCAGACTACACAATTCTTTGTGTGCGATATCTAGTTATTATGTTGAGTCAAAATACGTCTGTTGGTCATCGGTGTTCGTAATCTTACATTTAAATTAAATGTTTGCTCATGCATATCTTTGGACACCTCTAGCTGATAAACCAATCAGGATACAGAAACAGGATTTCGGGACCCCAAAATTGTCAACAAGAACAACGGAGAATGGATCTGACTGGAACGCTAGCTGGATTATACACAACATGAGACAGTAAATACTATTGTAATAAAACGTTCAAAACTATGTTCAATTTGTGTATTGTTTTGTTACTATATAAGATTGTATTTCGCACTGTATTAACCATAACAACGTCACAGATGAGCTTTAGATGGTTAACGTGATATTAACGTTAGATCTATCCGACGGTCCGACCTAAATACTATTGTAATAAAACGTTCAAAACTATGTTCAACTTGTGTTTTGTTTCTTACTATAAGATTGTATTTCGCAAGCCATACCGACGTCAGGTGAGCTTGCTATCCATTAGATGGATAACGTGATATTAACGTTAGATCTAACCGACCACAATTTGATTCGAAATGTATTACATACCTCACTTTGTTGGTCTCTCACGAAAGTCTTTCTCTGGTCTGCATCCCCTTAACAATTGTGTGTATTGAGCTGTACTGTATTGTACCCATTCTGCAATCTGTTAACCGTTTTCAATCAATGTCAGACGTCCTCTATAAAAAAAACGATTGAATTGCTCAGAATTTAAAATGATGTCCCCAATAGGACATAATAATATTAATATTATTCCCCAGTATGACACAATAAACACAGAATGAATGCTACCAAAGAGAATGCTATATGCAATTTGTGTATAAAGTGTGTATTAATCCTGTAACATGAGTCAAGGTCAGATCTAGCCTGGCATAGAGAACAGAATGTTGATTTTTTGATCAAGTTTCTTTATTAGTTGTCATACAGAAGTACAGAATACTTTTATATAAAATGCTTCTTTCTGTTTTGCTCCAGAGATTGTGCTAGATAAAAATAGATAAGTATAAAATAGAAGTCAAGTACGTAGACAAGTGTTCAATATATACATACAATGCAGAGTAGAAGAGTAACTGAGTTACAATACAATATACTATACAGTACAATGCAGAAATGGGATGAGGTACAATTTACAGTAAGGTGTAATGAGGTATGGGTTGTAGTGCAAATTCTTTGCCAATAAATATAAAGTGTGTTTAGGTGTTCTAAAGTGGGTGCTGTCAGTTGTTTGTTTAAAGTGAGTGTGTGCGTGTGGATGTGTGTGCTGTGAGTGCATTTGATGGTTGTTACATAGTGTTATTGTCATTTGTATGTGTGTAATGTGTAACTAGTACAGTGGAGGGGTGTCCAGTCCAGGGCCCAGAGAGTAGAGAGCTGTGTGAGTCGTCCCGGACAGCTTATGTGAGAGGATGACCATCCTTGTTCAAAAGTTGAGCTCTTGCAGATTAGCCTGGCCCCACTTCTATCCAGAACAATATATAAGGGGACTGCACATTGTTTATTCACTGTGCTGTTTACCATGGCCTCTCATTCAATCATGATATTCATTGTTTTGGGAAATACAGGTCCTGCAGTTGCCACTCTGATAATGGTTCTTGATATAGAGCAGGGCCAGTCACCTCAAGAGCTCAATCTTTGAGCTTGCATGATTGATTACTATAGAACCCTCAGGCTAGGGTTAATTAGGCCTAGAATATATCTGTCGTGTGGTCCAGGGTTGAGCATCTGGGGAAACAGAAAAACAATCAATACATTTTGGAACATTGTTACTACAATAGATAACGTTATTCATCATATTAACAGATTGCAGAATGGGTACAGTACAGTACAGCTCAATACACACAATTGTTAAGGGGATGCAGTCCAGAGAAAGACGTTTGTCTTGTTTACATCAGGGCCCCCCATTTGTAATTCATAGTGACAACAGCATCTAAAACAATATATTTATATGTATATTTATATATTGGAAGAGTATATTTATGAGACAGTATATTTTGTACATATGTAACGGTTGTGACAACGTCTTGTGACAAACAGTACTGTATTTACAAATCTGGTATGTCATAAATAGATGTGAAACAAGTTACTATTATTAGTATTGGGTTAGAGTTGTTTGATTTACACTAACGTAATGTTAGATTGCTATCTGAGGAAGTTAAAATGCTAACGTACAGTAACGTTAGTCTGTGAGCTGGCTACAACATTTTCCAATGTGTAATCGGAAGTCAAAACGGACTGCATATAAACAGCTGATGACTCATAACTTCCTATCACGTTTGAATAATGCTGTAAAGTTAAGTAAAAATGCATTTCAATAGTAATGTATATGAGTATTGAGAGCTTACCGATGCAGAGCTAAATCCAGTGTTGTCAACAGACGAGTCGCAAATTTACTTCCTAGTTTCCGGAGCTTGAGGAATGTCATTGGGAGAAATCAAGTCACCTGACGTTGTAACGCGTTTTGATTGGTTCCGCAGCAACGCCCCTTTTCACAAACGTAGGTAGTTTTTATCTTATCAACACATTAATTTTCATAAAGATATGACGCAAAAACCGTTGCCAACAAACGGAAATGTGTTATTATAGTATATTATGTAGTTCATAATTACAATAACATATACTCTGTAAAACCAGATCAATCATTTCATTAACGGAAGCCTTCATGAAAAAGCCCTCAGCTCGGAACTAGGCAAAATCTGCATATGGCTCGCCGACAACAAACTATCATTACACATGGGCAAAACAGAGTCCATTCTCTTCGGTTCAAATAACAAACTCAGCAAGACCGACGGCTTCTCGGTTACAGTGGGTGACAATATTATCACAAGGAAAGATGAAATTACCTACCTGGGTTCCATCCTAGAGGCTAATCTTTCCTGTGACAAAATGGCATCCAATGTAATAAAAAAAGTCAACCAACGAACGCGATTCTTGTACCGGATCTCCTCTCTGGTAAACAAGAATACCCTGAAGACTCTGGCAGGAGCACTCATTCAAGGGTACTACGACTATGCTTGCACCTCATGGTACCAAAGCACCTCAAAGGCACTAAAAAACAAATTACAAACATCTCAAAACAAGCTAGTCAGACTACTGCTTGACCTGACTCCTAGAACCCACCTCACCCGTGCCCACTTTGACAACCTAGGATGGCTTAGAGTAGACGACAGAGTACAGCAACTTGCAATGGGCCTGGTCTACAAGATACACTACGCGACCAAGGTACCCATGTACATGTCAAAATACTTCCCAAAGGTCAGTGAATACCACGATCACAACACCAGAGGGAGCTCCACAAATCATGTAAAACCGAGATTCGGCTCAAACAAGGGACTAAACACGTTTCGCAATTATGCTACATCAATGTGGAACGCCCTACCTAAAGCTGTAAAGGAATGTGAATCACTACCCACTTTCAAAAACACTCTCAAAAAACACCTACGTGAGACTGCAATTCGAAACTGGACCCTACAAATGTCCTAACCTAGTTGTACAGTAAATGACCAAGTAAGGCTTTGACAGTATTCCAATGTACAGTGTAAAATGTGTGTGTCCCCTACCCAACCCCCCCCCCCCCCCCACCTCCAATGTACAGCCCTCACCCACCCACCCAACCCCACCCCACCCACCCAACCTCCTCCAATGTACAGTTTCTACGCCAAATGTATATACACTCTTTTTCTGGACACTTTTGTATCACAAACAGTACTGTATTTGCAAATCTGATATGTCATATTTTTTGTGAATTATGTGAATATGTACTGTTGGACTGTGGTGATTCCATGTACGGATAAATAAAAAATGATGAGTACTGTCTATCTGTATGTCATGTATGTCATATGTTATGATGAATTGAAAATGGGGGACCCTGATGTAAACAAGACGAAAGTCTTTCTCTGGTCTGCATCCCCTTAACAATTGTATGTATTGTACTGTACTGTGTACCCATTCTGCAATCTGTTAATAAACTTTTCAATCAATCAATCAGCCTCTAGAGACCTTCGGCCTCCCATCTACAATGGCCCTGTTCTGAAGGTATCTTTGAGATGGAAATATCAATGTGATTACCCAGGTTAAATAAAAGATAAAAAAAAAAAAAAAAACACTAGCTTGTTATGATGTACAATAAGCACAGATTCCAATGGTGGAATCAGTTTACTGCTCAGTTGCTCAGAAACTTGAATTTTGGCTGGCATCATATATATATATTAGGGATGTCCGATATTATCGGCCTACCGATATTATCGGCCGATATCGGCATTAAAATGTGATATCGGAAAATATCGGTATCGGTTTTCAATTTATTTTTTAAATAAATAAAATAAAAAGAAAATTACATTTCTATAGAAATGATGTCCGATATTATCGGTCTACCGATATTATCGGCCGATATCGGCATTAAAATGTGATATCAGTTGATATCGGTATCGGAAATTAAGAGTTGGACAATATCGGTATATCGGTAAAAAAGCCAATATCGAGCATCCCTAATATATATATATATGTATACTGTATATATACATCTACAGCACCTTGCAGTAGTCTCGGTAGCAGCATTTGAAGCCGTTGTTGTTGTTGCTGCTCTCTGGTGGTAAAAAGGTGTACCACAAACTACACAAAGGACTACATGAAAGTCAATGCTGTAAATTAATTCCCCAAAAATAGTTCTCGTTGCCTGATGTGAAATATATTCCCACACACTCAAAACCTAAACTAACTTTAGATTAGTTTAGGTTCGTGTTAACGTTAGATAATGTACAAAATAAACGTATTTACGGTGCTTTTAGACGTCGCTCTTTTATTTTGAAATCCCTCGACCGGAAGTAAAAATAATGCTTCTTTTTCTGCTTGTTATCAATGGGTTGGTTGAGAATGGAAATGTCATCTATCTAGGGAACCTAGCTACATCCGGGGTACAATGTTGCATAGGCTGCACATCGATGTTGCAGAAGCATAAAGGCAGAGTGTCTGCAACACCGTTGCTTTGTCGATGTTGTGTTGCAGTTGCTTTGAAGTTTCTGTAGCATGCAGAGGCCTTTATTCTTATTACTTGTATTATTGCACAATCGCTGCGGGCATGACCTCCCGCATTTCACTGTATGCTTGTATGCCGTGACAAATAAAACTCTTGACTTGACTTGCTTGTTGGATTATCCCACATTCGCTATTACCTCATTCTGCGCCAGGGGTCGGGGCGCCAGAGGGCACTATTACACCAGCGCTGTAAGTCAATGTGGCGCTTTGTGCACTTGCGAGTGCTTAAAATTAGGGATGCTCGATATTGACTTTTTTACCGATACCGATATACCGATATTGTCCAACTCTTAATTACGATACCGATATCAACCGATATCAACCGATACCGATATATGCAGGGTTTCCCCCCCAAAAAAATTGAATAATTTCAGGTAATTATAACATTACATATCTCTTGTTGTGGAATTAACACAACATTATGCATACTTTTGACAATAAATAAAATCAGAATTTGTTCTTACTTGCTTGCCTGGGTAAATAAAGGTTATAGAAATGTTAAAAAAAAAAAAAAAAAAAATATATATTGAAAACCGATACCGATATTTTCCGATATCACATTTTAATGCCGATATCGGCCGATAATATCGGTAGGCCGATAATATCAGACATCCCTACTTAAAATATATCTTATATTATAGCTATGGGTCTAATACACCCGTCGACTGTCAGTGAGTTGCTTCCAGTCAACATGCAGGAAACAGATTGTTTTTTCATCTGTACATTTCCATTTTATACCATTTTGAATATGAGTATAGTTTTGGTGATTCTTAGTAATCCCAGGAAAAGACGCGATAATAGCCCTTTAGTGGAATACACTAAACACGTTGTAATTTTTCGCCTGATTATCTAAACATCCTGAAAACAACGCTAGATTGTCGTTATTATCCTTCCTCATGCAAGAATGAAAAGGGCCCTGGAGCGCGGCGCTCCCCCGCCACCTCCTCCCACTCAACGGCACACAGCCACACACACACACAGACAGCCGCAATCGGGGTAGAGAGAAATATCAGATCAACGCAAGATTTTAGATATAGAGTCCTTACCTGGTATCTGATGTAATGCAAAAGAAATAATCCAATTATCTGATCGCCATTCCAAATACTGCTCGTGGAGGTCCGTCCCACATTACCGAGCGTTACACATGAACAGGTGGGCGGGGTTAGTGTACCATGCCATCGTTGTAAAGGCCTGCCTCGGCTGAGTATTTAAACCCTGCACGCATGGCTCAGATAGGCCCTGAAAAGAAACTACACCATTTCTAATAGAGTGCAATACCTGCTGGAATGCGTAGGTGGCGGTATTTGCCCTTTTGCGAGGGCAGACCCATTCCCAATGATAACATCAGGCTGGATGGATGAAAATGAATGGATATAGCTAATAAAAGAAATAACAATTAAAACCTGACTATACTCGTGATTGGCGCTGAACGGTTGGCTAGTTAACCCAACTATACTTGTGACTGGCGTTGAATGAGTTAAGTAAAAACAAAAACAAACATTAACGTGGAAGCTCAGACATTTCAAGCATCAACGTTGTAACTTTCGGAATGAATGCTTTAGTTCCTGTAAATAACGTTAGCCTGCTACAACTCGGAAATATATAGCTGTTAACAATGACAGTAGCCAGCTAGCTCGTTTCTTTGATTATATGATGTTCGCTATTAACACTTTCTCTGCCACACTTATATCCATCAATGTTTGATCTCTGCCACCACTTTAAGTCTATGGAGATGTTCACCTTCTTTGCAGGGCTATAACTTTTTTAATTGTATTGCTAAATTGACATTACTATGGCCCATTCAACATCGATTATCTATCGTTCAGGATGTAGGAACGTTTTACTTTTTCATTCACACATTCATAGTATAAATATGTTTTTATCGTTTTCTGCAGTATTTCCCAGAACGTGAGATATAGGCACAAATGCATATATTAGATCATCAAATGCAGTTTGTTGCCGATCCACGCTATATTAAAAATGTCAACTGTACATGGTCCTAAACGTTATGACTGATCATGCGCGGGTGAACGGAGGGGGGGGGGTCATTTATAATTCCGTGATAGTCGTTAAATGCTTCATGTAGTATGGGTGATATATAGATCAGAGCAGTTTGTATGGTTAATAATAAAGAAAAACGCTGAAACTCACGGCAGCTTCCTCGTAGCGTTGGGCGATGAGAGTGGAGCAAACAGATCCCAGTTATGTGATGTGGATCGAGGCGATCCAGTTCCGGTTTGTATAATACTAATATACGCCCAAATCATGTGGATTATTGAGTTATGGCAACGATCCATATCCACGGTGTGTGTCTTGAGTCCCGCGACGATAAACGAGTGGCCGGACGGAATTAGGGGACGGACCGTGCAACAAAGGGGATATCCGGTTTGGCAACTCGCCGATCAGCCACCAGGTGGCAGTATTGAAGCGTTGCAGAGTTGTGCTGAGTCCCGCAGCATCAGACAATCCTCCGTGAGTGAAATATGAATACCATGGCGAAAATATGAAATATGATCAGAATAACGTTGTACGCCGTGATCTGGCAGAATTCGCATGAACTTGAAACCCGCCTTAAGCCGTTTCCGGCGGGGAATGTAAGTCATATGTTGATTTTGTCGATTAGTATTTGAATAGTTCCCAGTGATTATCAAATAGTAATCTTGTGAATGTTTCCCCATCCCTACTTATAGCTTATATTGATATAAAACAGCATGTTTTGTTGCTCGCCTGCAAGTTATATCTGATGTTTTCTCCTTCCCATATATGATGAGGCATAAAACCAATCCATAAGGGGTGGATTCTTTTGAAAAAGGATTGACGGGTCAGAACACAGGCATATACAGCAATGTGAAGAACTGCTTGCGGAGCAGGATATTGATTGGATATTGGACAACTTCCAGGAAAGTTAAACCAGGGCAGTGCCCAGAAGAAACCTGGCAGGACTTTAAGTGACGGCAGGGAAATGCTCAATAATTCGGTTCTACGCATAATAGCAGCGTAAACAGATCATTCTCACGAGGAAGAACACAAGTTGCAATATTTCTTTGCAGGTGAGTGTAGCTAGTGTAGCATTATCTGAATAATTATAGCCTAGGGAACTTGGTGGCGCCTTCTTCATGTGAGCCATTAAAATCCAGCATCCCTTTCTGTCCCACAACAGAAATCCATGAAAATGTTTTTTAATCTTTAGATTAATGTTGTGGTTATGTGGATAGAATAAGACGCAGCTACTAGACGGCTGGTAGTTTCAAATAGCAGTAAAATAAAATAAAAAGTGAAGAGGAACAGAAGAATGAACAGAGATCGGCGCGGCCACGTTTCACGGTGCCTGCTGTGAATAACATTAAATGCCGAAATTCATAGCCTGTGTGATCTGTCTGCCGGGATCGGCCTCATAGAATTTATATTTGACGATTATTTGTTGTAGATTAAATTAATCCAAACAAGTCATTAGGATATTAACCACGGAACGCTGCTGTGGCCAAACCAGGGGTGAAAAAAATAAGTGTCATCCATTGATATAAAACAGCCTTCGCTTGCTTGCCATTTAAATCAGTGGGCGTTTCTTCCTCTCAAATATAATGAGGCATGAATCCAATATGAGGGACGTTTATTTTGGCGTGACACGGTCCCAGTTTGTGCAATGGTCACCAGCGTCCAAGCAGGCACAAAGTCTTAGGGATATGTGAGCCCTAGGCTGCAGTAAGCTTTAAGTGTGTTTTGTTCAACAAGTAAAACACACAAAAAGTATTTACTACTATACCAACTTATTGATACGATAGTGATTATGGAAATATGCCTGAAAGCATGATTGATGTGTATTAGTTTAGCATGGGGCTTGGATGTGCAGGCTCCGTGTTCTGTCAGTGTAGGGTGTATCTAAATGTTACAACATTTGTTAAATGACTATTCTAACTACTTTTTGCAAGAGTTGAATGGTAGCTTAAGAAAATATCATCTCCCGTTTGTTTTTATAGAATTTGGAAGGAATTCAGGGGGGTGGGTGGAGGATGGGTTTTCTCATCAGGTTATTTGTCTTCCCTTTCTTTTCTACCTATGTGAATTATTTTTTAATGTTTTTACTAAATAAAAATGTGCGTGTGTGTGTGCGTGCGTGTGTGTGTGTGTATGTTCATATACCTAAATGTCAAGACAGTGAGAGGTCGGTAGGATTTGTGACTGGAGTTGCTGCTCAGGTTACTTCCCCAGAAGTCATTGCTCCAAATGTTGTTCAGAGGTGTTTCTGGTCTCAAGTCCTGAAAGACAGATTACAACAGCGGGTCAATGGTACAGTAAGGGGTTAAAGCTCCAGGGCCATTTGAGTAAATGGTGCATTTTTATATAGTGCTTTTATCCAAAGCGCTTTACAATTTGTTCCTCACATTTTACTCATTCACTCACACATTCACACACCGACGGCGGAGGCAACCATGCAAGGTGCCAACGTGCTCATTGGGAGCATGTAGGGGTTAAATGTCTTGCTCAAGGACACTTCGACATGCTGCCCAGGAGGAGCGGGAATCGAACCGGATTACCAGACGACTGCTCTACCTCCTGAGCCACTGTCGCCCCTATTTGAGTGACAGTGATAGGTGATTCTGAAACATCTTGCCGTTATCAGCAGCACCAGTGAAAAAAATAGGTGTTACCGTAAAACTTAATTTAAAAGCTGAGTCACAATCAAAACGTCCATTTCATTGGCCGGGTATATATTAGCGACACATTTTGACAAATAAAGCTCTCAATTAGAAGCCGGGTCTAAATTAATTGTTTTTGCGGTTACCACAGGTGCAGTTTTGTTTTTCTTTCTATCATCATTTGCAATCATGAGCCAGTGCGCCTGCAACTGTAATTTACCATTAGTAACACATTTGTAAAACTGAGTGACACTTTGTGAAACCAAAGTGGCTTTACTCCTCCCCACTGCTCTCTGAGTGTGTGAGGTTGGTGCGAGCAGAGCCATTTATTACCAGAGTCTGTCCAGGTTAGAAAGCCACTAACACTCCCTGAAACCTCACAGTCCAAACTCTGGTAATAAATGGCTCTGGGTGCTGGAGTGAGAATGTGCCGTCACTCAGAGCGAGATCAAATGATTCACAATTGATGTCATTCAATAGCCTCAATTTGATATGGATGATATTCATACTTAATACTAGTTTAAACAATTTTAAACAACAATGCTAACAATTTGATAGGATTTCCCATATTTGTTGAGACAGGGTTTTGGAATTAAAGGCCAGTCCCTACGCCTGTCCCAAATATAGGCCAGCTGTAGTCAATAATTGAAGCTTTTATAAAAAGCCTGGGTTATTAATTGAAGTTGTATGGTAGGTGCACTGGTGAGGAGCTAGGTAGTAGGGGTGGGGGAAAAAATTGATACGTAGTAGTATGGCGATACTTTGCGTGGCGATACTGTATCGATACAGGGACGCCAAGTATCGATATTTAATTATTATTTATTTTTTTGTATAAGGAAGTTGCATTGTTCATTTCAATACCTGTAATAGTACAGTAGTCCCCACACACAAACACATGTGCATTCAGTTAAGTTGGAATATGACTGTAATACAAACAGTTCAGTTTGTCAGGTACATGCAACACAGATTACAGTATTTACATCTGTCTGCTTGAGAAAATACCATGTCCTGCAATAAAAATGATTGAAGTGAGATTAACAGACTGAACTTTATTTTATTAGATAAAACACGTTGACAAAGTTTTACTTTGCAGTTGAAAAAAGGTAATACATCGCAATATTAATATCGCAATACTCAGCATATCGCAATATATTTAGTATCGCAATACTATCGTATCGTGACTCAAGTATCGTATCGTGAGGCCTCTGGTGATTCCCACCCCTACTAGGTACTAGTAGGTACACTGCTGAGCAGGTTCATGTGGTCTAGTGACCCTTTCTCTTATGTACAGTATGCCACCTACTCTAGATAGCCAGTGCTTATTCTTAGTCCTCTTCTATGCTGTGGCATGCTGGGGGGGGGGGGGCTACATCAACTCAAGGGACACCAACAAAATGAACAAGCTGACGAGGAAGGCTAGCACTGTGGTGGGAGTTAAGCTGGTCAGACTAGAGGTGGTGGCAGAGAGGGGGATGAGAAGGAAGCTGGCTGCTATCCTGTAGAATCCCTCCCCCACCCCCTCTACGATGAGCTAGTCAAGATGAGAAGCACGTTCACTGTCGTTCAGTCACAGACTCATACCCCCCGACACTGAACTAACCGCCTAGGCCAGTCCTTCGTACCAGCGGCCATCAGGGACAGGGACTGTTGCCAGCAGCCGGAGGACTAACGACAGCAGAACTCGATAACTACTAGGAATGTCTGAACACTGTGTCTGACCCACCTAAACGGACAACGTATAACATATATCCCGCTGACGCCATACGTACCTTATGCATACTGCACTGTAAACTGTATACTTACTTACCCATAGTATATATTTAGATTATAGTTTCTATTGTAACTATTTATTGTAATGCAAATATAACTGATAGGGCATACAGACCCTCATCTCTGCACCTTGATTTACACTGCCTACTTGCTCATATATGTATAATGAAGAGTTAATTATTGTTATATTGTTTACACTGCCTATTTATATTCTTATTTTTTATTTCTTCTGTACTATAATTCTATGACCTGTATAATGTCTTCTACTATTTACCATGTACCTCCCCTCCCCCATGCTGCTATGATGCCTCAATTTCCCCCAAGGGGATCAATAAAGGATGCTACAGGAAGTGTGTACATGACAGGGCTGCACAATATACTACAATGTGATATTTCATTCACATATTGCAATTACAAAATGACTTGCAACATAATCTTCTCTTGTATTGTCCCCCCCCCTCAATGAATCTAAAGAAAATGTTAATATTACAGTGAGCAAACGGTCAGCCTTAGCAGTAGTCAATGTGAAATAAAAGGAACAATACCTTGTTATTGACAATTGCTTCAGAATCGTCAAACACAAACTCCCCATCATAGCTGTTGATAAAACACAGGAGAGCCACCAGTGCCACCGTGCTCTTGGCGTGGACCGGGGCAAGCTTTGGCAGGGGAATTTGGTGGTCCCAATACACTTCAGACAACGCCATGGTGCACTGGCTCTTTGGTCAGATCGCATCGCCACCTATTCCCTGATGAGAATCGTTCAAATTGACATTATTAATTACTAGTTGTTACACATTACACTGCTGACCAGTAGTAGTCATAATACCGTCTCTATTTATATAATACACTCTATGTACATACATCTGATTAGCACTTACGTTCACATTCAGTCAGTAGTACTAACTTGTATATTTTGTACCCAGTTTGATCACCTGTACATTGTATATTGCTGGTGCAATTATTTACTGTTACATTTGCACTCTGGTTGGATGCCAAACTTCTTTTCGTTGTGCTGTACTTGTGCAGTTGTGCTGTATGATGACAATGCATTATGAGTTGAAAATGGGGGACCCTGATGTAAACAAGACGAAAGTCTTTCTCTGGTCTGCATCCCCTTAACAATTGTGTGCATTGAGCCGTACTGTACCCATTCTGCAATCTGTTAATTAAAGTTTTCAATCAATCAACATTAGAATCTAATCTAATTCTACACGTAACCTGTGTCCTTGTGATTTGTTAGCCAGTCGTCAACATACAAAGCTGGGATCTTCGCACATCGGATGGATTGATACCTTATCATTTGGACGCCACATCGAGAGGTGATCCTGTCCAATGTACAGTTTCTACGTCAAATGTATATACTCTCTTTTCTGGACTCTTTTTGTATCACAAACAGTACTGTATTTGCAAATCTGCATAAATGTATAGATGTATCTGTATGTCATGTATGTCATTTATGATGAATTGAAAATGGGGGACCCTGATGTAAACAAGACTAAAGTCTTTCTCTGGTCTGCATCCCCTTAACAATTGTATGTATTGAGCTGTACTGTATTGTACCCATTCTGCAATCTGTTAATAAAATGTTCAATCAATCAATCAATCAATCATATCCATGCATGGCCCCTGGTAAATGTACAAGCTGACAGATGTTGGATGAATGAATGAATACTTTATTTAACAGATTGCAGAATGGGTGTAATACAGATACAGTACGGCTCAATACACACAATTGTTAGGTGGATGCAGACCAGAGAAAGACGTTTGTCTTGTTTACATCAGGGTCCCCCATTTTCATTTCATAGTGACATTTATGACATACATGACATCACATTTATATGGCATAGGAACTTAGCGAACGTAACGTTACAATGTGAACACGTTAACGTTACCAAATGTAACGTTAACACAACGTATCCCCACATAAAAGTGTTGTTTGACATTGATTGCACTTACACCACACACTGTCATAATTGTGCACCACCGACACAATGCTACATTAATCTAGTGGCTGGCTAGGAGGAGGTCGACCTACCACTTTTAGCATGCGGTTAGTTAGCTGATGCTATCCCCATTTTTACTACGAATGCATGGCTATGCATGGCTATGTCAGCAGGTCGGGTAGTCGATTTAGAATAGTTATCGTTCCTCCGAATAGAGTCCAATGTGCAAAGTCTAGACCGGTCGGAGGAGGATAATATGCAGCAGGCAGAAAGCTCACGACTGTGTAGACAATATGCACGCTCGGTTACTTCCTGGTTGGTGTCACGTGATCTGATCTCACAGCGCGATATTGATTGATTGATTGAAAACTTTATTAACAGATTGCAGAATGGGTACAAAATACAGTACAGCTCAATACACACAATTGTTAAGGGGATGCAGACCAGATCAGTGTCCACCATTTTCAATTCATCATAACATGACATACACACAACATACAGATAGACAGTACTGCCACATCTATACATTGGGTAGGTGGGGTGGGGGGGTAACTGTACATTGGATTATCGACGAAACCTTACTTGGTTACAAGAATAGACAGAGGAGGGTCTCGTGTATTATTGGGTTAGGAGTGGACATTTACTGTAGCCTACATTGGAGGGGGTTGCTAGGACATTTACAGGGGCCAGTTTCAAATTTCAGTCTCCCGTAGGTGCTCATCAAGAGTGGTTTTGAAAGTGGGCAGTGATTCTGTTGACAGAAACAGGTGTTCTGCAAAATCCTACTCCCTGCAGAATTCTACTGCCGAGCGCTCCTGTTTGACTTGTTGATGGTGACGCAATATCTTAAAACATATTTGTACATACACAACTTATTACTGTATAAGCATGTAAATATTTGCATGCAATTGGCTTTGCAGCAGAATGTATAAAGCATGTATAAAGTAGATGATAAAATGTCGTACACCAAAATGTGACGATGACGACATCCAGCTGACACGCAGCTGTACCCTGGTCTGTATAGCAATGGAGAACAGGTGGACCGCATATTTGTACATACATAACTTATTACTGTATAAGCATGTAAATATTTGCATGCAATTGGCTTTGCAGCAGAATGTATAAAGCAATAAAGTAGATGATAAAATGTACCAGATGTTCAAATTTGAGTACTGTTTGTGATACCAAAAGAGTCCAGAAAAGAGAGTATATATACATTTGACGTAGAAACTGTACATTTGAGGAGGTTGGGTGGGGGGGGGGGGGGGGGAATTGTACATTGGAGGTGGTTGGGGGGGGGGGGGAACTGTACAATCAAAACTGTAAATAAATACTGTAAATAAGTTTGAATGTTGATAACTGATAACATGTTGTTCAATGTTTTTTTTGTTCAACATATGCATACAGTATACATGGAGTGTATATAAATAAATCCATGGTTAAAAGCAACAGTTTTGTTCCCTGAATTCTGAGTTTATTTGATAGCGATATATTGGTGTATTGAAATACCTTACCCCAGAAATCTTACATAAAAATGTTATGATAGAGTATAAAAATATGCTCACCATATGCATACAGTATACATGGAGTGAGTAGTGAGGTCATATAAAATGATTCTGTAGTGGGAGCATTCTTTGATAGCGATATATATGTATTAACAATTAGATTAAAAACAACTACTCTGCTGAATTCTGCTGACAGCGCTCCTGTGCTTGCGCACGCATGCGCATGACCCACAATCGTTCACGAACGTCTTGTTGAGTCTTGTTGATATATCTTAAACAATATCATCCGAATGTATTTGTAGATGATAAAATGTCGGTACACCTGTTGGAATTCGGAGTGAACTATAGGGTGACGTCACCCAGCTGTCCAAAGATATAGGCGAGTCGCGCTACGGCAGCAGTTTTCGAGGAAGTAGTAGTGGAATTTCGCAGCACTGACGTCACCGGCAGTAGTTCTCAGCAGAGCAGTGGAATTTTGCAGACGCGTCTAGCGAGTCGCGCTACGGCAGTAGTTTTCGAGGAGGCAGTAGGATTCCGCAGAACACCGGCTATAGGGCGACAATAATGTGGTCAAGAGGCATGGTTTCTATCTTTCGCCTTTAACTGGCGTGGTTTCTTTATTCACATGGTAAGAGCAGTAACACATGAGTCCTCCGCTCGTGAGAGGTAGGTGGTGGAAGAGAGATTGAGTAGGAGGAGACATATCTATTTATACTCGCCACCTGGTGCAATAGTATGCAGGGTCCGTGTACGTTTTGATAGTTCGTTTTTCGTTTCAAAAGGAAAAACGAAAAAACGAAAAAAACGGAAATACGAGGTGTTTCCTATTTCCGTTTGAAACCAAACTCGAAAACACGGGGGAAAACTGAAATACGGACCTGTTTTTCGTATTTTGGTATCAGAATCAAATGTAAAAAACGAGTCAATAATGGGCCGTGTACGTTTTGATAGTTCGTTTTTCGTTTTTGATGTGAAGAATGGAGAACGGAACCACGTGACAAGTACATTTTTCAATGTAAAAGCCATGCACAATCTAACGTGAACGAATATGTATAACGTTATGAATAAATACATGCATACAGATCTATACCAGGGTAACGTTATGATACATACATTTTTTGTTTTGTGCATTTCATTTAGACATTATATTTATTGTCCGTGTGATTGAAAACTTTATTAACAGATTGCAGAATGGGTGCAATACAGTACAGCTCAATACACACAATTGTTAAGGGGATGCAGACCACAATAAGCCGTGACATGGTCGACAAATCATATTGATTTGCAGTAGGCAGGCTTTTTATTTGATCAACAGAAAAATAATCGTAGGTATTTTGGCGCATTAGTAGCCTCCGGTATTTCATCAGTGCAATACATATGCCTAATTTCTATGCGCAATTTGTACACGTCCATCGTTACTTCTGTGTATTCTAACGTGCAGTAAAATATTACATGGACTTTGTTAACTGTGTAAATACACGTACACTACAGTAAAGTACAGTAAAGTACAGTTACAGTGGGTGACAATATTGTCACAAGGAAAGATGAAATTACCTACCTGGGTTCCATCCTAGAGGCTAATCTTTCCTGTGACAAAATGGCATCCAATGTAATAAAAAAAGTCAATCAACGAACTCGATTCTTGTACCGGATCTCCTCCCTGGTAAACAAGAATACCCTGAAGACTCTGGCAGGAGCACTCATTCAAGGGTACTACGACTATGCTTGCACCTCATGGTACCAAAGCACCTCAAAGGCACTAAAAACCAAATTACAAACATCTCAAAACAAACTAGTCAGACTACTGCTTGACCTGACTCCTAGAACCCACCTCACCCCTGCACACTTTGCCAACCTAGGATGGCTTAGAGTAGACAACAGAGTACAGCAACTTGCAATGGGCCTGGTCTACAAGATACACTACACGACCAAGGTACCCATGTACATGTCAAAATACTTCCCAAAGGTCAGTGAATACCACAATCACAACACCAGAGGGAGCTCCACAAATCATGTAAAACCCAGATTCGGCTCAAACAAGGGACTAAACACGTTTCGCAATTATGCCACAACAATGTGGAACGCCCTACCCAAAGCTGTAAAGGAATGTAAATCACTACCACCTTCAAAAACACTCTCAAAGAACACCTACGGGAGACTGCAATTCAAAACTGGCCCCTACAAATGTCCTAACCCAGTTGTACAATAAAGACCAAGCATGGCTTTGTCAGTATTCCAATGTACAGCCCCACCCAACCCCACCCCACCTACCCAACCTCCTCCAATGTACAGTTTCCATGTCAAATGTATGTCAGTATTCCAATGTACAGTGTCCCCCCCCCCCCCCCCCTACCCAACCCCCCCCCCCCCCCCCCCCCCCCCACCTCCAATGTACAGCCCCACCCCACCTACCCAACCTCCCCCAATGCACAGTTTCTATGTCAAATGTATATACTCTTCTTCTGGATTTTTTTAGTATCACAAACAGTACTGTATTTGAAAATCTGGTATGTCATAAATGTATAGATGTAGCAGTACTGTCTATCTGTATGTCATGTGTGTCATATGATGAATTGAAAATGGGGGACCCTGATGGAAACAAGACGAAAGTCTTTCTCAGGTCTGCATCCTCTTAACAATTGTATGTATCGAGCTGTACTGTACTGTACCCATTCTGCAATCTGTTAATAAACTTTTCAATCAATCAATCAATCAAAGTGTGGAAAAACATACAATCTAAAACTACTTACAGAAACTGACCAGCAGGTGTCGCACTGTCAATTATTATTATTATGCCACATAATTATGGCAGTAGTAGTAGTAGTAATTGTTGTGAAGGATCAGATTAAACCGAATATATATGTTTATTTATATATATATATTTAAATAGTATTTGTATATCGT
Organism: Notolepis coatsorum; assembly: GCF_963971535.1. Classification (NCBI taxonomy): domain Eukaryota; kingdom Metazoa; phylum Chordata; class Actinopteri; order Aulopiformes; family Paralepididae; genus Notolepis; species Notolepis coatsorum. Next base: position 187,387,846 of record NC_140167.1, read on the forward strand.
TTGATATCCCCTGTATATTCCTTGTACAATATGCACTGAATATCCCTTTAGTCTACTAAACAGCCCATAATAGTTTCATTCTACCATTGGACGAGAACCTGGCGCCATCAGCCATACCCCTAGGTTCAAGTTCAATCGTGCCGCCCAACATGTCGTGGCAAGCCCCGGTTCCGCGTAGGAATACGTCTGGCGAAATACGAATGGTACTATTTGTTCATAGCGCATATATATATGGCGCAAGTAAAGTAGAACTTTCTTTTAGTCCAGTTCTTTACCCTCCAACAGAGTAACAGACGCGAAGCCTCACCCACGACGCACGTGTGGTGCAGTAAGGCCTACTTGGCCTCAGAATAGGCATTGAGATATCGTGTGGATTAATAGTTGAATAGTCATAGTTTGGCACTATACCGTCGAGTTGGACGTATTCTATTAAGCTAATAATAGTCTATTTATGTATGGTGCATCGTTCGGTTAGAGTTATAAAGTTATCAGTACCCCCATCGTTCCTGACGTTATCTGGACGCTTAACCAGGCTGGGCAGACCACTAGTGGTGCTTGCATCCGAGGAGCTCCGGGCCAGGGCGACTGGACCTGTATATTGGATTACTCTACCCGGACGACGGCGAGCCTTCCACGGCTTGGATTATGCTTTGGGTGCTTTGATTATTCCATGGATAATGGCCAACACTGCGGAGTGTTGGAACTACCCCCCGGAGAGGACTCCAGGTGAGACGGCGCTCTACACCAGTGAGGTCGCCTCACGTCTCTCCGTTGTGGACCGGCAGCTACCGTCCACCAGAGGGTCCAGCTGTATTCGTCTGCGGACCGAGGTTCTGTGGGCACCGTGTTCAAGACTTTGAATTCTCCCAAGAAACCGTCGGCCAGATGGGATACCGCCAGCGGCTTCTCTAACCCCCCCCTCCTACTGTCTTACAACCAGCGGGACCCCCCCCCCCCTTAGTGTATCCAGCTATAATCATTTAAGTACCATCGCTATAGTTTCCTAAAGAAACAGGTTGTATACTTACTCCCTGCGTAACCAGAGATTGGACATTCAATGTTGATTTACCTACGAATACTAATTTGCCATACAAGTGCATTTCAAATCATAAGTGTAAACAAGTGAACGTTGTATATACCTTTTGCTATATTAAATATTCGATTTGTACATTTGTGTGGACTTCGTTTCATCAGGTGGGAAAGTGTTCATCATATTTATATCATGTACTGGATGGCCAGAAGTTAAAGTACAAGAGGTAGTGGTATTAAATACCATATCTAACAATACAGTCAGGGAATTGTACCCCTCAGTTACAGTAATAGTAGTGGTGGTGGTGGTAGTAGTAGTAGTTGTAGTAGCAGTAGTAATAGTAGTAGTAGTAGAAGTAATAGTAGTAGTAAAGGTAGCAGTAGTAGTAGTAGTAATATTAGTGGTAGTAGTAGTAGTAATAGTAGTAGTAGTAGTAGTAGTAGTAGTAGTAGTAGTAGTAGTAGTGGTGGTAGTAGTAGTAGTAGTAGTAGTAGTAGTAGTAATAATAGTAAGCTTATAGCTAGTAGCTTAAGCCTGCCTACTGCAAATCAATATGATTTGTCGACCATGTCACGGCTTATTGTGGTCTGCATCCCCTGAGCTGTACTGTATTGTACCCATTCTGCAATCTGTTAATAAAGTTTTCAATCACACGGACAATAAATATAATGTCTAAATGAAATGCACAAAACAAAAAATGTATGTATCATAACGTTACCCTGGTATAGATCTGTATGAAACTCAGTCTTTAGACCAAATAGCCTACATTATGAAATTTCTGAGGAAAAAGAAAGCACATTTGGGTGAGTGATGCCATAATTATGTGGCATAATAATAATAATAATTGACAGTGCGACACCTGCTGGTCAGTTTCTGTAAGTAGTTTTAGATTGTATGTTTTTCCACACTTTACTGTAGTGTACGTGTATTTACACAGTTAACAAAGTCCATGTAATATTTTACTGCACGTTAGAATACACAGAAGTAACGATGGATGTGTACAAATTGCGCATAGAAATTAGGCATATGTATTGCACTGATGAAATACCGGAGGCTACTAATGCGCCAAAATACCTAGATTATAATGTATAGTTACGATTATTTTTCTGTTGATCAAATAAAAAGCCTGCCTACTGCAAATCAATATGATTTGTCGACCATGTCACGGCTTATTGTGGTCTGCATCCCCTGAGCTGTACTGTATTGTACCCATTCTGCAATCTGTTAATAAAGTTTTCAATCACACGGACAATAAATATAATGTCTAAATGAAATGCACAAAACAAAAAATGTATATGTATCATAACGTTACCCTGGTATAGATTTGTATGCATGTATTTATTCATAACGTTATACATATTCGTTCACGTTAGATTGTGCATGGCTTTTACATTGAAAAATGTACTTGTCACGTGGTTCCGTTCTCCATTCTTCACATCAAAAACGAAAAACGAACTATCAAAACGTACACGGCCCATTATTGACTCGTTTTTTTTCATTTGATTCTGATACCAAAATACGAAAAACAGGTCCGTATTTCAGTTTTCCCCCGTTTTTTCGAGTTTGGTTTCAAACGGAAATAGGAAACACCTCGTATTTCCGTTTTTTTTTGTTTTTTAGTTTTTCCTTTTGAAACGAAAAACGAACTATCAAAACGTACACGGACCATGCAGCTGCAGAACGTCAGAACGCAGCGCTTAGAAGCCCCGCGCTTAGAGGCCCCGCGCTTAGAGACCCCTCGCTTCCATTGGCTGATTTGGGTCACGTGATTTGGGTCCCACCCAATGGCTGAGGTCCCCCGCGCTTAGAGACCCCTCGCTTCCATTGGCTGATTTGGGTCACGTTGCACTGCGGGATTGATTGATTGATTGATTGATTGAAAACTTTATTAACAGATTGCCGAATGATTTGGGTCACGTTGCACTGCGGGATTGATTGATTGATTGATTGATTGATTGATTGATTGATTGATTGATTGATTGAAAACTTTATTAACAGATTGCCGAATGGGTACACGTGACCACCACAGGCCCTGATTGATTGATTGAAAACTTTATTAACAGATTGTAGAATGGGTACAGTGACCTGATTGATTGATTGATTGATTGATTGATTGATTGATTGATTGATTGATTGAAAACTTTATTAACAGATTGTAGAATGGGTACAGTGACCTGATTGATTGATTGATTGATTGATTGATTGATTGATTGATTGATTGATTGATTGATTGATTGAAAACTTTATTAACAGATTGTAGAATGGGTACAGTGACCTGATTGATTGATTGATTGATTGATTGATTGATTGATTGATTGATTGATTGAAAACTTTATTAACAGATTGCAGAATGGGTACAGTGACCGATTGATTGATTTATTGATTGATTGATTGATTGAAAACTTTATTAACAGATTGTAGAATGGGTACAGTGACCTGACCGATTGATTGATTGATTGATTGATTACCTTTATTAACAGATTGTAGAATGGGTACAGTGACCGATTGATTGATTGATTGATTGATTGATTGATTGATTGATTGATTGATTGATTGATTGATTGATTGATTGATTGAAAACTTTATTAACAGGGGAGCTCCAGTAGCTCACCACGTACCGCGAGTGCTATTTCAGCGCCGTGGACAACCGTGCTCGTCACGGATCTGGGGCTGAGCGCGTTCGAATCCCGGACGGCAGCCGTGCCTTTCCCAGAGTGTCTTCCCCCCCATCTGAACCCTTTCAGCCTGCTTCTGTCGGTCGAACTTGACCAAGTATGAATGCGATGAAAAAGCGATAAACGCTAAAAGAACCAGCTGACTGGTCAAAGTTTAAAAAAAAGAAAACTTTATTAACAGATTGCAGAATGGGTACAGTGACGTCACAGGCCCGGATTGATTGATTGATTGATTGATTGATTGATTGATTGATTGATTGATTGATTGAAAACTTTATTAACAGATTGCAGAATGGGTATAGAGGTGTGATAGGTGTGATAGGTGGGATCGGTGTGATAGGTGGGATCGGTGTGATAGGTGTGATAGGTGGGATCGGTGTGATAGGTGTGATAGGTGGGATCGGTGTGATAGGTGGGATTGGTGTGATAGGTGGGATAGGTGTGATAGGTGTGATAGGTGGGATCGGTGTGATAGGTGGGATCGTTGTGATAGGGGTGATAGGTGGGATCGGTGTGATAGGTATGATAGGTGGGATCGGTGTGATAGGTGTGATAGGTGGGATCGGTGTGATAGGTGGGATCGGTGTGATAGGTGGGATCGGTGTGATAGGTGTGATAGGTGGGATTGGTATGATAGGTGGGATCGGTGTGATAGGTGGGATCAGTGTGATAGGTGGGATCGGTGTGATAGGTGTGATAGGTGGGATCGGTGTGATAGGTGTGATAGGTGTGATAGGTGGGATCGGTGTGATAGGTGTGATAGGTGGGATCGGTGTGATAGGTGTGATAGGTGTAATAGGTGGGATCGGTGTGATAGTTGTGATAGGTGGGATCGGTGTGATAGGTGGGATCGGTGTGATAGGTGGGATCGGTGTGATAGGTGGGATTGGTGTGATAGGTGTGATATGTGTGATAGGTGTGATCGGTGTGAGAGGTGTGATACAGTGACCGTCACAGGCCCGGATTGATTGATTGATTGATTGATTGAAAACTTTATTAACAGATTGCAGAATGCAGTACAGCTCAATACACACAATTGTTAAGGGGATGCAGACCATGCAGTACTGTTACATTTGTGACATACAGTAAATATATACAAGGGGGAGGGAACTGTACATTTATGATGAATTGAAAATGGGGGACCCTGATGTAAACAAGACGGAAGTCTTTCTCTGGTCTGCATCCCCTTAACAATTGTGTGTATTGAGCTGTACTGCAGATATATTTCAATTGCCTTACTTATTTACATAAGTATTATAGGCCTACAGCAGTATTGTACAGACAGTCTGTGTGAAGTCTGTGTGGTTCTCCAGCTGCACAAAGGCAGAGCAAGAGGCTCTACAGAGGGTGGTGAAGGCGGCAGGCAGGATTGTCGGGACTCCTCTATCAAACATCACCTCCGTCTTCACCTCCTGCTGCCTCCACCGCTCCAAGTGTATCATCAAGGACCAGTCTCACCCAGCACATCACCTCTTTCAGCTCCTTCCCCCAGGGAGGAGATACCGGTCCATACATGCCAAGAGTTCAAGATTTAAGAACAGCTTTTTCCCCCAAGCAGTCAGACTGTTAAACGCTCATTGACTGTCCACTCACGTGCACCATGCACTTACCTGGACTTGATAATCACTGTTACCACTCATCATGCACTTTATTTAAAATATTCTGTTATGTACAGTGTTATAGGTGTTGTTCATGTATGTATTATATTGTACTACGGTCTGTGGGAGCTCCCCTGAAATTTCGCCTGTGAAACTTAACATTCAGACAAAGTCACAGAAGATTACAGACTGTATTAAGCCCAAACTGAGTAAAAGATCACGTTCTGATATTGAAGATGCAGAGGAAGCTTCATTGGAGGAAGCGCTGACAATAAGAGAGGTTGACATGAATCTAACATTACAGGCCATCAATAAGAGACTTGATAAACTGGATATACTTGATGATGCAGGAAATTAAGAGCCTCAAAGAAAGCTTGGAGTTCAGTCAGAGACAAATTGATGAGCTGGTCAAGGATAATGCTGAGCTGAAAGGAAAGGTGGAATACATGGGAAACAAAGTAGACATAATTGAGATAGACAACAGGAAGTTGAAGGAATCTCTTCTGGATGTACAGTGTAGGTCTATGCAAGACAATCTGGTTTTTACAGGGATAGCAGAGAAGGAAAGCAAGGACTGTGAAACAGTTATAAGGGAGTTTATGTCAGACCAGCTAAGACTGCCTAGGGACACTGTTCAGAACATCACCTTCTCTAGAGTACACAGAATGGGAAAACCCTCAGGGGACAGACCACGGGCAATAGTGGATCGTTTTGAGCATCACCAGCAGAAGGAGCTTGTCAAGGGTAAGGGCAGGGAGTTAAAGAACACCACCTTTGGCATGAACCACCAATTTCCTCCCGAGATCAATGGAAGACGTAAGCTATTATATCCTATCATGAAAGAACATCGAAGCCTAAACAAACGTGTCGGTGGATAGACTATATATCAACAACCAACTGTTTAGGGACTCCAGTATCACTCCCTGGTTATTCTGAAACCCATTGAGACTATTGCTTTATGGTCGGTAGGCCTACTGATACTTCCTGTATTAAGCTAGGCTTGCATAAGGGTTTGGTTATAGCTCATATCAATGTGTGTAGCCTGAGAAATAAGATACAATAACTTCCTTACAATAACCATATAATATATAAATAGCCAACTAATAGGAAATAGGAGTAATTCCAGATATTGATACATACATTGATGAATACAGAAAACGGGGCTAATTGTATGGCAAAACTTTTATTTTATAAACGGAAAGGTCAAAATAAACACAACACATGATGTATTCTTAATCTTACTAATAGGCTACATAAAAGCCTAAGAACAGTTTAATGAACCAATCATATGGCGAATCGACATGGGTTTAATGCGTACACCCCCCTCCCCTCCCCCCCAGTATCGCTGCAGCATACGATGAATCACGATGGCGTTTATTCTTTGAAAACAAAACAAAGTTTCATCTATTATTATTACACAGTAATTAAGATAAATAATTTAATCCAAGCGGCGTGTAATCCTCTTCCGTTCACATCGCACTTTCCCCTCGAAGAGGGCAGCAGGAGGTCGCAGAGGTCAAGAGAGACGGATCGGTTCTCCGTCGCCGTGGTCCAGAGAGGAAGGGAAGGTGTGCGATGTGGACGGAGGGGGTTCAGTCCTGCGTCAGGAGAAGCAGCGGAGTGCGTGTAGAGTAGAGGACAGGGCCTGCAGTGCTACTGATTCAGTTTAGTAGTATAGGCCATATTCCTGGTGTTCCTCTGTCCAGCGATGGCCTTCTTGGTAATCATCCCCCGATATTCCATCACACATCAGCTGTTCTCTCTGAAACCTTAAAGAGGAAAACAAAAAAAAAACTTTAGTTTGAAGGTAGAATCTGTAACGTTGCCAAACAGTGACCTCTTCAAGTTCAAGTTTGTTTATTAGTTGTCATAGTAAAATACAGAATACTTTATCATGAAATGCTTTTTTCTGTATGAGCCCCTGGGAGTGTGCTAGATAAAAATAGATAAAAAGTATAAAATAGAAAAAGTCAAAAGTACATGAAATAAAGTGTTCAGTCAATATACACATATATACAATATACAATACAGAGTAAAAAGAGTAACAGTGAGGTACAATGCAGAAATGGGATGAGGTAAAACGTAGGGTAAGGTGCAATGAGGTATGAATTGTAGTGCAAATCTCTTTGCTAATAAATATAAATTAAATTGTGTTAAAGTGTCTAAAGTGGGTGTTAAGGTGAGTGTTTATTTAATTTTTTTTAATTATGTTTTTGGTAGGTTTTTATTTGTTTGTTCCACCGGGCAGTCCGGCAGAGGGAGAGAGAGAGGAAGAACGGGAGACAGAGTGGGGGGAAGACATTCGGCAAAGGACGCCGGGTCCGGGAATCGAACCCGGGTCGGCCGCTTCGCGACACAGCGCGTTAGATGGGTCGCCACTTGGGTGCCCAAGGTGAGTGTTTATTTAAAGTGTGTGCATGTGGATGTGTGTGCTGTGAGTGTAGTCATGATGGGTTGTTAAATAGTGTCATTGTCGTTGAGCATCCTGATGGCCTGGGGATAGAAGCTCCTTCTGAGTCTCTCTGTACTGGCCATGAGACTCCGGTAGCGCTTGCCTCTACTGTATCTTATTGCAAGGTGAATTTCTCCAGACCTCTCTTGGCAGAGCCTGAGGTGAGGCCAGCAATGGGAACCCCCCCCCCCCACCAGTCAACTCCAACCCACTCATACAGAACCAAGCATTTCACTGTAATGTACATGTCAGTGTTGTAGTCGAGTCACAAAATCTTGAGTCCGAGTCGAGAGTCCCCAGTGTTCGAGCACGAGTCCAAGTCCCGAGTCACCAAAGAAGAGCCAGAGTCGAGTTCGAGTTGAGTCCCCATTACCCTAGTCCGAGTCCAAGTCATCCAGGTTGAGTCCACTCCACTCTGGCAGTCAAAGAGCTGACATGCAAATAAAAAAAGGTCTACATTAAACATAAATGACACAGCGGTCACCGTTTCAAAGGGAGTTTATTTACTTTGTGACACAATAGCCAAACAAAATGCACTAGCCATCAATATCTTATGGCAAATGATTAGGGCCTATTACAATACTTTTTTTAATATAAATAACTGTATCAATGAACAAGTCTCAGTTCTCGTCTGCACTATAACACAACGTTTTGGCCTGTGGCCTTTGTCAAGTCAAGGACACTTGACAAAGGCCACAGGCCAAAACGCTGTGTTATAGTAAATTAAACTTGGGAACACGGCAGACGGTGTGCTGACTTTTTTTCCACAACCTTGCATAGTAGTAAAGACATATTTATAGTAGGAAGAGAGCATGATAGTATAAGACAGTAAGAAGGTTAGTGTTTATTTATAAATTTTTTCTCATTTCATTGAATTAATTTCATTCTCATATTGATTGAAGAAGTGTGTCGACGGCGACAGTTCAGGCTTCTTCTCACTGGCTTTGCTCAGAGTATCTCGCCAGGTGTAGAGACGCCAGACTATGCTGTTCATGATGATGATAATAATAATAATAATAATAATAATAATAATAATAATAATAATAATAATAATAATAATAATAATAATAATAATAATAATAATAATAATAATAATAATAATAATAATACACTTTATTCTCCCGTGGTCAGTGAACCCCTGGGGACAGCAGAGGCATGTCATTGAAGGTGTTGTAAAGATGTTTTTATGTAGATGTTTTACTTATTTTGATCTATGTACGAGTTATCTTACTGGAGGTACCATTGAATGTATGTATTATTTCTATATGATAACAGTAAAAGTGGACTTAAAGATGCTAAGAGAGAGATAAGGGGAGGGGGGTATACTTGTGTACACTTGTGGAGAAAAGGAACTAAAAATAATTGATGGCAATGAAAACCTGACTTGTGTACTGTAAAACCCAATACAAATATTGTTTAAAATAAAAAAAACGAGCAAGACGCTTAACCCCTAACTGCTCCCGATGAGCAGGTTGGCACCTTGCGTGGTCGCCTCTGCCGTCGGTGTGTGAATGTGTGAATGAAATGTGAGGAACAAAAATTGTAAAGCGCTTTGGATAAAAGCTGCTATATAAATGCACCATTTACCATTTAATGTATATATTCATTATGACGTTAGATCATTCTTGGTATAAAAGGCATCCATTATAGATCCAGTATAGAGTAGGGATGCACCGATCCGATATTGATATCGGATATCGGCCCCGAAAATAGCTAGATCGGGTATCGGAGACACTTTAAATATATATATTGTTATTGTTTTTTATATGTTTATATTTAATTTAATAATAAATAACAATTCAGTACATTTATATCTATGTCAAGCCTGATGTTGCCTTGCACAAAAGAATTATCCCAGTCTCTTCCACACAGTGAGGCATACAGTTTATTAATTGAACAATGGGTATCGGATCGGTACTCGGTATCGGCCGATACCCAAAGCCCAGGTATATCGGTATCAGTATCGGGACTGAAAGAGTCGGATCGGTGCATCCCTATAGTATGGAGTACCTGGCTAATGAATGTCCCGGGCTCATCCTGAACACAGCCCAGGTGGAACCCGAACCCGGTCTCCTCTCGGTCCAGGACACAGAGTCGGGGACAGGGGAGGGAGACGTGCTCTCTGCCTCCGTGTCCGTTCTGGTCGTCCAGGCGGTGGGACACGGTCTTTACCCCGTCCTCTCTGCCTTGGTGTCCCTTCTGGTCGTCCAGGCGGTGGGACACGGTCTTTACCCCGTCCTCTCTGCCTCCGTGTCCCTTCTGGTCGTCCAGGCGGCGGGACACGGTCTTCACCCCATCGTCCTTCTTTGGCAGGTAGACCTCATGGAACAACAGTGGAGATATGCCCAGCTATACAAGAGGAAGACAGGCGATCAGAGATGAGTTAGACATGTCCTGTTACTTAAACTACTACAGTAGGTAGAGATGTAATGTTATATAATATATTAGACATGTAATGTTATAATACTACAGTATGTTAGAGATGTAATGTTATATAATATATAGAGATGTAATGTTATAAACGGGGCTACCGTGGACAGGGTGAGCAGCTTCAAGTACCTGGGGGTCCACATCTCAGAGGACCTGACATGGACAACACACATAGACGATAGCGGCATGGTGGTGTAGTGGTTAACATTGTCGCCTCACAGCAAGAAGGTCCAGGGTTCGATTCCCGCTTGGGGACCAGGTTTCCATGATGCCAGGTACCCAGGTGGGGTATCTCCCAGGCCTTTCTGTGTGGAGTTTGCATGTTCTCCCCGTGCTCGCAAGGGTTTCCCCCCGATAAGATAAACCCAATGGAAAAACATGCACAACAATAGATCGCTAACGCTGTGGCGTCCTTGACGAAGACGGACAGGAGCACTTGGATTGGTCCCCTGGCGCGGCTCACGTTGACTCCTGTCTGCTCCCGGCTGCCCTTGGGGGGGAAGGACAACGGGATGGGTTAATCGCAGATACGAATTGCATGCATGCATCGCATGTGTGCCGATTGATGACCTTTGAGCAGGTCCTAAATTATTATTATTATTATTAGACTCAGTCGTAAAGAAGGCGAAGCAGCGCCTCTACCACCTGAGACAGTTAAGGAAGTATGTATGTATATACACTCTTTTTCTGGACCCTTTTTGTAGCACAAACAGTACTGTATTTGCAAATCTGGTATGTCATAAATGTATAGATGTAGCAGTACTGTCTATCTGTATGTCATATATGTTATGGTGAATTGAAAATGGGGGACCCTGATGTAAACAAGTCGAAAGTCTTTCTCTGGTCTGCATCCCCTTAACAATTGTATGTATTGTTGAGCTGTACTGTACTGTACCCATTCTGCAATCTGTTAATCAACTTTTCAATCAATCAATCAATGGGTACAGTACAGTACAGCTCAATACACAATTGTTAAGGGGATGCAGACCAGAGAAAGACTTTCGTCTTGTTTACATCAGGGTCCCCCATTTTCAATTAATCATATGACATACATGACATACAGATAGACAGTACTGCTACATCTATACATTTATGACATACCAGATCTACAAATACAGTACTGTTTGTGATACAAAAAGGGTCTAAAAAAGAGAGTATACATTTGAGGGGGAAGAAACTGTACATTGGAGGAGGTTGGGTAGGTGGGGTGGGGAAACTGTACATTGGAGGAGGTTGGGGGGGGGGGGGCATGTGGTAAACATGTTTATCTTTTAATTTAGTTTTGAATGACCAATTGAAGCTCTGACATACCTGCGGTGCAGCGAGGGCGAGGGGACAATAATACGGCCCGGTTGTGGAGTCACTCCACAAGTCTCCAATACAGCGGTTGCAGAAACGATGCTTGCACTTCAACGTGATCGGGTCCCGATATGTATCGCTACACAAAGGACACGCCGCAGGGGTGTCCAAAGATGCCCCCATTTTGTTTACAAACTTTACATCTGTTAGTGTTCACTTCCGTGTTTTGGTTAGCCCTGTTAAACGGAGTGCGTTTAACACAAATGAGCAAGGGCGCACATAATAATAATATATTTAACAAGCCCAAATCACGTGACCCAAATCAGCCAATGGAAGCGAGCGGCCGGAGGACCTCAGCCATTGGGTCCCCAAATCACGTGACCCAAATCAGCCAATGGAAGCGAGGGGTCTCTAAGCGCGGGGCCTCTAAGCGCGGGGCTTCTAAGCGCTGCGTTCTGACGTTCTGCAGGTGGAAGCATCTCACCTGGTGGTGTCTTGAGTAGCTCCGCCTAGAGCGCCCTCTAGTGGGAACAGTTATATATACAGTTAGACAGTTAATAACAATCCTACCTAGAACCTCTGACTTCAACAGATTCACATTCCTTTACAGCTTTGGGTACGGCATTCCACATTGATGTGGCATAATTGCAAAACGTGTTTAGTCCCTTGTTTGAGCCGAATCTGGGTTTCACATGATTTGTGGAGCTCCCTCTGGTGTTGTGGTTGTGGTATTCACTGACCTTTGGGAAGTATTTTGACATGTACATGGGTACCTTAGTCGTGTAGTGTATCTTGTAGACCAGGCCCATTGCAAGTTGACCAGGATGGGGAACACGGCCAAAAGCAAGTACGATAGTTAATTCAGATCATGCGCTCCATCATTTCCCCAGGTGATTGTTCTCGCAACAGTAATGTTATAAATGCAAGTAGGCTACTCATATTGGATATATGAGTGTGTGTGTGTGTGTGTCTCTCTCTCTCTCTCTCTCTCTCTCTCTCTCTCTCTCTCTCTCTCTCTCTCTCTCTCTCGATTGTCCAACCCTGTTTCTTGATTTTAGAACTGCTGACACATTGGGCACCCAAGTGGCGACCCATGTAACGTGCTGCGTCACGAAGCAGCCGACCCGGATTTGATTCCCGGACCCGGCGTCCTTTGCCGAATGTCTTCCCCCCGCTCTGTCTCCTGTTCTTCCTCTCTCTCTCTCTCTCTCTCTCTCTCTCTCTCTCTCTCTCTCTCTCTCTCTCTCTCTCTCTCTCTCTCTCTCTCTCTCTCTCTCTCTCTCTCTCTCTCTCTCTCTCTACCGGACTGCCCGGTAGAACAAACAAATAAAAATCTACCAAAAACATATAAAAAATAAAAATAAAAACAGCTGACACATCAAAAGCCAGCTGCCATACAGACCCTCACAGAGAGACACAAAGCCATCCAGGCCGCGTGTAACTGTTCCGCAACAGTAAGTGACTTCCGGGGTAGGCCTGATTGGCCCCGACAGGCACGTGACGCGGCAAACTCAGGACGCGCAACGAGGCTGCTGAGAGCTGTCGCGCGGAAATAGGCTGTCTATTGCCATTCTCTAACACAAACTCTAACCTTAACCAGCTCCTTAACAGCGCCTAAACTTAACCGTTCTAACCTTAACCAACTCCGAAACAATGCCTAACCTTAACCTTAACCTTAACCATGCCTAACCTTAACCATAGAAAGAATATTGCCATTCTCTAAGACAAACTCTAACCTTAACCAGCTCCTTAACAGCGCCTAAACTTAACCGTTCTAACCTTAACCAACTCCGAAACAATGCCTAACCTTAACCTTAACCTTAACCATGCCTAACCTTAACCGGCGAAAGAATACATGTTAAAAAAAAAATCACGTTAAAAAAAAAGATTTGATGGGATTCGAACTCACCAACAACGGACCGCAGGATCACAGGACCGCTGCTCTGCCAGGTGAGCTGAAGCGCCTAATGAAAGTCATGGCGTATTTGGACGGTTACGTAATTCCGCAAGCTCTGCCGCTCGGCTCCGCGGAGCGTGCCGCGCGGCAGAGAAAGTTGCGCGTCACGTGCCTGTCGGGGCCAATCAGGCCTACCCCGGAAGTAACTTACTGTTGCGGATAAGCTATAAGCATCCAGGCCTGCCCAGTGTGTGTGTGTTTGTGTGTGTGTTTGTGTGTGTGTGTGTGTGTGTGTGTGTGTGTGTTATTTTTTATTTTTTCAACCCGGCAGAGAATTCAATCAGAGGGTGACATCAGAGAGACTGTGTGAGTCAAGCCTCCCTGTTGCCAAAACAAGTTGCACCACAGTGAATGCAATTCCTCCTTTGTCCCCCTTGACCTGTGGGTCAAACCCAACGGGAACACGTCCTCCACCCCGGGGTATGGCGACACCGGACCGCAAGAAGATGTGTGGCTGTGATGCTTTGTCTCCATAACAACTGAGTGATCCCGCAGCTGTGAGACGGCGGGCGAAGCGAACACAGGAAGTAGCACAGGAGACGGGATTCTCAGGAGGACAACCTGAGAAGAGAGAGAAAGGAGGGGAGTAGAGGTGGAGAAGAGCGCGTGTGTGTGTGTATGGCGTCTGACCTCTCACCCATGACTGTCTAAAGGTGAGATTTTGAGCCGTATTCTCATTTATTATTTTAAAAAATGTGGGCACTCCATCGGTGTGATCCTGCATGAACAATTGTCATATATTGTGTTGTTACTAATAATCTCACTTAGATAAACCTGTGTTTATAATAATAATAATAATAATAATAATAATAATAATAATAATAATAATAATAATAATAATAATAATAATAATAATAATAATATACTTTATTTGTATAGCACCTTTCATACAAAAATTGCAGCTCAAAGTGCTTCACAAAAGAAAAAAGACAGGCATAAAATGAGCACATAAAGTGCAGACATATAAAATCTGTTTTTCACATTAGGATCTAACATCCCAACAGGCCATCTTGTTTATGGTTTGATTCAGTTTTAGAAAGAGACAATAATAAAAAGAGTATGATAGAATAGACAGCGTAACATAGTGCAATAGTGCAGTGCAATAAGTAGTAGAGTAGAATAGACATAAAATGAGCACATACAGTGCAGACATATAAAATTACCGTTTTTTACAGTGCAATAAAATAGTTCTGGATTACTGTTTAACAGTTTAAAGTCGTCTTTACCTTCTCTGTTTGGTATCCAAGGCGAGACAGCACCTCCAAAATCGCCTTTTTCCTTTTTTCGACGATATTGAGATTTTGTTATATTTTGCTTCCTAAACATGTCTTCTATGAAACTAGTGACAATAAAACGTCAATAACACACATTTAGTTGTTTATTTGATTCATTTTGCCTGATTGCATCCATAAATGTGCACATATTTAATGGGGAAGTGCCTCATTGGCATATATTCAAAATTCTGAAAACTTCCAATATATTTTGTATTCGTTTATATGTACATAACAAACTGGGAAAGTTTCATAGTGATATCTATTCAAGTATTATTTTTTTCCCCTATTAGGGGGTGCTGTCTCACCTTAAAACCTGACAGTCTTCCCTCCTGTTTGATACCCACTTTGACCCTTCGAACCTCCCACTCAGGGCAAACCTCCCTCTCAGGGCGCAGTTCCCTCTCTCAGGGCGCAGTTCTAGGCCTGGGTCCCCTACACAGTCTTTCTTGCTTGATACCCACACAGTTTAATACCTGACAGTTTACAGTCTCAGTCAAATACACATTGAGATCAATGTATGCCACTGCTGGAAATACCATAGAATTCTCTTTAGAAGGCAGTTAGACTGTCAATTCTGTGCTGGTCATGTGACGCTAGACCTCACATTCCCACGCCACAGCCTCTGACACACCTCTGACACACCTCTGCCCAAGAGGGTGAGATTCTGTACCAAATCAGGACATCTGCAACCAAATTAGGAAAATGTGGCTATAACATTTCCTGGACAGAGTATCACTAACAACCAAAAATTAAGCTTGTCTGAACATTTACGAGTTGTGCAGTGATGTAATTATCAGAAAAGTAAACAGACTATAGTGCTATAGTCTTTTCTGCGAAAAGAAACCATATATTGCTGCATTTATCAGCGTTTCCATGGACACAGTGAATAAACAAGGCTGCACAGACGCTGTGAAATTAAATCATTTAACCTTTTTTACAACTCTTTTCCATTCTCCTTTATAAAAGAGACAATAAAACAATAATGTAATATTATTAGGCAGAGCTGTTTGACAGTGGCATGTCGTCCAACTCTCTCACGTGGCAGTGTTCCAAGCACTCCCAGAGCAGGACACAATCACAAGTTGGAGTTCAGGGTCTTGCTCGTGGACATGGTGACCACGTAGACCTCAGCGTTAGATAGGTGTCAACCAAAAGGGGACATCATTATTATGTATTATCATTACTTTCCTTTTTTCCAGTCAATCCCCATTTGAGCTATTCTTTGACACCTAATGAGACACCTATCTGGAACTCCGGTGGGCGAAAATGATCTTCTCATTATTACGGCGGAATAGAAGTAACATAAAGGCATCGCTGCCTCTGATGTTAATAAGGAGGACGTGTCTCTGAGTGTTCGCACCCGTTGACCCCAACGCACTGTATGTAGTACGGCATAGAATGATTCATTTACAGCGCCGTATGTGTTACACGGTAGGCCCAATCATTCTCAGTAATCACGGGAGGAAATAGCGGTCTGTGGCAACGTCTCCCCCCATGGCTGTGTGGGTAATAATTGAATTTCATTATCTTTGCCTACAGGGGCTTTATGAATGAATTAACACACAATCAGAACAAACCGGGTATTCATAATAGCATGGATTTTGGGACCTGAAGAGAGAGAGAGAGAGAGAGAGAGAGAGAGAGAGAGAGAGAGAGAGAGTATATACCAAGTTTAGGCTCCGTCTCATTATTATCTAATGAATCAGAAAACTGATGAGCAAGCTCCTCCCTCAATGCCAGAGGACATAAATCCTGTATGTTCATGTGCCATATTTTATCATACATGGCATTCTTAACGTGTGTGTGTGTGTGTGTGCGTGCGCGCGTGTGTGTGTGTGTGTGTGTGTGTGTGTGTGTGTGTGTGTACCACACATACACATGGTGCATGCATACATGCAAGCCTGCACATTTCACATGCCCATGTGCACGTTTTCCTGGAAGGCAAAGTGTTTAAAAAAGGGAAGTGTCTGAGAGGGAGGAGTGGTGGAAAGGTTAGGAGAGGCAGGCTCTGGGATTTTGTGCTCCATTTCACCTGTCATTGCTTGGGGAGGACTAGGAATCTCCCTAATGGGCTGGGGCCAGGGGCCCAGGGCGACGAGAGGGGTGAGAGGAGACCGTTGAGGGCACATTCTCAGCCCTTTAAACTGGGTCTCAGGGTTGGCTAGAGAGGCGGACACTCATTCACCAAGAAAGCACACCTCATTAAGACTATTCTTCAAAAACACGACCATCGGTAAAGCGCTAAAACATATTTACGCAAGCGTTTGTGAAGCTCTGAAAGTTTTGTGATGCAGCCGAGCCCCCAATGTCAGTATTCTCTCTTTTTCTCTCTCTCTCTCTCTCCAGCGTAACATTTCATAAGAGGTACATCTGCTTAATCGTTCGTTTTGGAGCCGGCCTCGACATTACAAAACTACTCGGTGTTGATGTTAATTCTCACTAAGAGCACAAATTCCTCCGCAGAGCCACTCTAAATCCCCCCAATATCGCGCAATTACCACCCCATGTAAAATGCATGAAATATGGATTTCATATCTCCTTGTTCTCTGCCCTGTGTCAGTCAGTCACAATCCATGCTATTAACATCACTTCACTGGGGGTTGGGTTGGGGGTGGTGTGGGCCGGGGTGGGGTTGGGGTTTCGTGGGGGGAGATAATGAGGGAGAGATGTGCCAGGATCACCAGCAGAATGCCTAGTGGCCCAAATGCAGGGTGACAGGGCTGCCAGTGGAGGGCAGGGGGGACCTAATGTCTTGTGATCACGCATAAGGTGACAGACATTGATTGTGCGCGGCCTGACGGTGCGCGTAGCGACAGGAGAAAGGGAAAGGTCAGGGTCAAATACCGTGAAAACGAGGCAATGGTCGGCTATCACGCAACGTCCCGTGGCGGGGGACGCCTGCTCGCGCGGCTTCCACCAGCTCACGTTGGAGGTTGTTTTTCTTTTAACAGCGCCTATTGCTCACGGCTTATTGAACATACTCTGGACACTGTTTGTGTCTTGAGATCGTACGTGCACGCCCCGAGGATGAGCGCTTCGTGTTTGTGTCACGTTTTGTATATCCTCTAATAACACAGTTACTAACCGACGTATACGACCAAAAGCAATGCATAACGACTTGCTAGATAATGACTCAAGTGAAAAGGACTTATTGCCCTGGTATCTGTCTGTAATAGGAGCCCCTGTCTTTGTGTTGGGTTGGGTACAGACAGGTCCCAGACAGGTCCCAGACAGGTCCCTAGGTGTGGTGGTGGTGGTGGTGGAGGTGGTGGTGGTGGTGATGGTGATGGTGATGGTGGTGGTGGTGGTGGTGTTGGTGGTGGAGGTGGTGGTATTGGTGGTGTTGGTGGTGGTGGTATTTGTGGTGGTGGTGGAGGTGTTGAGGGTGGTGGTGGTATTGTTGGTGGTGGTATTGGTGGTGTTGGTGGTGGTGGTGGTATTGGTGGTGGAGGTGGTATTGTTTGTGATGGCATTGGTTAGGGCTGATTAATTATAATTAAAAAAAAAAAATTTATGTTGTGGGACTTGTACAGCACTTTGTTCAACTTTGTCAGTGCTGTAAAGTTTTAACCTTTTTAAATCTTAGACAAACAAAACACTTTGCTTTCATGAAATATTGTAAGCCGTCATTTGAGGCTTTATAAAAGCAGCACAATGAACACAAATCTGTCAGTGCAGAGTCCGACCTCATCTTAAATAACAAACAGCACTCATCTTAAATAACAAACAGCATTGCTTGTTGTAGTTAACCCTTTCACTACCACACATCTGTAGTGTGATAGTAAAGGGTTAACCTTCTGTAGTGTGGTAGTGAAAGGGTTAACCCTTTGTCGTGTGGCAGTGAAAGGGTCAACCTTCTGTAGTGTGGTAGTGAAAGGGTTAACCCTTTGTCGTGTGGCAGTGAAAGGGTCAACCTTCTGTATTGTCGCAGTGAAAGATGTAACCTGTAACCATTTGGTAGTGCGGTATTAACAAAGAGAGGCAGAGTTGATTTAGCAAAAAAATAAAAATCATATATTATTATTATATATATTTTTTTAATAATCAAATTTTATTTTCATATTCGAATCCCATGCCCATCGAACGAAGCTTCGAAGCTTCGAAGTATTTAAGACAGTCCTAGTATTGGTGATGGTGGTGGTGGTATTGGTGGTGGTGGTGGTGGTGGAGTTGAGGGTGGTGGTGGTATTCGTGGTGGACAGGCCCGGAATGGCCATCGGGAGCACCGGGAGTTTTCCCGGTGGCCTGGCATGCACAGATACAAAAAAAAAAATTATATAAAAAAAAAAAAAATTATATATTTTTTTTATTATAATTTTATTTTTTATTTTTTTTGCCAGGCCATTGTTTCTAGTTGTGGCGGCGGCGCGGCGCGATAGTTTTTAGATAACCAGGTGGGTGGGGAACAACCAGGATTTCACTGTCTGCGACAGAGTTGGAGAACTATCTGACTCTCTCTCCCTCACGCGGACACACGCACACACAATGGAGCCGTGCTGCCGCTTGTGATTGGTGGAGGCGGGACCAGGCGATACAACTGATTGACCGTGGAGGCGGCGAATGAAATGGCAGATGGCACACTCCCAAAAGGAGTTGTTAAATCTGACATTACAAAAAACAATATGTGGTGGTTATGATTGGGGCTGAAGTTGAATAAACAATTTATGAAAGAGAGAGTCAAAATAATTCCAAGATCATTCAAAGATTACACACCTTTGCCACATTGGCTACAAACATAATCACTGCAAAGTTATCAAAAAAATAAGAATCTGATCAGACACAAGGGTTAAGTTGTTGTTCCCTTTCTAATTTCCTCAAAAACATCTAGTCTAGTTAATGTGATCAATATTATTTGACAATTGATGCTTTTTGTTGGAAATTTCAGTCAGTGAGCTCATATTTTGAGCTCATTTTATAGTTAAAATGATTGAGACAACGCAATCTTCTGTCTTCGTTGTGCATGCATGCGTGTGCTCACCACACGTGATACATGTGTCACTATTCTGGCAGTGGCTACTGTTATTATAGTATTGTAATGAAAGGTCTGTTATTTAATGTTTGTGTAAAGGGCTATTTTAACTGTTGATGGGTAGTGCATCAGTAAAGTGAATATGGTATTGTGCTCTTGCCTTGTTTGAATAGGTGGAGAGAGTGGTTAACTGTATTATAATAGTAAATAGAAAAATATGTTGTGCTCTTGCTTTTTTCTTTTTGAAGGTGGAGAGAGTACCATTGCTAGTGCCACAACAGTTTTATTTGAGGTTCATAACAGTACATTGTACTAAGCAATTGTTGGCTCATTAGTTTGTGATTCACATGCACTAAAATTCACCAGAATGCAGGAAATTAAGTCTTTGTAACTAAAATTTTCCGGGTGGGGGACCCCCAGACCCCCCACTTAAAAAGTGGCCTGATTGTGGCTATATTTCGCGCTATATCTCCCGGTATGAATTATTTCCCCAGTCCGGCCCTGGTGGTGGAGGTGTTGAGGGTGGTGGTGTTGGTGTTGGAGTGAGACGACTATGGTGAGAGGCAGACAGAGAGATCCTGCCCCAGAGCGGATGGACTCTGACACCAGTGATTTCCTTGGCAGCCTAAACTTCTACAATCTGCCTGACGACAACTAGGAGCCGGACCTCTGCTGCCATGGAGACCGCTGTGATGGCAAGCCACCGGGTCAGTTACGGATCAAAATGAGTGGAAAATATCACGGTAACAAATTTGACTTGTGTTCCTCAATCGTTCCTCCAAATCGAATGAAACATAATGTTATACAATGCAGCGAAAGTGGTGGAATGCAAAGATAGTAGCATAATGATGGCAGTAATAATGCTGTAGTGTTTCAACTACAACGATGGAAAGAGAGGGATGGGAACCATCGTTCCCTTTTCTAAAGTAACCGGTGGGCCTAGCGTTGATTGTATGATACAGTAGGTACTATGTACAGTATGATACAGTATGTACAGTGTATGATACAGTATACGGCGATACAATAGATGTGTTTACAGCGGGCTTAGTACTAACCACTGTATGCGCAAAGATGCAAATAGAGACATCTCCCAGCAGCATCAATCTACCTGATGAATGAATGAATGAATGACTTTTATTTATATAGCACCCTTCACAGCACAAATGCACAGGGTCCTTTACAGCTTAGTATATAAAAACAAAAACAAAAACAAAATCAGAAATAAATGACAACAACTACAGACAGCAGTTAAAAAAACAGTGAAACCAGATAAAAAGTAGAATAAAAGAATTTAGATAAAATCATCAGTCACTAATTTAAAAACAAAAATCTCGACTCCTTTCTTTTGTAGAAACAAGACTCATTCCCTTTCAGACGAGTCACCGGACTCCATTTTGTTCCCGGAGAACGTTCTCTATTTTCATCGGCGTGACAGAAGTGGAACGAAGGTGACTACGATTCCCTCCGAATCCCTACGTTTGTTTGTCACACGACCCGCCTGAACCTCCCTTCAGAAGCCGTCCTTGTGCTCCTCCTTGTGACGAAACGGTAAGCCTTGCGTTTTCTGATAAAAAATGTTCCTAGTTAATATCTTGATCCCCCGAAAGCTTCCGTTGAGTAGAGGCGGTATCGTTTTCCCTCCAAACCCCCCGTTTCATCTCCTCCAAAGTGCTCGTAAGGCAGTATTGACGAGGCCGAGCTGAACCATCGTCGTTTGAAATGTTCACCTCAAAAGGTGCTGAATCCCGAGCTCCTCGCGGTTGAGCTGAGCCACGGGGACTTCGCGCGGAAAATCAAACAGCGTTTCAAGCACTTCCAAGCCCCGCATCAGGAGCAGCGCCTGCCAACCCGCACGGAAGGACTGCTAATTTACTCACCTTTTCCACTTATGGATACACACACACACGGTACACAAACTACTGTATGACTCAGAGCCATGCAGAAGCATGTCGTGGCCCATTGCATCTCTTTATCCGTGAGTGTTCATTTCTCAGTTGAAGGTACTCAATTTACCTCTCATTCGTTTCTTGTTGCCCCATTTACTTATGATCACCAGTTTGGAAAAATACAGCATGTGCTCACAGACAATGAAAATCCATTTCTATAATAGACCCACTGAGGGGTTTGAAAAGAGGCATCATCTTCCAATGATGAAGGAAGCCATGCAGAGCCGAGTGGAAAGTACATCAGTGGGATTATTTGAAAAAGGTTGATAAGGCTGTGTCACCCATCATTCATGATTCTGTTATTTTCTTTTTCTTTTTTATCCCTGTACTTTTATAGTTCCAGGTTAGCCTGGATCAAGATTGGATTTTAAAGTTATTTAATTTTTTATTTTATATAAAAAATGCAATATGAAGAAGAAGATTACTTTATAGTCAATGTACACAAGGCAATTGAAATGAGTCTTTTCGCATATCCCTCCTAGTTATACATACACACATTCCCCCACACATACTGTATGGTTTTCATCAGAGGTCAGAGCGCAGGGTCGCCCACAGTGCAGCGCCCCTGGAGCAATGATTCAGTTCCTTGCTCAAGAGCACTTGGGCAGAGATGGTGGTAAATGTAATAATAATAATACCAGCCATCCTTCTGTCACTAGCTCCCAGCTGGAATACACCCTCCTGTCAGTGGGCGGGTATCGAACCAGCGACCTTTCGACCTTCGGTTACTGGCCGGCCTCTTTAAATCTAAGCCATCCTGTCATGCTTTACATCAGAAATGTGTGCATGTAGGTAAACTTGAATTACTGTAATATCATAAGATTGTAGCTTGTGTCTTTTGCACTGCAGGCACTCTGTGAAAAGGCGGTCCTTCAAAGGACACGTTCACACGTTACCACGGCGACCTGATGCTCTGGCCAAGGCGGAGCAGCAGAATAGTAGAGAAGTATTTATAAATTATCCAGTATGATGTCCCCGAAGATCTATTGAAATTTTTCTTTCAATACATGAAGGAAAATATGATTTGAGAGACATCATCATTTACTGTTCAAAAAGCTATAAGGAGATGTATTTCTATTGTTGGGGTTAACTTGTAGAACAATGCTGATATAAGAATGAGTAATTTGCTTTTGGTTTTCAAATGGTTTGTATAGTACTACTGAGTGTAGTGCTAATCAGATGTATGTACAGTGTTATAGTATTATAGTATTATTATGTACAGTGATGAAGGTATAAAGACACTGTAACTAGAGTATAGGTAAGTGATATGTACATATATAGATACATTATCTACAGGTGTAGGAAAGCCCATGTTAATAAGATGACTTTGATTAGTAATTTTCTTTTATGTTGTCATTGTTCATTGGCAGGAGAGGGTGATTGATGTTATGCCAATGTAGTTGTTCAGTGTAGTTGTGTGACTGTGATGATTATATCTATGATGACTGTGATGTAGGGTGACCAGGTGTCCCCCTTTTGGTTGTACTGTCCCACCATTTGACCAAATGTCCCGCGTCCCTCATATTGAGAGGATGTCCCTCTTTTCGAAGCCAAAAAAACCATGCGTCTAAAAGCCCCTCCCTACAGACAGTAAACGTAGCAACCCGCCTCTTGTCCACACACATTGCTCTGATTGGTTATAGTACTTTAGCGTGCTGCTTGCCTGCTTGTGATGTGATTGAGACTGAGTCGTGACGCTACCTCATATCGCAAATCTGATTGGTCAAAAAAAAGACAACAACATTACAAGCGAACTAGTTCAAGATGGAAAGCAGTAAAAAGAAACGGACCTGCAGTTACAACCAAGACTGGCAAACGACACATGACTGGGTGAGGCAGATGGCAGGCAATCCGCAGCAGGCTTTCTGTGTTTTGTGTCATAGTTCGTTTTCAATTGCGCATGGAGGAGAATACAACTTGAAGCGCCACAGTGGACGTGAGTCTCACTTGAAAGTGGCTCACCAAAAAGAAACATCCAGATCTATGGATACGTTTCTTTTTAAACCAAACAATGATAGCCAGACGGACAAGGTCACTGCAGCTGAGATAACAAGTGTCTATCACACAGTACAACACTCCCATTCATACAGGTCAGCCGACTGTGGTAACCTTTAACCTTTGATTTAAATCTATTCGGTGAAGACCATGGCAGTTATTCTAATATAGAAACACAATTTATTTGTATTATTATTTTTGTATTATACTACACTGTTTTCCCTAGTTCTGTGTTAACAGGGAATATCAAACACAAGACATTCCTGTCAAGTGATGACGTTTGAATATTTAAAACAGATGTTAGGTGGTATTTAATTTGTATTTATTTTGATTTAACCTTTAACCTTTGATTTAAATCTATTCAGTGAAGACCATGGCAGTTATTCTAATACAAAAATTTACATTATCTATCTGTCCCACTTTGTCCCACCAAAATCGTACTGTTGTCCCACTTTGTCCCACCAAAATCTTACTGTTGTCCCACTTTTGGACTTTTTGCATCTGGTCACCCTACTGTGATGACGTGCTCCACCTAGTGTCACTTCCTGGTTTGCTGGTAAGGTTACTGGCCCTTTAAGAGATTTCCTAACTTTTGGCCAGTTTGTCTCAGTCGAGCTGTTTGGTAGTATGCTACATAGATATATATAGAACACTAGATAGCTTGCCCGCGCTGCCGGCCAATGGAGAGCGACATCACTGAACCGCCGCCATCTTGCTCCAGTTAGCCTTGAGTGAGAGTGAGTGAGCTGCACAGACAAAAATACTCATAACTCGCTGAAATATTGACGGATTTACAAACGGTTTGGTTTATTACAAACATTATTAACGTGGCTATGATTCAAGCGGTTTGTAAAAAAAAACATCTTAAAATTTTTTTTTTATAAGTATGCAGTATCATAACTACATCTTTGATGTTTATAGCAAACCAACCCGTTTGTAAATCCGTCAATATTTCAGCGAGTTATGAGTATTTTTGTCTGTGCAGCTCACTCACTTTCACTCAAGGCTAACTGGAGCAAGATGGCGGCGGTTCAGTGACGCTGGTGACTCCGCCTTAAAGCCCAACCTCTAGGTTAAACCCTACTGATCAATTATGGGTAGTTTACATCATTGGTATATAATTTCATTATTTATTTTTTTCCATTTGACACCGGAAATGCCACTCTGAAAGAGTTAAAAAGGTCCATGCACGAATAACATGCACGCGCGAATCAAAAAAGCTTATCAAACGCCGACGTCACAACAGGTCAACAGGTGCATATTAATGAGCCGAATCTAAAAGCTTATCAGACGCTAGCACCTAGCACGGCCGTGACGTCACTTCAGGAAACGTATGCCTTATGTCCGTCCGGGTCATAGTACTAGATCAATGGTGGCTCACTCGGTGCATCACAGTTAGCCCATATCTCCGCCGTCCCTGCTACACGCAGTCGGGACCACTACACTCACTGACGTTAGCCTATAGCCCGCCGTCCCTGCGGGTGGTTCTCTCCTCTTTGTGTGCCCCCGTCCCCGCGGAGGAGCTTGTGGACTCGACAACAGCGGCGGCCGCAGGGCGCCGGAGCCCGCAGCGCTAGTTAGCTCATAGCTATCGTGTAACACTAGCCTTTACGGGCTCGACCACCCTACGGCTGCCGCCGCCGTCGCATCCATGGGCCCCCCGGCAGGGCATCCGTGGGGACGGGGTGTACAGAGAGGAGAGAACCATTTTGGGTCGGCCGTTCATGCCGGCCAGCGAGCCGGATGTCGGGATATGTTGTTAGCACAATAGCTACCAAGCTAAGCTATGTTATCTACTAACGTTATAAACACAATATGTGTACAACGACACAATGATTTACATTATTACAAATATGGTAACGTGGTTGTGGCTTTTACAAATAGTGGTTAGCTTTAGAGATGGATGGATGGCTATAATCACGGAGCAATAGTGAGGTGAAACAGATACATTTCCATTCGGCTAGTAGTAGCAAGCATATATCTATGGTAGCAAGGCTCTCTGCCTGCCACTAGCTGTGTGACTCTCAGCGCCCCCTGGTGAGCCCCCTGTTGTCCTGCACCTGTTCTGACGATTACACACGCACGTTATGAACCATTGATTAAAATATGCACGTGCGTGGTGATTGTGTTGGGCAGACAAAATGTTTGATAAAAATGCTAAAACTGGGTCAATTTCAATACTTTTTTTTCCCCTTCTTCATGAAAGCCACTGTTGGCCTAGTCCACATTGTTTATTGAACAAAAATACAACGTGGAGGTTGACCTTTAAGCTATCTAGTGTTCTATAGATATCTATGGTATGCTACAGTTGCCTCTCTTCTTTTGGGGAAATTGTGAGTCAATGACAGAGGTAAGTAAGTACAGTATTTATGTTTAGTTTGTGCCAATTTCATTTACTGCAGCTGTTGATGTTGTTTCTCTCTGCTAGTGAGATGCTGTTAGCCATGCTATGCTGGTTAGTTGAGTGTTAGCTAGGCTATATAAATATAACGTGTAATTTGTTACTGTTAGTGCATTGCATTTATCTTACATTTGGTTTACAGTTTGTGCCTAATTCCATTATTTAGCGTGTATTGCTTAAACAATTTCACTGCATACAGTCTATGTTTGTGAAACGGTAGGTTATATTAATGACTCCGGTTATCTGAATGGCTTAGTTACTATTTGTATTATATTATTAATCATATTATTGTAGCTGTAGACCACATGTTTATGACATTATGTTTATGTATGTCATTACTGTTTATTAATGTATATTGTATTGTATTTCTTTGTAGAAAAACCACACAAATATTCCCAAATACAAATCCTTAAACTGAAGCATCGCCTCTGTGATTCTTTAATGGGAGTCACTCACAACCCCATAGTGTCCGCCAGCTCTATCAAGCGCATATGTGGAGGGTGGAGGCCCTAGACCTCCGTTTCAACATGTATGTAAAAAAGGAGTATATGCAGGTATACACAGACAGATGTGGATACGGTAAATATACATGTATACGGTATATTCAGCATTATTGTACATGCTATCATACAGCGTTATATGTGTTATATGCAGGTGTATAAAGGTATATAGAAAGGATTATATGCAGGTATATTGAGACAGATATGGAAATATATAATAAATTAAATATATATATGGTGTGTATACAGCATACAATGTTTTCATTTTTTCTCTCTTTCAAAACAATATTTGATGCTGTACTAGACACACCGTCTTTTATTTTTTTACTTGCTTTAGAAGTGAAATACCAATACTTGTGATGATTTAAGACGCCAGTCACAGCTGTATAAGTAGTGCCCCTGTATGTGGCGAATTTTCAGGTGCGCAGACATCTCAGTGGTTAAAGGCTGTAGTGCAACACTGCTGTCAGACAGAGTGGCCACAGAATCAGAATCAGAATCAGAAAGGTCTTTATTGCCAAGTAGTTTTCACATACAAGGAATTTGCTTTGGTCCTTTTTCGGTGCGACATTACCAAAAACGACCAAAGCAAATTCCTTGTGTATGTGAAATTCCCTGTCAGACCGAGTGTCCACACAGTTAAAGGACATGTGCAGAGGAGCGTCTCGCTCCATTCATAGCAGGAAGGAAGTGTAGGCTGATACAGTTTGTAGGCTGGACAGCAGCACCTTCCCACTAAGGGTGCAGGTCTAGGCATCTTTCTGAGTGTCCTCTAGTTTAATCTGTTATAAGTGTTCTACATTTACATTTACATTTAGTCATTTAGCTGACGCTTTTATCCAAAGCGACTTACAAGTTCTGTACGACAAGTCATCAGGAAGGGCACAACTCTATCAGCTGAGTAACAATGTTCATCAAAGTGTTGAGTGCTACAGTGTAGGTTAGTTTATTAGGACAATAAACTAGACAAAGTGTTAGTTAGGGTTAGATTTTTTATTTATTTAAAAAATGTCAGATAATGGTTGAAGAAGTGCGTCTTTAGTCGATGGCGAAAGATTGAACGGGTTTCTAGTGCACCTTCTCTGACCACAGCCAACTCTCAGTACTGTATGTTGAGGGGGCGTGGCCCTCCGTGCATGGAAAGGAGAGTATCTATAGTATCTATACTATCAAGTTAGTATCACCCCCATGATTCCGTGATCGCAGATCTTTTCCGCTGAAAACTGCTTGCACTACGGAAAACAAAAACAGCACTAAAGAAAACAGAATATTGTCCCAAATTACATATCTGATATGGAGTTGCATATCACCACCACTAGATGTCAGTAAACAAGCACATTTCACTCTGAGCCGTGAAGCCATACCGTGGCCATTATGGCTAACCTGTGCTAGCAGGTGAATAATGAATTGTCACAATTGCTGTGGATGTTTTTGAACCACTAAAATTTACAAAATTGTAGCAAACCTTCATTATTTGTTTGTGGATAGCTAGCTTATACAATACAACTACTGACAACTGACTTCTGAGCAAATAAGGGTAAACGAGGAGATGATGCAATCTTTTTTTCAGGAACTACATTGGCTGAAATGGTTATGATGACAACCAGGAGGATAGTCGCTCAAAGGGATTATGTCATATCTCCACAATACTCACGTCTATAACATTATCGGTAACTTTACATTGGCATGCTGTCTGTTAAACAATGCAACGAGATTGAAAAACACAATTTTCATTGTACTGGTTCTTTACGCATTTTGATACCTTTCAATTACCTTAGAATGTATGTCAAAACTAACATTTGTCAGGGCACACAGATATTATTTGCAAATACCTAGCCCTTGTATTAAAAGTTAATAAAACTGCAATGATGGTATTTGTATTGCAGCAACACTGGTGTAATGTATCAATGTAATTATTGTTTGGAAACAACGTTATTAGCTACTCCACTTCAGTAAGGCTTTTCCAGGCAGTAAAGTTGAATAAAAGAAAACGTCTCGACTGTGTAGAGTCTGGCAGATCCAGCTGGAGGACTATCTGACAAACATCCTGAGGAGAACTATGTACAGGACCCATCCAGCTACGGTGAGCATGGCTACTCACAGTCAGAGCCTTGTCTTGTAAGAGGGTGCCATCAATACAGTCATCCCCACCGAAGCCCGACCATCTCCGCTCTAATTAGGCCTGAAAGCTAACAGTAATTCCATCCTTGTCAAAGCTCCGCGGCCTGCATGAGAAGAGGCCCTTCACTGACGACGGTGATGGAGAACGGCTTGCATTAATGAGGGGGAGGCACAGCGGGCAGGAGCAAAGAAACTATCACTTAAAGAGCCAAGATGCCTGCTAATATCCATTACCTACACAGTAAAAGTGATGAGGTGACATATTATAATAATGATGCATAAGTGCACCGTAAGCATCTTTAGGTCCGAGTCCATTTGTTCTCAAAGGATGTGTGCGAACGCAAACAAAGTATTGTTTTCTGAAGGGGAGTTGGGAAAACCGGTTAAGCTGCCAAACGTGTCAGAAGTAATTCCTGGAACTTCATAGCGTAACTTCCTACTTTTCGGAGATTTTCGATAGACAGCGCGGTTCATTGTGTTGCACAGCTAATAAGACATGAATGGAGGGTTTATTGCTCCCGCCTCTCTGTCATCGCGTTTCAGCTGGAGTTTCTGGACATCAGTCAGATCTGCTTTAATCAGGACCTGGGACCCAAAGGAATATACCTATCATATTAAACTGTTTAATTAACTGTTATTATTTCAATAATGCACACAACAGATAGATACGATTGCCATGTCAATCCCTTATGTGCTTTGTAGATTCTAGTGAAAACACCTTAACACCTTAACATGTTAATGACTTCAGTAATGTGGCTGTGGTGTTTTGTGTTTTCATGTGTAAAGTGAAGGTCTAATATTGAAGAAGGAGGGACTACGTTTCCAGTGTGTTACAGTGTCTGCTACGGTTGGTCAGTTAAAGGTAAGAGATGGAGCGATTGATGCAGCTCTCTTGACACTGGCCATATCCTTCCACTGACATATGTGTGTGTGTGTGTCTATGCCCATTATGTTTGTGTGTGTGTATATGTATTTTTGTGTATTTCTGTGTGTATGTGTGTGTGTATCTATGCCCATATGTTTCTGTGTGTGTGTATATATGTGTTTCTGTGTATTTCTGTGTGTGTGTGTCTATGCCCATACAGTATGTTTCTGTGTATCCGTGTGTGTGTGTAATGTATATATGTGTTTGTGTGTGTGCGTGTGTGTGTGTGTGTGTGTATGTGTGTGTGTGTGTGTGTACTGTATGTGTGTGTGTATGTATGTGTGTGTGTGTGTATTTCAGATGGCTGGTGGTGAAGGATTCCTTTGTTCTCTACATGAGGCCAAAGGACGGCCAGGTGGGAACGGTGATCCTCTATGATAAGGGCCTCCACATCAAGATAGGCACCCGGGGGACGGGGGCGCGCGCCACGGAGTCACCGCGGAGACCCTCTGCAGGCGCCGCTTCTGTTCCTATCACATTTACATTCTGCTTTGATGGCACAGCCACCCATTTTGTGCTGACTGCACTCCTCCACAGATTACTTTGCGCCGGCCTGTGTCCCGCCGTCACGCACACATGCCGCAAATGTCACGTTGGTTGTGTCCTCGGGGGGCGAGGAGAGCTGTGTCTCCTCCGTGAGACTCCACTGGCTACTGTGTTCTTCTACTGGTGCAGAAAGAACCACGCATCATAATGTAGCTCAACCATCAATAGATAGTTTTTTAACTGTACTGTATAGACACACACGTGTGTTCGTGTACACATGAACACCACATGCTGAGATTGTAGGAGATGTGCCATCCTAAATGGTCAAATAAATGGTAAACGGTGCATTTTATATAGCGCTTTTATCCAAAGCACTTTACAATTTTTTTTTCCTCACATTCACCCATTTACTCACACACCGACGGCGGAGGCGATCGCGCAAGGTGCCGACTTGCACATCAGGAGCAATTAGGGGTTAAGTGTCAAGGACACATCAACACGCCGCCCGGGAGGAGCGGGATTCGAACCGGGAACCTTCCAACTACCAGACGACCGCTCTACCTCCTGAGCCACTGTCGCCCATCCTGTGCCTGTCTGCTGCTCTGCCGCGGGCACTTTTGCTCCCAGAGAAGTTGCTTGGAAAAGCCACCGGCAGCTATAGTCTCTCGCGCCGTCTCATCGCTGCCCATAACGGTGCCTGTGTTTTCCCGACTCGGGGCGCTGACCGTCAAGTGCTCCACCTATCGCCAGGCTCGCCGGCGGGGCCCATTCCCTTGACGAACTTCACCCAGAAGTACGGGAGAGGCTTCCTGAGGGAGAACCGCCACGGATCCTTCTTCACCCCCCTGTCAGGGAGAACAGCAGCACGCAGTGGTAGGCCTCTGTAATCTCTTAAGAAACAACAACCTTCTTGCAATCATCTCTCTGGATACTGGCGATGTGACACACGGTACCAAACTGCCCAAGGCAGCAGTTGCTTACAGGTTTGTCAACGCCGCGGGCTACTTTGATGCCATCACCGACGCCTTGGAGGGAGCCTGAGAGGAGATTTATATCACAGCCTGGCGGTATGGAGCAGTTTGACTCTTGTAATGAGCTTCTCCCTTCGCTTATATACCACGCGGTGGGAGACGGCGCTATACAGCTGTGATGTGTGTGTCAGCGCGTCGGCCCAAATGTGTTTTCTCCGAGGCAGACAAGGCTGGTTCTGCTGGGTGGTGGTTGGGTTGGACAAGGCTGGTTCTGCTGGGTGGTGGTTGGGTTGGAGAAGGCTGGCTCTGCTGGGTGGTGGTTGGGTTGGACAAGGCTGGTTCTGCTGGGTTTGCTCTAAATGACTGAATGTAAATGTAACCTCTGTTGTCTCCTATCCCTTTAGGAGCAAGGGGTGAAGATCTGTGTGTTGCACAGCAAGTACACCGAGATAACTCTCACAGGCTGCATTCCAACAGCAGGGTATGGATGACACTTTATTGTGGAGAAAACCTTCTTAATTTTCAGGTTTCTTTTTTTTCTATTTTCAGTCATTCCTCATTGGAGCCATGGGGCACAGCTAGTTCCAGGCCTCCAGGTATCCGTGCCCCATGGTTTCAATGAGGGATGCTAATATGCCATTTGAGGGGAAACTGAGGGACAAATGTAGGGTTTCTTCTACAAGGTGTCTGGTCAAAAAAGAGGATATGGAGAGGGCTCCAGCGTTCTTGTTTTGTTTCGGTAGGTGCTCTTTGGATTAAATCCGGGGTAGGATTCGTTATAGAAGAAAAGTTGAGATCCAAGGCAGCTCTACAATTTTAAAATGCCTTTATTATTTGGCTTACATTATTTAGAATGTTTTAAAATACCGACGTTTCGGCCTACACATGGCCTTCTTCAGGGTGTTGTAACCAGGGTGTCTGGTGTTGAACATTAAGAGGTTAAGTTAGTTTGCGCCAAATCCTCACGCTAATCCTCGCCTTTTTCCGACTCGATTTCTATAAATTCATATTTCACTAATAACACTGAAAATCATTGGTAAACATATAAAATTTGGCTGCTGTTTTGACAGGGTTAGGGTCTTTACTCCTGGCTACATTTGCTGTAGAGATTGATTTATGGCGTGATTATCGTACCGTTACCGGACCGCTCGGACTTAACAGGTACTAAACATGTCCAAGTATGCCTTTAACGCTTTCTGCGCCAATCACGAGTATACTCGTTTCATTTTTTTCGACTTTAATATTCTATACACTCTCACGGACCTCTGTTATCATTGGAACTCATTCTGAGACCCCGAGAGTGCAATGCTGGCAGAATCCTGCTAGGTGGCAGTATCGCCTACCCTTTGAAACCTTATTTCACACTGTGTGTTACATTTTATATGGTCCGGGCAGAGAATTTGGACCCAGACAAGTGAAACGCTTCATCCGCTTCAACGCATGTTTGAGAAACTCTCTCTGGACAGTTGTAGTTGTGATTTATAGCGGTATGAGTATCGGTAGCTTTATATCCATTGCAGTGAACCTCCCTCTCACCGGACACGTTGCAGTCCCACTGCAGTGAACCTCCCTCTCACCGGACACGTTGCACTGCAGTGAACCTCCCTCTCACCGGACACGTTGCACTGAGTGAACCTCCCTCTCACCGGACACGTTGCACTGCAGTGAACCTCCCTCTCACCGGACACATTGCACTGCAGTGAACCTCCCTCTCACCGGACACGTTGCACTGAGTGAACCTCCCTCTCACCGGACACGTTGCACTGCAGTGAACCTCCCTCTCACTGGACACGTTGCACTGAGTGAACCTCCCTCTCACCAGACACGTTGCACTGCAGTGAACCTCCCTCTCACCGGACACGTTGCACTGTAGTGAACCTCCCTCTCACCGGACACGTTGCACTGTAGTGAACCTCCCTCTCACCGGACACGTTGCACTGTAGTGAACCTCCCTCTCACCGGACACATTGAACTGTAGTGAACCTCCCTCTCACCGGACATGTTGCAGTCCCACTGCAGTGAACCTCCCTCTCACCGGACACGTTGCACTGAGTGAACCTCCCTCTCACCGAACACGTTGCACTGCAGTGAACCTCCCTCTCACCGGACCCGTTGCACTGCAGTGAACCTCCCTCTCACCGGACACGTTGCACTGCAGTGAACCACCCTCTCACCGGACACGTTGCACTGCAGTGAACCTCCCTCTCACCGGACACGTTGCACTGCAGTGAACCTCCCTCTCACCGGACACGTTGCACTGCAGTGAACCTCCCTCTCACCGGACACGTTGCACTGAGTGAACCTCCCTCTCACCGGACACGTTGCACTGCAGTGAACCTCCCTCTCACCGGACACGTTGCACTGAGTGAACCTCCCTCTCACCGGACACGTTGCACTGCAGTGAACCTCCCTCTCACCGGACACGTTGCACTGTAGTGAACCTCCCTCTCACCGGACACGTTGCACTGTAGTGAACCTCCCTCTCACCGGACACGTTGCACTGTAGTGAACCTCCCTCTCACCGGACACATTGCACTGTAGTGAACCTCCCTCTCACCGGACACGTTGCACTGTAGTGAACCTCCCTCTCACCGGACACGTTGCACTGAGTGAACCTCCCTCTCACCGAACACGTTGCACTGCAGTGAACCTCCCTCTCACCGGACACGTTGCACTGCAGTGAACCTCCCTCTCACCGGACACGTTGCACTGCAGTGAACCTCCCTCTCACCGGACACGTTGCACTGCAGTGAACCTCCCTCTCACCGGACACGTTGCACTGCAGTGAACCTCCCTCTCACCGGACATGCTGCACTGCAGTGAACCTCCCTCTCACCGGACACGTTGCACTGCAGTGAACCTCCCTCTCACCGGACACGTTGCACTGCAGTGAACCTCCCTCTCACCGGACATGCTGCAGTCCCACTGCAGTGAACCTCCCTCTCACCGGACACGTTGCACTGCAGTGAACCTCCCTCTCACCGGACACGTTGCACTGCAGTGAACCTCCCTCTCACCGGACACGTTGCACTGCAGTGAACCTCCCTCTCACCGGACACGTTGCACTGCAGTGAACCTCCCTCTCACCGGACACGTTGCACTGCAGTGAACCTCTCTCTCACCGGACACGTTGCACTGCAGTGAACCTCTCTCTCACCGGACACGTTGCACTGCAGTGAACCTCCCTCTCACCGGACACGTTGCACTGCAGTGAACCTCTCTCTCACCGGACATGTTGCACTGCAGTGAACCTCTCTCTCACCGGACATGCTGCAGTCCCACTGAAGTGAACCGACCGGTGCGGCACTTGAGACGACACCAGCGGGCAAGATGCGGAGAAGACCTATCCCTTCCCATCAGCCTCACCCAGCGCCTCCACAGGTGTCTGTGGCCCTGCCTTGCCAGAGTGACGGAACCATCACAACACATCACAGCGCAGGGTGGCAGAGTGGCAGCGCCCAGCCTGTGCCAGCCTCAGTAACCAGTCCCCCCCTTCGGGGCACGGGGGATGGGACGGATAATTAGATGTGCCGGATGCCACGGACGGCTCTCTTAGGGGATCCGAGGGGACCCACCCAGCAGTGCTCGACTGGGGAGGATTTTGAGGAGCTCCGCCCAGAGAATGGAGGGATTCTGGAGGGGCGTAGCGGCCGGAGGGGGTCTGCGGAGGGAAGGAGGAGGGATACGATGGCTGTGCCCGGTGGTTAGGCTGATTGGTTGCGTGGTAGCGGCGCCTGCTGCTGCCTTCTCCCGGGTGTTGCTCGCTAAAAAGCGTTCCGCCAAAAACCCTCTCGTCGTCGTGGCACCCCGGGCCCCAGTGTGATTGACACCCTGTCACATTATCTTATGACAGCGCTGGTGGAGAGAGAGCGTGCCAAGGACTAATCCTGGGAAGTGGCTGGGGACACACGCACACACACACACTGTACACACATACTGTACACACACACACACACACACACATGCACGCACACACACACACACACATAATGTACACACACACACACACACACACACACACACACACACACACACACACACACACACACACACACACACACACACACACACATACTGTACACACATATACTGTACACATACACACACACCCCGAGGAACTCCAAACACACCAGCTGGGTAATGGAAGTATATCATGGCCCTCTACGTGTGTGTGTGTGTGTGTGTGTGTGTGTGTGTGTGTGTGTGTGTGTGTGTGGGTGCGTGCGTGCGTGCACATGCACATGTACACTTTAAAGGCAGCATCTCGGGAACGATGCGCAGAGGGGCGCAGATGTTTGGCACATTGTGTGCGTCTCTCCAGATACCTGCTATTTTAGGCAGCAGGGTATATAAAAACCACTCCGCTGCTTTTCTCCGTGGGCTGAATATCACTTTCTATATAACCGGAGATAACTCCAGGCATTTTATCTATTTATGTCATTTTGATCGTCTGTATCCCGAGGGACACTCTGTGCAAAGAGTGCCGCGGCGAGACGTGTGCTTTTACATTACAGGCGCGGCGGTAAAGCTGGGAGGCGGGCGAGGCCAAAGGAAGATTAAAGTCACGCTGGCAGAGTTAAGTGCCGATCTCGTTCTCTTGTCAGTGCCGTAGTCAAAAGGAGGCGATGTTCAGAGTTGGAGGTTGGATATATCTTACTTTCAGTCAGGTGTCTTTAAGAGAATCACATTGCAGAATGTTCTCCTCACATCTCACGAGACAGAGAGCAGCCCCGCTGCGTTAGAGAGACTGTTCTTCTACCTGGAGGACGAGCAGCCTTACATATACATTTACATTTATCTGTTTATTCGTCATTCAGCTGACGCTTTTATCCAAAGCGACTCACAAGCTCCGTACGACAAGTCAGCAGGAAGGGTACGACTCTTACAGCTGAGTGACGATGATCATCAAACGGTGCTGAAACGTGGGTGCTGCAGTGTTGAGTGGTAGTAGTAAAGCCTTATACGGTCATTACTAATGCTGCTATACGGTACTGAATTTGTTCTATTTGCTACTGTACAGTACTGAGTGTCCCTGTCTCTGTTTAAAGAGTGATCCGCCACTCAGACCACATGCCATCTACTGCCTTAAGGCCCTCCCATAGTCGAGCAGACTGTACACAGAGCAGACTCTGCGGAGGTCCGCGCGGACTCTTTGAGCTTTGATCTCAGCGGACAGCAGACCCACAGCAGAGTCCAAGTGCGAAGCTCCTATTTTCTGATGCGCGGACGTCCGCGCCGCTGACTTGGTGTCACACAAAACGCTGCTCGGCGTTTTGGTTGACATCGAACTGCATTTAATGTGACGCCGATCTGTAGGAAATTGGTGAGGTCCGCTCGACTATGAAAGCTCAAAGAGTCCAGTGGACCTCCGCTGAGTCAAGTCCGCGTACAGTCTGCTCGACTATGGGAGCAAAGCTCCTATTTTCTGATGCGCGGACGTCCGCGCCGCTGACTTGGTGTCACACAAAACGCTGCTCGGCGTTT
The DNA here is from genome assembly GCF_963971535.1 of Notolepis coatsorum. NCBI lineage: Eukaryota > Metazoa > Chordata > Actinopteri > Aulopiformes > Paralepididae > Notolepis > Notolepis coatsorum. The sequence continues at coordinate 187,424,359 of NC_140167.1, forward strand.
TGGTTGACATCGAACTGCATTTAATGTGACGCCGATCTGTAGGAAATTGGTGAGGTCCGCTCGACTATGAAAGCTCAAAGAGTCCAGTGGACCTCCGCTGAGTCAAGTCCGCGTACAGTCTGCTCGACTATGCACTTTAAGGTGCTCCCATAGTCGAGCAGACTGTACGCGGACTTGACTCAGCGGAGGTCCACTGGACTCTTTGAGCTTTCATAGTCGAGCGGACCTCCGCGGACCAATTTCCTACATGTCACCCGCCAGTTTACACAATTGTCCCCACGCTGTTCAAATTCTGTCATGTTATCTCCGTTTCCAATATTTCGATAATAAAACGGTCAGTTTTACGCACTTGAATAACAGGTATATAGGCAGCAAGATGCAATGTACCATATAGGCTTGAGGTGGACAGCGCGTGGTGCTGAAATGACAAACACGCATTGCATGAAATAAAAGCACCAGTTTTATTTCAAAATATTGGAAACGGAGATAACATTATATGTTATCTCTGTTTCCAATATTTCGAAATAAAACTGGCAATTTTACACACTTCATTTAGAAAAGCCATTCAAACATCTCTCTTGGCACGGAGCAAGTGGTCAGAGTAAAATACAGATCGGCGTCACATTAAATGCAGTTCGATGTCAACCAAAACGCCGAGCAGCGTTTTGTGTGACACCAAGTCAGCGGCGCGGACGTCCGCGCATCAGAAAATAGGAGCTTCGCACTTGGACTCTGCTGTGGGTCTGCTGTCCGCTGAGATCAAAGCTCAAAGAGTCCGCGCGGACCTCCGCGGAGTCTGCTCTGTGTACAGTCTGCTCGACTATGGGAGGGCCTTTACTGTGGGCACATCATGAGAAGACAGTAGCGATTGACCAATCGCTGGCCTTCCTGGGAGGCATTGACCTGGCCTATGGTCGCTGGGATGACTCACAGCCCAGACTGACTGATGTGGACAGCGTGAGGAGAAGCCCTCAGCCCTCAGCCCTGTCTCCAAACCCCACCAGGATAAGATACAATCTAGCCCTGTCTCCAAACCCCACCAGGGTAAGATACACCCTACCTGTACACATATTCCACCATATAGATACACCCTACCTGTACACATATTCCACCATATAGATACACCCTACCTGTACACAAACTCTACCATATAGATATACCCTACCTGTACACATACTTTACCATATAGATACACCCTGCCTGTACACAAACTCCACCATGGTAAGATACAGCCTACCTGTACACATACTCCACCATATAGATACACCCTACCTGTACACATACTTTACCATATAGATACAGCCTACCTGAACACATATTCCACCATATAGGTACACCCTACCTGTACACATACTTTACCATATAGATACAGCCTACCTGAACACATATTCCACCATATAGATACACCCTACCTGTACACATACTCCACCATATAGATACACCCTACCTGTACACATACTTTACCATATAGATACAGCCTACCTGAACACATACTTTACCATAGATACACCCTACCTGTACACATACTTTACCATATAGATACACCCTACCTGTACACATACTTTACCATATAGATACACCCTACCTGTACACAAACTCCACCATGGCAAGATACAGCCTGTCCCTACAGCCCACCAGGATAAGACCCCGCCCAGCCCTTTCCTCAAACCCCACTAAGACAAAACACGCTGTCTCCATCTAGGGCTTATGTGAGCCTACATCAGTCCAGCTGTCCTACCAAACCAGGGTCATCGACTGAACCACTAACCAGGGCCCAAAACCTATCCACTGTCCTGTTAAACTCGACTTGACATCCAACAAACAACTCTTGGAGGTGGATAACTTCCGCCGCGCATGAGCACTCAGCAACTCGAGTCAACACTTATTTACCACGGAAGCTCCCCTGGTGTGACTCCGTAGATAGACTCTGAACACGATACGTCTCAGGTTCTGGTCCTCGTCGACGTCAGTGGATGTTAGCTGCAGCTAAGTGGAACAGACAGAGGTATGAACCCACTGTAAAGGGAGCCCTTGCCAGCAGTGGGCTTGGCCAATGTTTGTCCACACGGGCACGACGCTGTGGAGGGTCAGGGCAGGGATGGCATGCCGATAACAGCTGGGTGCGGATGATGGATGTCAGAGCGCAGCACACATCAAGGGCCAGATACGCACCTGACAGCTGCCTTACAACAGACCTGGAGTTAGGAGGCTTGAGAGGATGGTTGGTGGGATGTTGTTTACGATATACATTGGGGCCATACACTATAGACATGGCAAGACACAGTCTTCTATACCTCAACAGGCCCTGTGTTTGGAATGAGGTGCCTTTGACCATCAAACTGGGCTTGAACCCGTATAGTTTCAAGGTGACCGTTAGGAAACAGCTACTAGAAAATGTCAGGAGACAGACAGGGGAGGGAGGCTTCCTGCTTTAGTGTATGAGATCTGTACATTTTGTACATAATTTTATATACAATGTTGTATTTTACTTTTTAATTTAGCAATATACTATAGGCTGATGATAATAATGTTTACGTAGCTAAATACTATGTGCTGCTGAGACCAGGGACCACAATGGAAATAAGTATGTGACTTGTTTAGGCTATCCTTGATAATTTTAGGATGCATGACTTGTTGTAACATGTACTATATTTTAATAATTGTCAACTAAACTAAACAACTGCGGTTATGATGCATATATTTTTTGAGCAATACAAGTAAGCATAATTCCATACACTAAATGTACTGAGCATGTATTTGTCCACCTCCCTGTATTTGTATCAAGAGCTCCTTGTTTGCCAAGAGAACTTTCAACTGACATCCGTTCTCATATTCCCCTCAATCATACTGAGCAGGGCTGAGGGCCCATGTGGATCGGGGGCCCCACTTTAAGGACTGATCTTCACCCACCTCCGTCTCGCTCACACTGAGATGCGGTGGCTAATCTCTAAGGTTCCCCCCTCACCCCCTGTCGTCCTCCTTTCCATTTCCTACCCCCCCCTCTCTCTCTCTCATCCCCTATTCTCCCTCCCCTCTCCTCTCCTCTCCCCCTTCCTCTCTGGAGGCCTGCATTAAACATAAAGACTCTACATGGATGAGTGAGTCAACAAATTACCACAGCCAATATATCTGGCCCTCCATATAAGCCATCAGTCTCTCTATTTCTCTCCTCTCTCTCTCTCTCTCTCTCTCTCTCTCTCTCTCTCTCTCTCTCTCTCTCTCTCTCTCTCTCTCTCTCTCTCCTTTTTCTCTCTCTCCCTCTCTCTCTCCTCTCTCTCTCTCTCTGCCTTCCCCGTCTCTTCCCTCCACACCTTAGTTAGGTTATTGTCCCAGGCTTTTAAATAAACATGATCCCGGCGCCTCGGACCGAGCGGACTGTCTCCTTATTACATTTAGTTAGAGCGCCCCCCCCGCCCCCACCTCATGCTTGACTGCCCGTATCCATCAACTCGAGGCTCTGCTGCTAAAAAATCTCTGCTAATGCGCACAAAACTGCTACAGCTGTTAGTCTAACCTTTGAGAGGGTCTCTTAAGGAGCACAGTGATATTTGCACTTAATAAAATTATGCCTACCAGGAGAATACGCTGCTGACATTTGCCATTTGTCAAGTTGAGGCGGCACGGCGACGCCCTGTGAGTCGTTAGCGGCCTGTCAGGGAGAGGGGAGAACTGTACAGTCAAGTGGATTTTAAACCCACCCATTAAGTCTGCAGCCCAGTCTGATTGGCTCACGCTGGAAGAGAGAATCCGGGACGAATTTGAGCGGCTGAATTTATTATGGTGAATTTATTAAGAGTTTGTAATTTATATAGAGAGTGATGCTCTTTGGAACTTTCTGATTCCGTCATCCCAGATGAAAATACATGTCTGTTTTACTCCCACGTTCACACACATCATATAAATAATGTTTCTAAAGCTGTACAATGCAGTGAAATTCCAGGTTTAGCTTTAGTATGAGGGGGGGTGGGTTGGACATTTACGGTGGCCAGTTTCGAATTGCAGCCTCCCGTAGGTGCTCTTTAAGAGCGGTTTTGAATGAATGTTTGAATTCAAAAAAATTTACGGCTGTGGGTAGGGCGTTCCACATTGTTGTGGCATAATTACTAAACGTGTTTAGTCCCTTGTTTGTGCCGAATCTGGGTTGCACATGATTTGTGGAACTCCCTCTGGTGTTGTGGGTGTGGTATTCACTGACCTTTGGGAAGTATTTCGACATGTACATGGGTACCTGAGTGGTGTAGTGTATCTTGTAGACCAGGCCCATTGCAAGTTGCTGTACTCTGTCGTCTACTCTAAGCCATCTATAGGTAGTCAAAATAGGCAGGGGTGAGGTGGGTTTTAGGAGTAAGGTCAAGTAGTAGTCTGACCAGTTTGTTTTGTGATGTTTGTAATCTTGTTTTTAGCGCCTTTGAGGTGCTTTGGTACCATGAGGTGCAAGCATAGTCGTAGTACCGTTGAATGAGTGCTCCTGCCAGAGTCTTCAGGGTATTCTTGTTTACCAGAGAGGAGATCCGGTACAAGAATCTAGTTCGTTGGTTGACTTTTTTTATTACATTGGATGCCATTTTGTCACAGGAAAGATTTGCCTCTAGGATGAAACCCAGGCAGGGGCGTAACTTGCGGGGGGGTCCCCGGAAAATGTCCCCCGCATGATTTCAGAATGCAGTATTTGTCCCCCCCATGTTTTTACCCCCAAACCGCTGCAACTGCGCGGCCTGGCGGCCAGCACTGTGACTCGCTAGTCGCTACTACACAGTGCCGGCACTGTAGATTTACCCTACTCTTGGAATTCATTGCCAGATCCTCAAAGTCATACATAGGGGCGCTGTCTCGATAATGCAGTGTTATTAAAGCAGCGTGTAGCCGACGCATGAACCAGTTGGAAGCGTCAACGCGGAACTGGAAATCCGTTGGTAAAGAAATAGCGGCCTGGAATCATTTTTGGGACGCTCTCAATTCGCAGTAAAAGAATATATCTGCGGTTTCCCTGGCGGATGGCGAACAAGCCAGCCGATTCTACTATGAGTCATGACATTTGACATAGTCTATGACATCATACTTAACTTAAACTTGAACACGGAGGCAGTTACAAGAACTATCCGAGCCCCCGGGAGGGTGGTCGAATACCTTTTGCGATGTATGCAGGGAACGAATTGCAGAGAGAAGTGGAGAGCTGCCTGTCGCCCATTCTAACGCAGTCCTGGACCCCCGACAGGTAAGGTAAGCGATTTTAGATGTATCACTTTAAGTGTGCGGCTGTTGTCCGAATACTAGTGAATATTGAAAAATAAAGGCATAACATTTAGAGACGTCCCCGTCGTAGCGTTCTGGTGCGGGGATATGGGTCTCTCTGTGCGGGGGCGCAACAGCAACAGGTGGGGTAGGCTGGGCAGAGATGTATGCATCAAAACGATTACATTGTTTGTCTCGCATGTTCGATTTATAATGCGAGCACCTGCATTACAATCAAATGACTGATCTGTTATGTGTTATGGACCCGAGTCTCGAGAGGCACTTTATAATAGAAAAAAGACAGTGCAAACATGTATATGTCGCTTACAGTTTATTATGCCTATGCAGCTCGTTTATTTTGACAGAGTTAAAAAAATTTCACTAGTATCATTATATTAAATTAGCGGACGTGCAGCTGGACAAGCCCTGGCTCCACGATGACCACTTCTTACAAGAGGCGCCACCGCCTGGGAAAATGCGTATTGCACACCTGGTATTAGAAAAAAAATAATTGGAAGGGGGGCGTCATTTTGGTTTAACTACTCTACTGACACAGCACCACCTCTGAGGGCGGAGCAGAGTCAAGTGAGAGACATGCGTGTGCGCACACACACACGCACATACATACACACACACACAATATCACCACATGTTACTGTGTACATGAAACACTCATTTCACGTCACATGTAGTTTGTAGTTCACATTGAAGTGAAGTTTTAGTTCTGAGGTCTGACATCATCTGAACTTACCTGATGTCTTCCGTACTACTGTTCTACTACGGCCGTGAATGGACGTGTTTTGAGAGGCTCTGTGTCTTCCAAACTTCCTTGGCTGTTTTCTTTTACGTTATTTTTTTTTAAAACATTTTAGCCATTGATCTTAACTGATCATTGTGACTTTATTGCTTTTATCGTTTTACTGGTTTTATGTGACTCCGACTTGTCGTGATCGAAACTAGCTGGGCTTGTTGTGGTTGTCATAGCTACAGCTAAACACTACCGGCTCTTGCTAGCCTAGCTAGGCTTGCCTTTAGCCTGGTGGCTAGGATAGCTATTGGACCGTCGTGTACACTGTTGTATACGGTGAGAATGAAAAGCTATTTTACAAGATGTCAACACTCACCACAGTGGAAACAGAGTTATCCAGTCTCAGGCGCGGTCTCCGTATTGAGTGCCTCCTGGACGACATCATCCAGCAAAAGGCTCTGCTCGTCTCCCGGTTGGATCTCCTGGAAAACCCTTCTTCTACTGCGCTTCCTCTTCCATGGTTGCGTGTAGTAAAGCAGGGTAAAGGGAGGAGGGTATCGCTCCCCCTGTTCTCTCCAGTCGTGGATGATGACCCGTTTCTGCTATACAACCAGTATGCTCCACTTGAAGGGCTAACAGAGCTAGCTTCCACAGGCGCGTCGACTGTCTGTCCGGCTTTTTTGGAGCAGGGTTATAGGGTTCATGATCATTACCCAACACATTGGCATACTGTAAATCACTCCAACTTAATATCGGTCACTTTACAGTCTTCTATTTCTTTATCACGTGAGTCAGATTCCACACCACTTTCTCTTCATGGGATAAAGATGGCCCTATTTAACATTAGGTCACTTCTCTACAAGTCCTCATCGGTTAGTGACATCATTTGCGATGAGAAATTAGATATTATCTTTCTAACGGAGACATGGCTTGGCTCTGATGGAGCGGTAACTTTGGCCGCTGCCTGCCCCTCGGGCTATAGTTTTGTGCACTCAATACGTGAGGGCAAGAAAGGAGGTGGACTGGCAAATATTTTCTCAGACACTTTAAAATGTAAACTTCTGATTCTTGGCAAATATTCATCATTTGAATACCAGGCCACCATACTTGAGAGTAAATCCCCTGTGCTAATAATTACTATTTATCATCCTCCAAAGCTCAGTAAAACCTTATTTTTAACAGAAATAGCTGAACTTCTATCTATCTGTTCCACTAACTACGACAGAACCCTGATAACAGGCGACGGAAACCTTCATGTGGAGAATGTATCAGATACTGAAGCTGTGGACTTCCTACAGTTGTTGTACTCTTTTGATTTTATTCAGCATGTTATCGGCCCAACACATAAACACGGCCACACCCTGGACTTGGTGATCTCTAGAGGTATGAGAATCACTGTCGACAAAATTATTGAAAGGCCGGAGCTATCTGACCACCATCTGCTATGTTTTAGTATGACTGTCCCTGATCTTGAGAAAAACAGTACAGACTATACTATTAAAAAACTTTTCTTTAGCCCGTCAGCAGCCAGTGAGTTCCCTAGTCATCTGGTAGGTGCGCCCGCCCTACCTGAATCTTCCTCAGTAAATGATATGGTTCAACATTTTAGTCTTAAAGTAAGGTCAGCTCTTGAAAAAGTGGCTCCCTTGAAAACCAAGAGGAGACATAAAGCCAGAATAACACCCTGGATCACCGAACATATGCGTTCACTTAAGAGGGAATGTCGTAGAGTGGAGCGAGTTTGGAGAAAAACCAAGCTCACTGTCCACCTACAGTCTTTAAAGCAATCTACAGTTGCCTACAACAAAGCCATGCGTCTGGCAAGACAGACGTATTTCTCAGGCATTATTAATGAGAATAAGACAAATGCCAGAGTTTTATTTTCCACCATTGAACGTCTTTTAAATCCCCCCCAGTCCTACAAGCAGTTGCTCGCTGCCACTAAAGATAAGTGTAATGAGTTTGCATCCTTTTTTGATAATAAAATTCTTAACATTCGTGCTAGTATTGTGAGTGATGCTCTTAGCACAAACTATCAAACTACAAATGCCGCTAGTGGTGCTATATGCAACAGGATAAATCGCTCCAGGGGAAGTCTAGCATCGTTCTGTGAAATTGATGAAAAGGAATTCCGCAAAACCATATCGCAAATGTCATCATCCTCCTGTTCGTTGGATGCCATTCCCACCCCCTTCCTCAAAGAGGTTTTAGACAGTGTGGTTGGAGATATCCTTAAAATTGTAAACAGCTCTCTCAAATCAGGCATCTTTCCAGACTCACTAAAAATGGCTGTAGTTAGGCCCTTACTAAAGAAACACAACCTTGATCCCTCTGTGTTGAGTAACTATAGACCTATCTCTAATCTCCCTTTTTTGGGCAAGGTCTTAGAAAAGAAATTTTTTTATCAACTGGATGCGTTTTTACAGAAAAATAGGGTCCATAACAAATTCCAATCTGGTTCCCGGAGGGGCCATAGCACTGAGACAGCACTTGTAAAGGTAATTAACGACCTTAGGGTGTCTGCGGACAATAAAGAGGTATCCGTTCTCCTACTCCTAGATTTAACGGCTGCGTTTGACACAATTGACCACACAATTCTAATGCACCGCCTCGAGTATTGGATAGGTCTGTCAGGCACGGCCTTGTCCTGGTTTCATTCCTACTTAACAGGTAGAAGCTACTCTGTCAATCTAGCGAATTATGATTCCGACAAACACACCATCTGTTCTGGTATCCCGCAGGGATCCATTCTTGGCCCTTTATTGTTCTCCCTGTATATACTGCCGCTGGGTGGACTTATTACCAATCATAGAGTTAACTTCCATTTATATGCTGATGATACCCAGCTTTACCTCTCCGTAGCTCCAGACGAGCCCTGTGCTCTAGACCCGTTGTTGACCTGTTTGTCCAGCATAAAAGGCTGGATGAGTGAGAATTTTCTCAAGCTAAATGAGGATAAGACAGAAGTTCTCATAGTGGGGTCTAGTGAGCAGAGAGAACTGATCAAAAGTAGACTGGGTAACCTGAACGTAGAAAATAACACTGCAGTAAAGAACCTGGGGGTTATTATTGATTCTGAATTGAATTTTAATACACACATTAATCATGTCACGAAGATTGCCTTCTTTCATCTTAGAAATATTGCACGAATTAGAGCCTATGTGTCCCTGGATGATGCAAAAACGCTAATCCACGCTTTTGTTTTCTCTCGGCTTGATTATTGTAATGCACTTTATTCTGGCCTTCCAAAGAAAACAACTGACAGATTACAACTTGTCCAAAATTCGGCAGCCAGAATTTTAACTAGAACTAAGATGAGGGAACATATTACTCCAGTTTTAGCTTCACTGCATTGGCTCCCGGTTGTCTTTAGGATTGATTTTAAAATTCTCCTGCTTGTTTTTAAAGCTCTTAATGGTCTGGCACCATCTTATCTCTGCGACTGCTTACATAGATATGTTCCAAACCGCCCCCTCAGGTCCTCTAGTGCGGACCTGCTCGAAGTGCCTACAATGAAATATAAAAAAAATGGCGAAGCAGCCTTTTGTTTCTATGGGCCGACGGCGTGGAATAAGCTCCCACTACATATAAAACAGGCAGCCTCTGTGGATAACTTTAAAGCACAGCTCAAGACATATTTTTATACTCTTGCTTTTAGCTGATTTTAAAATGCCTGTTGTCATTTATGCTTTTTAGCTATTTTCTTAATCATGTTTTGCTGGTCTTAAAATCCTGCTTTTCTTTTCCTTACTTTTTTTTTTTTTTTTTTTTTGCTTTATTGTAAAATGTTGTGTTTTAATTTTTTTGCTCTGTTAAGCACTTTGAGCTGCACTCCATGTATGAAAGGTGCTATATAAATAAAGATTATTATTATTATTATGTAGTGTGTTGACTATGCATACTACCCAGAATGGAACAGACCCACAGACACCTTGCAGTCTGCATGAGGTTGTGACACACACACGCACGCACGCACGCACACATGCACGCACACACACACACACACACACACACACACACACACACACACACACACACACACACACACACACACACACACACACACACACACACACACACACACCATTTGAATGATTTATGTCCATCAACGACAACACTACATACAATGAGAGGCATATAGACTCTGAGGACTATTTAGCTTGATCTACGGTATCACTTACAGTACATAAGATTTGTTTATTAAGGACAATGCAAATTAATGAACATCATTTACATGTGTATGCATAACATCACAGCATGATAAGGACGTAAATATGCCGGGAATAGCACAGGGCTAATTTCCCCCCGTAGTCCTAACATAAAACAAACACAAAACGGACCATACAACGTTCATTCATAAAAACTGACATCACTGACATGACCACACTAACATGACATTCAGTGACATAATATAGTGCTCAACCCATGGTCAAAAGCTCAGCACACTGTAGAGTTTAAAATCACAGGCACAGACAGTAACAGCTGACAAGCTACCAAGGCTCCGTGCCACCCTCCTCTTTCAAGAGAGACCCTCCATCTGAAGGCCCCTCCTCACTCCTGCTCAAAACATTTCTGAATTCTGGCCTGGCAGACAGACAGACAGAAAGTCACTTCAATGAGGAATAAAGTAATAAATGCTATGCCAACGGCCAAAGCGAATAATTTTATGGACATGATCAAATATGCTAAAGGGAATGGTAAGATAATTTGGCAACATATTAATACTCTAATTGGTAGAGAAAACAAACATAGCAACAAAGAATTAGAACTCAAAATGAATAATGAATTAATGAAAACCCCACTGACTCTAGCCACCCAATTCAATTGTTTTTATTTTGGATTCTGTCCAGGAGATAACACAGTGTTTTACCCCATCTGATGCCATCCATAGTACTATTAATCATGCACAGCCTAATTTTTATTTATAGGAAATAACAGAGTTGGAGGTGACCAATATTATTGGTACACTCAACAGTTCCAAAGCTAAAGCTTTAAAGAAGAATATGTATCAACAAATGTGCATGTTTGTATTAATTAAGGGTTGTGCCATTATTACTATGCAAATGTAATAATTGTGATTTCCTGTAATGAGTTGTATGTGTTGTTTTCAAGCATCCTTGACATCCAAGGACAACGATGTAAAAAAGTCATTGCGCCTTTTCAGTCTGTCGGGAGGTCTGCGATCACGCTGTGACCTGCGCAATACCGCTGGTGACCTCGGACACACCACAGGTGACTGAGGTTTTGGTGGCTCTGGTGTTGAGAGCATGAGAGGGGTCTGAGTGTTGTCAACTCTTCTTGGGGACACAGACACCTCTCCTGGGGAGTCTGACACTGGTACAGTAGTCACTGGCAAACAACATTCTCCCATTGTCTGTTCCCCACGGTATCCACCGTGGTGCGATCCGTCTCTGAACTTGTGTCGTGGCGTAGGCGTACATGGTCCTGGTGTCTACGGAAAACACGTCCATCAGTCAGTTGAATGACATACGAAACTGGGCCACTCTGTTTCAGAATAACGCCAGGCAGCCACTGTTTCTTGTTGATAGTACTGAAATTCCTCACATAGACCTTGTCCTCAGGTTCTAATTGTCTCTCTTTTGCGTGCTGATCATGACGCTCCTTCTGCTTCTCCTGCTTCCTCTGTACTTTCATGTCTGGACGCAGCAAGTCCAATCTCGCCTTGGGCCTACGCCCCATCAGCATCTCTGCTGGCGTGCGCCCCGTTGTTGTTTGAGGCATGAGGCGATAGGTAAACAGGAAACGTGAAAGTCCAGTGTTTAGAGAGTCTCCTGTCATCCTCTTTAACCCCTCTTTCACTGTCTGAACAGCCCGCTCAGCCAAACCATTTGAGGCTGGGTGGAAAGGTGCCGTCCTAATGTGATTAATGCCATTCTGGTGCATAAATTCACTGAATAGCTCACTGGTGAATGTTGGGCCATTATCAGAGACCAGGGTGTCTGGCAACCCATGGACTGCGAAGACTTGTCTGAGTTGGTCTATGGTTGTGGGGGCTGTGATATTGTTCATGATATGGGCTTCTATCCATTTTGAGTCTGCGTCTACCATGATCAGAAACATCTGTCCCATAAAGGGTCCTGCAAAGTCTACATGCAGCCTAAACCAGGGGCGGTCTGGCCACTCCCATGGGTGCAACGGAGCAGGCGGTGGATTGTTCTGATTAGTCTGACACTGTGTGCATGATTTTACCTTGCTCTCCAGATCATCGTCCATTCTTGGCCACCAGACGTATGATCTCGCTAGGCTTTTCATCCGGGAGACTCCTGGATGAGTCTCATGTATCTCCTCCACAACTTGTGACCGTCCTGGGGGCGGTACGATGACCCTTGACCCCCAGAAGATGCAGCCGTCCTGCAGGCTCAGTTCTGTTTTGCGTTTAGCATACGGCCTCAGTTCCTCTCCCTCCACGACACTGGGCCAACTTTGCAAAAGGAAGGTCTTGACCGGAGACAGGACCGGGTCCCTCTCTGTCCACTGCTTAATCTGTGTCGCTTTGACAGGTGTCTCTGCTAGCCTCTCCAATGAAAACACAGTCTCTGGAGGCACATATGTAGTGGCGGGTGTCTCTGGTAACGGCAGTCGACTCAGTGCGTCAGCATTTGCGTTATCCTTGCCCGCTTTGAACACTATAGTGTACTGGTAGGCTGAGAGTGTGAGAGCCCTGCGCTGTATCCTGGCTGAGGCCAGCGGTGGGATGCATTTTGTCTCACTGAACAAACTCATCAGAGGTTTATGGTCTGTTGTGATAGTGAATGCCCGTCCGTATAGGTATTGATGGAAATGCTTCACAGCAAAAACAACAGCTAGACCCTCTTTATCCAACTGAGAGTACCCCTTCTCCGCTGCTGTTAGGGTACGTGAAGCAAAAACAACAGGCCTCTCATCTCCATCCTCCATGATGTGTGAGAGCACTGCTCCGACTCCATAAGGCGAAGCATCACTCGAGACGATGATCTCTTTGTCTGGGTCGTAGTGAACGAGCAGTTTTGCAGACTGGAGCAGCTCTTTCACTTCCTTAAAAGCTCTCTGCTGCTCTCCACTCCACTCCCACTTAGTGTCAAGGTGCAGTAGCTTGTACAGCGGGGCCAAAACATTTGATAAATCCGGCAGAAATTTGCCATAATAATTCCCCATGCCCAAAAACGATCTCAGTTCATGGACACTATTTGGGCTTGGAGCCTCCTTTATGGCTCTCACCTTGTCTTCCAAAGGGCTGAGCCCCTGTGCTGTGATCCTGTGTCCCAGGTAGGTCACGCTCGGTGCCAGGAACACACACTTGGCACGCTTCAACCGCAGTCCTGCGTCTGAGAGTCGTTTCAACACCTGCGCTAGGTTAGCCAGATGCTCCGCCTCCGTGGCCCCCGTGATGAGGATATCATCCAGATATACCGCTACGTGCAGGATGCCCTGTAACAGCGTGTCCATTGTTCTTTGAAAAATGGCGGGGCTGGATGCCACTCCAAACACAAGGCGATTGTATTTAAATAAGCCCTTGTGAGTGTTGATGGTGACATACTCTTTTGACTCTTTGTCAAGTTGCAGTTGCTGGTAAGCATGGCTCATGTCTAGCTTTGTGAAAAGCTTCCCCCCTGATAAGGTTGCAAACAGGTCATCCACTCTTGGTAGTGGATACTCCTCCAGTTTAGAGACCTGATTTACCGTCACCTTGTAGTCTCCACATATGCGTGCTGTATTATCCTCTTTCAGGATTGGCACAATGGGAGCCGCCCACCTTGAAAATTGGACGGGTTCAATGATGCCTTGCTTCTGCAAACGTTCCAGCTCCTCCTCCACCTTGACTTTCATGGCATACGGCACCGACCTAGGCTTGAAAAACCTTGGGGCGGCCTCAGGGTCAACATGGAGTTTCACAGTTACCCCCTTCAGTGTGCCCAGCTCGTCCCTGAAAACATCACTGTACCGATGCAGGATGTCCTCTGTCGTGTCTGTCGTGTGCACATATTTAACATTATGCCAGTTTAGCTTAATTTTCCTTAGCCAATCACGGCCCAAAAGACTTGGCCCCCCCCCCATAACTATAACCAGCCTGGCCTTTGCCTTCTGATTCCCAGCTAAAATGTCCACATATAGCACCCCTATATGAGGTATGGGCTGACGCTGACCTGTGTATGTCCTGAGCCTGAGCTTTGATGGGCTAATGGGTGGTAGGTTAGACCCCCATGTCTTCCTGTAGGTCTCCTCACTGATGACCGATGCAGTAGCCCCTGAGTCAATCTCAAACTTTACATCCTGTCCCCCGACAGTGATAGTGGCATAATAGGGTTCAGGTGGCTCCTCATCTGTTCCCACCCCGAACATGTTGTATGCACACTCTGCTTCCTCATGTGTTTCTTCCAGGTGGTGTGTGGAGGCTTGAGCCTGTCGCTGCTTTCCCTGCCAAGGCTTGCCCCTGCCCATTTTATTGTCTTTTGAACTCCTGCACTTCTTTGCTAGGTGTCCCTTTTTATTACAATTATGGCAGACAGCCTCTTTGAATCTACAGTCATTTGCATAATGTGACGACCCCCCACACCTAAAACATTCCACGTGCCTGGTACCATATAATGCCGCGGTGCGACCCGTCGCATCCTCCCAGTCTTCATCACGGAACGTCAGACACTCCGGTCAACACTCCGGGACAACAAATCACAGGGAGTAGGGAGACGGGACAGGCGTTAGACAGCTCACTGTACACTTTACTCACTGTACTCACTGTACACTTTACTCACTGTACACTGTACTCACTTTACTCACTGTACACTTTACTCACTTTACTCACTGTACAATTTACTCACTTTACTCACTCTAAACTTTACTCACTGTACACTTTACTCACTGTACACTTTACTCACTTTACTCACTTTACTCACTGTACACTTTACTCACTGTACACTTTACTCACTTTACTCACTGTACTCACTGTACACTTTACTCACTTTACTCACTGTACTCACTTTACTCACTTTACTCACTGTACACTTTACTCACATTACTCACTTTACACTTTACTCACTTTACTCATTGTACAATTTACTCACTTTACTCACTGTACACTTTACTCACTTTACTCACTGTACACTTTACTCACTTTACTCACTGTAGACTTTACTCACTTTACTCACTGTACACTTTACTCACTTTACTCACTGTACACTTTACGCACTTTACTCACTGTACACTTGACTCACTTTACTCACTGTACACTTGACTCACTTTACTCACTGTACACTTTACTCACTCTACTCACTGTACACTTTACTCACTTTACTCACTGTACACTTTACTCACTGTACACTTTACTCACTTTACTCACTGTACACTTTACTCACTGTACACTTTACTCACTCTACACTTTACTCACTGTACACTTTACTCACTGTACACTTTACTCACTTTACAATTTACTCACTCTACACTTTACTCACTCTACACTTTACTCACTGTACACTTTACTCACTGTACACTTTACTCACTCTACTCACTGTACACTTTACTCACTGTACACTTTACTCACTGTACACTTTACTCACTGTACACTTTATTCACTGTACACTTTACTCACTGTACACTTTACTCACTTTACTCACTGTACACTTTACTCACTTTACTCACTGTACACTTTATTCACTGTACACTTTACTCACTTTACTCACTGTACACTTTACTCACTTTACTCACTCTACAATTTACTCACTGTACACTTTACTCACTTTACTCACTGTACACTTGACTCACTCTACTCACTGTACACTTTACTCACTTTACACACTGTACACTTTACTCACTGTACACTTGACTCACTTTACTCACTGTACACTTGACTCACTTTACTCACTGTACACTTTACTCACTCTACTCACTGTACACTTTACTCACTTTACTCACTGTACACTTTACTCATTGAACACTTTACTCACTTTACTCACTGTACACTTTACTCACTGTACACTTTACTCACTCTACACTTTACTCACTGTACACTTTACTCACTGTACACTTTACTCACTTTACACTTTACTCACTCTACACTTTACTCACTCTACACTTTACTCACTCTACACTTTACTCACTGTACACTTTACTCACTCTACTCACTGTACACTTTACTCACTGTACACTTTACTCACTGTACACTTTACTCACTGTACACTTTATTCACTGTACACTTTACTCACTGTACACTTTACTCACTTTACTCACTGTACACTTTACTCACTTTACTCACTGTACACTTTATTCACTGTACACTTTACTCACTTTACTCACTGTACACTTTACTCACTTTACTCACTCTACAATTTACTCACTGTACACTTTACTCACTTTACTCACTGTACACTTTACTCACTGTACACTTTACTCACTTTACTCACTGTACACTTGACTCACTTTACTCACTGTACACTTGACTCACTCTACTCACTGTACACGTTACTCACTTTACACACTGTACACTTTACTCACTGTACATTTTACTCACTTTACTCACTGTACACTTTACTTACTGTACACTTTACTCACTCTAGACTTTACTCACTGTACACTTTACTCACTGTACACTTTACTTACTGTACACTTTACTCACTCTAGACTTTACTCACTGTACACTTTACTCACTGTACACTTTACTCACTGTACACTTTACTCACTTTACTCACTTTACTCACTGTACACTTTACTCACTTTACTCACTGTACAATTTACTCATTTTACACTTTACTGACTTTACTCACTGTACACTTTACTCACTTTACTCACTGTACACTTTACTCACTGTACACTTTACTCACTGTACAATTTACTCACTTTACTCACTCTACACTTTACTTACTTTACTCACTGTACACTTTACTCACTGTACACTTTACTCACTTTACTCACTGTACACTTTACTCACTGTACACTTTACTCACTGTACTCACTTTACTATCTGTACACTTTACTCACTGCACTCACTTTACTCACTTTACTCACTGTACACTTTACTCACTTTACTCACTGTACACTTTACTCACTTTACACACTGTACACTTTACTCACTTTACTCACTGTACACTTTACTCACTGTACACTTTACTCACTTTACTCACTGTACACTTTACTCACTGTACACTTTACTCACTCTACACTTTACTCACTGTACACTTTACTCACTGTACACTTTACTCACTTTACAATTTACTCACTCTACACTTTACTCACTCTACACTTTACTCACTGTACACTTTACTCACTGTACACTTTACTCACTCTACTCACTGTACACTTTACTCACTTTACTCACTGTACACTTTACTCATTGAACACTTTACTCACTTTACTCACTGTACACTTTACTCACTGTACACTTTACTCACTCTACACTTTACTCACTGTACACTTTACTCACTGTACACTTTACTCACTTTACACTTTACTCACTCTACACTTTACTCACTCTACACTTTACTCACTCTACACTTTACTCACTGTACACTTTACTCACTCTACTCACTGTACACTTTACTCACTGTACACTTTACTCACTGTACACTTTACTCACTGTACACTTTATTCACTGTACACTTTACTCACTGTACACTTTACTCACTTTACTCACTGTACACTTTACTCACTTTACTCACTGTACACTTTATTCACTGTACACTTTACTCACTTTACTCACTGTACACTTTACTCACTTTACTCACTCTACAATTTACTCACTGTACACTTTACTCACTTTACTCACTGTACACTTTACTCACTGTACACTTTACTCACTTTACTCACTGTACACTTGACTCACTTTACTCACTGTACACTTGACTCACTCTACTCACTGTACACGTTACTCACTTTACACACTGTACACTTTACTCACTGTACATTTTACTCACTTTACTCACTGTACACTTTACTTACTGTACACTTTACTCACTCTAGACTTTACTCACTGTACACTTTACTCACTGTACACTTTACTTACTGTACACTTTACTCACTCTAGACTTTACTCACTGTACACTTTACTCACTGTACACTTTACTCACTGTACACTTTACTCACTTTACTCACTTTACTCACTTTACTCACTGTACACTTTACTCACTTTACTCACTGTACAATTTACTCATTTTACACTTTACTGACTTTACTCACTGTACACTTTACTCACTTTACTCACTGTACACTTTACTCACTGTACACTTTACTCACTGTACAATTTACTCACTTTACTCACTCTACACTTTACTTACTTTACTCACTGTACACTTTACTCACTGTACACTTTACTCACTTTACTCACTGTACACTTTACTCACTGTACACTTTACTCACTGTACTCACTTTACTATCTGTACACTTTACTCACTGCACTCACTTTACTCACTTTACTCACTGTACACTTTACTCACTTTACTCACTGTACACTTTACTCACTTTACACACTGTACACTTTACTCACTTTACTCACTGTACACTTTACTCACTGTACACTTTACTCACTTTACTCACTGTACACTTTACTCACTGTACACTTTACTCACTCTACACTTTACTCACTGTACACTTTACTCACTGTACACTTTACTCACTTTACAATTTACTCACTCTACACTTTACTCACTGTACACTTTACTCACTGTACACTTTACTCACTGTACACTTTACTCACTCTACTCACTGTACACTTTACTCACTGTACACTTTACTCACTGTACACTTTACTCACTGTACACTTTATTCACTGTACACTTTACTCACTGTACACTTTACTCACTTTACTCACTGTACACTTTACTCACTTTACTCACTCTACAATTTACTCACTGTACACTTTACTCACTTTACTCACTGTACACTTGACTCACTCTACTCACTGTACACTTTACTCACTTTACACACTGTACACTTTACTCACTGTACACTTTACTCACTTTACTCACTGTACACTTGACTCACTTTACTCACTGTACACTTTACTCACTCTACTCACTGTACACTTTACTCACTTTACTCACTGTACACTTTACTCATTGAACACTTTACTCACTTTACTCACTGTACACTTTACTCACTGTACACTTTACTCACTGTACACTTTACTCACTGTACACTTTACTCACTGTACACTTTACTCACTTTACACTTTACTCACTCTACACTTTACTCACTCTACACTTTACTCACTGTACACTTTACTCACTCTACTCACTGTACACTTTACTCACTGTACACTTTACTCACTGTACACTTTACTCACTGTACACTTTATTCACTGTACACTTTACTCACTGTACACTTTACTCACTTTACTCACTGCACACTTTACTCACTTTACTCACTGTACACTTTATTCACTGTACACTTTACTCACTTTACTCACTGTACACTTTACTCACTTTACTCACTCTACAATTTACTCACTGTACACTTTACTCACTGTACACTTTACTCACTGTACACTTTACTCACTTTACTCACTGTACACTTGACTCACTTTACTCACTGTACACTTGACTCACTCTACTCACTGTACACGTTACTCACTTTACTCACTGTACACTTTACTTACTGTACACTTTACTCACTCTAGACTTTACTCACTGTACACTTTACTCACTGTACACTTTACTCACTTTACTCACTCTACAATTTACTCACTGTACACTTTACTCACTTTACTCACTGTACACTTTACTCACTGTACACTTGACTCACTTTACTCACTGTACACTTGACTCACTTTACTCACTGTACACTTGACTCACTCTACTCACTGTACACGTTACTCACTTTACACACTGTACACTTTACTCACTGTACACTTTACTCACTTTACTCACTGTACACTTTACTTACTGTACACTTTACTCACTCTAGACTTTACTCACTGTACACTTTACTCGCTGTACACTTTACTTACTGTACACTTTACTCACTCTAGACTTTACTCACTGTACACTTTACTCACTGTACACTTTACTCACTGTACACTTTACTCACTGTACACTTTACTCACTTTACTCACTTTACTCACTGTACACTTTACTCACTTTACTCACTGTACACTTTACTCACTTTACACTTTACTGACTTTACTCACTGTACACTTTACTCACTGTACACTTTACTCACTGTACACTTTACTCACTCTACACTTTACTCACTTTACTCACTGTACACTTTACTCACTGTACAATTTACTCACTTTACTCACTCTAAACTTTACTTACTTTACTCACTGTACACTTTACTCACTGTACACTTTACTCACTTTACTCACTGTACACTTTACTCACTGTACACTTTACTCACTGTACTCACTTTACTCTCTGTACACTTTACTCACTGCACTCACTTTACTCACTTTACTCACTGTACACTTTACTCACTTTACTCACTGTACACTTTACTCACTTTACTCACTGTACACTTTATTCACTGTACACTTTACTCACTTTACTCACTGTACACTTTACTCACTTTACTCACTCTACAATTTACTCACTGTACACTTTACTCACTTTACTCACTGTACACTTTACTCACTGTACACTTGACTCACTCTACTCACTGTACACTTTACTCACTTTACACACTGTACACTTTACTCACTGTACACTTTACTCACTTTATCACTGTACACTTTACTTACTGTACACTTTACTCACTCTAGACTTTACTCACTGTACACTTTACTCACTGTACACTTTACTTACTGTACACTTTACTCACTCTAGACTTTACTCACTGTACACTTTACTCACTGTACACTTTACTCACTGTACACTTTACTCACTGTACACTTTACTCACTTTACTCACTTTACTCACTGTACACTTTACTCACTTTACTCACTGTACACTTTACTGACTTTACACTTTACTGACTTTACTCACTGTACACTTTACTCACTTTACTCACTGTACACTTTACTCACTGTACACTTTACTCACTCTACACTTTACTCACTTTACTCACTGTACACTTTACTCACTGTACACTTTACTCACTGTACAATTTACTCACTTTACTCACTCTACACTTTACTTACTTTACTAACTGTACACTTTACTCACTGTACACTTTACTCACTTTACTCACTGTACACTTTACTCACTGTACACTTTACTCACTGTACTCACTTTACTCTCTGTACACTTTACTCACTGCACTCACTTTACTCACTTTACTCACTGTACACTTTACTCACTTTACTCACTGTACACTTTACTCACTTTACTCACTGTACACTTTACTCACTGTACACTTTACTCACTGTACACTTTACTCACTGTACACTTTACTCACTGTACACTTTACTCACTTTACTCACTGTACACTTTACTCACTTTACTCACTGTACACTTTACTCACTGTACACTTTACTCACTTTACTCACTGTACACTTTACTCACTGTACACTTTATTCACTGTACACTTTACTCACTGTACTCACTTTACTCACTTTACTCACTGTACACTTTACTTACTTTACTCACTGTACACTTTACTCACTGTACACTTTACTCACTGTACACTTTACTCACTGTACACTTTACTCACTGTACTCACTTTACTCACTTTACTCTCTGTACACTTTACTCACTGCACTCACTTTACTCACTTTACTCACTGTACACTTTACTCACTTTACTCACTGTACACTTTACTCACTTTACACACTGTACACTTTACTCACTTTACTCACTGTACACTTTACTCACTGTACACTTTACTCACTTTACTCACTGTACACTTTACTCACTGTACACTTTACTCACTCTACACTTTACTCACTGTACACTTTACTCACTGTACACTTTACTCACTTTACAATTTACTCACTCTACACTTTACTCACTGTACACTTTACTCACTGTACACTTTACTCACTGTACACTTTACTCACTCTACTCACTGTACACTTTACTCACTGTACACTTTACTCACTGTACACTTTACTCACTGTACACTTTATTCACTGTACACTTTACTCACTGTACACTTTACTCACTTTACTCACTGTACACTTTACTCACTTTACTCACTGTACACTTTATTCACTGTACACTTTACTCACTTTACTCACTGTACACTTTACTCACTTTACTCACTCTACAATTTACTCACTGTACACTTTACTCACTTTACTCACTGTACACTTGACTCACTCTACTCACTGTACACTTTACTCACTTTACACACTGTACACTTTACTCACTGTACACTTTACTCACTTTACTCACTGTACACTTGACTCACTTTACTCACTGTACACTTTACTCACTCTACTCACTGTACACTTTACTCACTTTACTCACTGTACACTTTACTCATTGAACACTTTACTCACTTTACTCACTGTACACTTTACTCACTGTACACTTTACTCACTGTACACTTTACTCACTGTACACTTTACTCACTGTACACTTTACTCACTTTACACTTTACTCACTCTACACTTTACTCACTCTACACTTTACTCACTGTACACTTTACTCACTCTACTCACTGTACACTTTACTCACTGTACACTTTACTCACTGTACACTTTACTCACTGTACACTTTATTCACTGTACACTTTACTCACTGTACACTTTACTCACTTTACTCACTGTACACTTTACTCACTTTACTCACTGTACACTTTATTCACTGTACACTTTACTCACTTTACTCACTGTACACTTTACTCACTTTACTCACTCTACAATTTACTCACTGTACACTTTACTCACTGTACACTTTACTCACTGTACACTTTACTCACTTTACTCACTGTACACTTGACTCACTTTACTCACTGTACACTTGACTCACTCTACTCACTGTACACGTTACTCACTTTACACACTGTACACTTTACTCACTGTACATTTTACTCACTTTACTCACTGTACACTTTACTTACTGTACACTTTACTCACTCTAGACTTTACTCACTGTACACTTTACTCACTGTACACTTTACTCACTTTACTCACTCTACAATTTACTCACTGTACACTTTACTCACTTTACTCACTGTACACTTTACTCACTGTACACTTGACTCACTTTACTCACTGTACACTTGACTCACTTTACTCACTGTACACTTGACTCACTCTACTCACTGTACACGTTACTCACTTTACACACTGTACACTTTACTCACTGTACACTTTACTCACTTTACTCACTGTACACTTTACTTACTGTACACTTTACTCACTCTAGACTTTACTCACTGTACACTTTACTCGCTGTACACTTTACTTACTGTACACTTTACTCACTCTAGACTTTACTCACTGTACACTTTACTCACTGTACACTTTACTCACTGTACACTTTACTCACTGTACACTTTACTCACTTTACTCACTTTACTCACTGTACACTTTACTCACTTTACTCACTGTACACTTTACTCACTTTACACTTTACTGACTTTACTCACTGTACACTTTACTCACTGTACACTTTACTCACTGTACACTTTACTCACTCTACACTTTACTCACTTTACTCACTGTACACTTTACTCACTGTACAATTTACTCACTTTACTCACTCTAAACTTTACTTACTTTACTCACTGTACACTTTACTCACTGTACACTTTACTCACTTTACTCACTGTACACTTTACTCACTGTACACTTTACTCACTGTACTCACTTTACTCTCTGTACACTTTACTCACTGCACTCACTTTACTCACTTTACTCACTGTACACTTTACTCACTTTACTCACTGTACACTTTACTCACTTTACTCACTGTACACTTTATTCACTGTACACTTTACTCACTTTACTCACTGTACACTTTACTCACTTTACTCACTCTACAATTTACTCACTGTACACTTTACTCACTTTACTCACTGTACACTTTACTCACTGTACACTTGACTCACTCTACTCACTGTACACTTTACTCACTTTACACACTGTACACTTTACTCACTGTACACTTTACTCACTTTATCACTGTACACTTTACTTACTGTACACTTTACTCACTCTAGACTTTACTCACTGTACACTTTACTCACTGTACACTTTACTTACTGTACACTTTACTCACTCTAGACTTTACTCACTGTACACTTTACTCACTGTACACTTTACTCACTGTACACTTTACTCACTGTACACTTTACTCACTTTACTCACTTTACTCACTGTACACTTTACTCACTTTACTCACTGTACACTTTACTGACTTTACACTTTACTGACTTTACTCACTGTACACTTTACTCACTTTACTCACTGTACACTTTACTCACTGTACACTTTACTCACTCTACACTTTACTCACTTTACTCACTGTACACTTTACTCACTGTACACTTTACTCACTGTACAATTTACTCACTTTACTCACTCTACACTTTACTTACTTTACTAACTGTACACTTTACTCACTGTACACTTTACTCACTTTACTCACTGTACACTTTACTCACTGTACACTTTACTCACTGTACTCACTTTACTCTCTGTACACTTTACTCACTGCACTCACTTTACTCACTTTACTCACTGTACACTTTACTCACTTTACTCACTGTACACTTTACTCACTTTACTCACTGTACACTTTACTCACTGTACACTTTACTCACTGTACACTTTACTCACTGTACACTTTACTCACTTTACTCACTGTACACTTTACTCACTTTACTCACTGTACACTTTACTCACTGTACACTTTACTCACTTTACTCACTGTACACTTTACTCACTGTACACTTTATTCACTGTACACTTTACTCACTGTACTCACTTTACTCACTTTACTCACTGTACACTTTACTTACTTTACTCACTGTACACTTTACTCACTGTACACTTTACTCACTGTACACTTTACTCACTGTACACTTTACTCACTGTACTCAATTTACTCACTTTACTCTCTGTACACTTTACTCACTGCACTCACTTTACTCACTTTACTCACTGTACACTTTACTCACTTTACTCACTGTACACTTTACTCACTGTACTCACTTTACTCACTTTACTCTCTGTACACTTTACTCACTGCACTCACTTTACTCACTTTATTCACTGTACACTTTACTCACTTTACTCACTGTACACTTTACTCACTTTACTCACTGTACACTTTACTCACTTTACTCACTGTACACTTTACTCACTGTACACTTGACTCACTTTACTCACTGTACTCACTCTACACTTTACTCACTGTACTCACTCTACACTTTACTCACTTTACTCACTGTACACTTTACTCACTGTACTCACTGTACACTTTACTCAAATCAAATGTATTTGTAAGGCCCGACAACACACGTTAATGTCCCCATGGGCCGGACACGTCTTCTTTAAACAAGTCAAGAAGAAACATAACAATAAGTCAAGAACAAAACAAGAACACCATAAGGTCCAACAAATTTAAGATAAATACAAATAAATTAATGAGTGCAAACACTCCCAGACATACCCCACGCAAAGGTAAGGAAAAACTCACTAAAACCTAACAATAGGGAAAAAAGCACCACAGGCAGTGTGGAGGATAGAAACCTTAGAAGGGCCATTCAAGGGGCGATCTCCCTTCTTAGATGTCGGTGATAGTAGTGTTGCAGACTGACAGTGGTAAGCATGCACTCATGTGTGTAGTGAAACACAGATGAGTGCATGCAATAGCAACTGAACATTTTGAAAAATTAAAGATAGAGCTGATAGTGATAGCAACTGAACATTTTGAAAGATTAAAGATAGAGCTGATAGCGAATCTATTTGAGGCACAGGGGCGGCGCAAAGAGGGTCGCGTCCTCCCCATCTTAATCACGGGACGTTCAACACTCCGGTCATCGCTCCGAGACAGCCGGAGACAGGGAGATAGGGTGCGGCACAGAGAGGGTCGCAACCTCCCCGACATCATCGCGGGACGTCCAGCACTCCGGTCACCACTACGAGACCGCCGGAGACAGGGAGACAGGAGGGCACGCAGAGAACGTCGCATCCTCCCAGTCTTCATCACGGGACATCAGACACTCCGGTCAACACTCCTTTACACACTACTTTACTCACTGTACACTTTACTCACTCTACACTTTACTCACTTTACTCACTGTACATTTTACTCACTGTACACTTTACTCACTTTACTCACTGTACTCACTGTACACTTTACTCACTTTACTCACTGTACTCACTTTACTCACTTTACTCACTGTACACTTTACTCACATTACTCACTTTACACTTTACTCACTTTACTCATTGTACAATTTACTCACTTTACTCACTGTACACTTTACTCACTGTACACTTTACTCACTTTACTCACTGTACACTTTACTCACTTTACTCACTGTAGACTTTACTCACTTTACTCACTATACACTTTACTCACTGTACACTTTACGCACTTTACTCACTGTACACTTTACTCACTTTACTCACTGTACACTTTACTCACTTTACTCACTGTACACTTGACTCACTTTACTCACTGTACACTTTACTCACTCTACTCACTGTACACTTTACTCACTGTACACTTTACTCACTTTACTCACTGTACACTTTACTCACTGTACACTTTACTCACTCTACACTTTACTCACTGTACACTTTACTCACTGTACACTTTACTCACTTTACACTTTACTCACTCTACACTTTACTCACTCTACACTTTACTCACTGTACACTTTACTCACTGTACACTTTACTCACTCTACTCACTGTACATTTTACTCACTGTACACTTTACTCACTGTACACTTTACTCACTGTACACTTTATTCACTGTACACTTTACTCACTGTACACTTTACTCACTTTACTCACTGTACACTTTACTCACTTTACTCACTGTACACTTTATTCACTGTACACTTTACTCACTTTACTCACTCTACAATTTACTCACTGTACACTTTACTCACTTTACTCACTGTACACTTGACTCACTGTACACTTTACTCACTTTACTCACTGTACACTTGACTCACTTTACTCACTGTACACTTGACTCACTCTACTCACTGTACACTTTACTCACTTTACACACTGTACACTTTACTCACTGTACACTTTACTCACTTTACTCACTGTACACTTTACTTACTGTACACTTTACTCACTCTAGACTTTACTCACTGTACACTTTAATCACTGTACACTTTACTCACTGTACACTTTACTCACTGTACACTTTACTCACTGTACACTTTACTCACTTTACTCACTTTACTCACTGTACACTTTACTCACTTTACTCACTGTACACTTTACTCACTTTACACTTTACTCACTTTACTCACTGTACACTTTACTCACTTTACTCACTGTACACTTTACTCACTGTACACTTTACTCACTCTACACTTTACTCACTTTACTCACTGTACACTTTACTCACTGTACACTTTACTCACTGTACTCACTTTACTCACTTTACTCACTGTACACTTTACTTACTTTACTCACTGTACACTTTACTCACTGTACACTTTACTCACTTTACTCACTGTACACTTTACTCACTGTACACTTTACTCACTGTACTCACTTTACTCACTGTACACTTTACTCACTTTACTCACTGTACACTTTACTCGCTTTACTCACTATACACTTTACTCACTTTACTTACTGTACACTTTACTCACTTTACTCACTGTACCCTTGACTCACTTTACTCACTGTACTCACTCTACAATTTACTCACTGTACTCACTCTACACTTTACTCACTTTACTCACTCTACACTTTACTCACTTTACTCACTGTACACTTTACTCACTTTACTCACTGTACACTTTACTCACTTTACTCACTGTACACTTTACTCACTTTACTCACTGTACACTTGACTCACTTTACTCACTGTACTCACTCTACACTTTACTCACTGTACTCACTCTACACTTTACTCACTTTACTCACTCTACACTTTACTCACTGTACTCACTGTACACTTTACTCACTTTACTCACTGTACACTTTACTCACTTTACTCACTGTACACTTTATTCACTGTACACTTTACTCACTTTACTCACTCTACAATTTACTCACTGTACACTTTACTCACTTTACTCACTGTACACTTGACTCACTGTACACTTTACTCACTTTACTCACTGTACACTTGACTCACTTTACTCACTGTACACTTGACTCACTCTACTCACTGTACACTTTACTCACTTTACACACTGTACACTTTACTCACTGTACACTTTACTCACTTTACTCACTGTACACTTTACTTACTGTACACTTTACTCACTCTAGACTTTACTCACTGTACACTTTAATCACTGTACACTTTACTCACTGTACACTTTACTCACTGTACACTTTACTCACTGTACACTTTACTCACTTTACTCACTTTACTCACTGTACACTTTACTCACTTTACTCACTGTACACTTTACTCACTTTACACTTTACTCACTTTACTCACTGTACACTTTACTCACTTTACTCACTGTACACTTTACTCACTGTACACTTTACTCACTCTACACTTTACTCACTTTACTCACTGTACACTTTACTCACTGTACACTTTACTCACTGTACTCACTTTACTCACTTTACTCACTGTACACTTTACTTACTTTACTCACTGTACACTTTACTCACTGTACACTTTACTCACTTTACTCACTGTACACTTTACTCACTGTACACTTTACTCACTGTACTCACTTTACTCACTTTACTCACTGTACACTTTACTTACTTTACTCACTGTACACTTTACTCACTGTACACTTTACTCACTTTACTCACTGTACACTTTACTCACTGTACACTTTACTCACTGTACTCACTTTACTCACTGTACACTTTACTCACTTTACTCACTGTACACTTTACTCGCTTTACTCACTATACACTTTACTCACTTTACTTACTGTACACTTTACTCACTTTACTCACTGTACCCTTGACTCACTTTACTCACTGTACTCACTCTACAATTTACTCACTGTACTCACTCTACACTTTACTCACTTTACTCACTCTACACTTTACTCACTTTACTCACTGTACACTTTACTCACTTTACTCACTGTACACTTTACTCACTTTACTCACTGTACACTTGACTCACTTTACTCACTGTACTCACTCTACACTTTACTCACTGTACTCACTCTACACTTTACTCACTTTACTCACTCTACACTTTACTCACTGTACTCACTGTACACTTTACTCAAATCTAATCAAATTTATTTGTAAGGCCCGACAACACATGTTAATGTCCCCATGGGCCGGACACGTCTTCTTTAAACAAGTCAAGAAGAAACATAACAATAAGTCAAGAACAAAACAAGAACACCATAAGGTCCAACAAATTTAAGATATTTACAAAGAAATGAATGAGTGCAAACACTCCCAGACATACCCCACGCAAAGGTAAGGAAAAACTCACTAAAACCTAACAATAGGGAAACAAGCACCACAGGCAGTGTGGAGGAGAGAAACCTTAGAAGGGCCATTCAAGGGGGGATCTCCCTTCTTAGATGTCGTAGATAGTAGTGTTGCAGACTGACAGTGGTAAGCATGCACTCATGTGTGTAGTGAAACACAGATGAGTGCATGCAATAGCAACTGAACATTTTGAAAAATGAAAGATAGAGCTGATAGCGATAGCAACTGAACATTTTGAAAGATTAAAGATAGAGCTGATAGCGAATCTATTTGAGGCACTCACTGTACACTTTACTCCCTTTACTCACTCTACAATTTACTCACTGTACACTTTACTCACTGTACACTTTACTCACTTTACTCACTGTACACTTGACTCACTTTACTCACTGTACACTTGACTCACTTTACTCACTGTACACTTGACTCACTTTAATCACTGTACACTTGACTCACTTTACTCACTGTACACTTTACTCACTCTACTCACTGTACACTTTACTCACTTTACTCACTGTACACTTTACTCACTGTACACTTTACTCACTTTACTCACTGTACACTTTACTCACTGTACACTTTACTCACTGTACACTTTACTCACTCTACACTTTATTCACTGTACACTTTACTCACTGTACACTTTACTCACTGTACACTTTACTCACTGTACACTTTACTCACTGTACACTTTACTCACTGTACACTTTACTCACTGTACACTTTACTCACTTTACTCACTGTACACTTTACTCACTGTACACTTTACTCACTTTACTCACTGTACACTTTACTCACTTTACTCACTGTACACTTTACTCACTTTACTCACTCTACAATTTACTCACTGTACACTTTACTCACTGTACACTTTACTCACTTTACTCACTGTACACTTTACTCACTGTACACTTTATTCACTGTACACTTTACTCACTGTACTCACTTTACTCACTTTACTCACTGTACACTTTACTTACTTTACTCACTGTACACTTTACTCACTGTACACTTTACTCACTGTACACTTTACTCACTGTACACTTTACTCACTGTACTCACTTTACTCACTTTACTCTCTGTACACTTTACTCACTGCACTCACTTTACTCACTTTACTCACTGTACACTTTACTCACTTTACTCACTGTACACTTTACTCACTGTACACTTTACTCACTGTACTCACTTTACTCACTTTACTCTCTGTACACTTTACTCACTGCACTCACTTTACTCACTTTATTCACTGTACACTTTACTCACTTTACTCACTGTACACTTTACTCACTTTACTCACTGTACACTTTACTCACTTTACTCACTGTACACTTTACTCACTTTACTCACTGTACACTTTACTCACTGTACACTTGACTCACTTTACTCACTGTACTCACTCTACACTTTACTCACTGTACTCACTCTACACTTTACTCACTTTACTCACTCTACACTTTACTCACTGTACTCACTGTACACTTTACTCAAATCAAATGTATTTGTAAGGCCCGACAACACACGTTAATGTCCCCATGGGCCGGACACGTCTTCTTTAAACAAGTCAAGAAGAAACATAACAATAAGTCAAGAACAAAACAAGAACACCATAAGGTCCAACAAATTTAAGATAAATACAAATAAATTAATGAGTGCAAACACTCCCAGACATACCCCACGCAAAGGTAAGGAAAAACTCACTAAAACCTAACAATAGGGAAAAAAGCACCACAGGCAGTGTGGAGGATAGAAACCTTAGAAGGGCCATTCAAGGGGGGATCTCCCTTCTTAGATGTCGGTGATAGTAGTGTTGCAGACTGACAGTGGTAAGCATGCACTCATGTGTGTAGTGAAACACAGATGAGTGCATGCAATAGCAACTGAACATTTTGAAAAATTAAAGATAGAGCTGATAGTGATAGCAACTGAACATTTTGAAAGATTAAAGATAGAGCTGATAGCGAATCTATTTGAGGCACAGGGGCGGCGCAAAGAGGGTCGCGTCCTCCCCATCTTAATCACGGGACGTTCAACACTCCGGTCATCGCTCCGAGACAGCCGGAGACAGGGAGATAGGGTGCGGCACAGAGAGGGTCGCAACCTCCCCGACATCATCGCGGGACGTCCAGCACTCCGGTCACCACTACGAGACCGCCGGAGACAGGGAGACAGGAGGGCACGCAGAGAACGTCGCATCCTCCCAGTCTTCATCACGGGACATCAGACACTCCGGTCAACACTCCTTTACACACTACTTTACTCACTGTACACTTTACTCACTCTACACTTTACTCACTTTACTCACTGTACATTTTACTCACTGTACACTTTACTCACTTTACTCACTGTACTCACTGTACACTTTACTCACTTTACTCACTGTACTCACTTTACTCACTTTACTCACTGTACACTTTACTCACATTACTCACTTTACACTTTACTCACTTTACTCATTGTACAATTTACTCACTTTACTCACTGTACACTTTACTCACTGTACACTTTACTCACTTTACTCACTGTACACTTTACTCACTTTACTCACTGTAGACTTTACTCACTTTACTCACTATACACTTTACTCACTGTACACTTTACGCACTTTACTCACTGTACACTTGACTCACTTTACTCACTGTACACTTTACTCACTTTACTCACTGTACACTTGACTCACTTTACTCACTGTACACTTTACTCACTCTACTCACTGTACACTTTACTCACTGTACACTTTACTCACTTTACTCACTGTACACTTTACTCACTGTACACTTTACTCACTCTACACTTTACTCACTGTACACTTTACTCACTGTACACTTTACTCACTTTACACTTTACTCACTCTACACTTTACTCACTCTACACTTTACTCACTGTACACTTTACTCACTGTACACTTTACTCACTCTACTCACTGTACATTTTACTCACTGTACACTTTACTCACTGTACACTTTACTCACTGTACACTTTATTCACTGTACACTTTACTCACTGTACACTTTACTCACTTTACTCACTGTACACTTTACTCACTTTACTCACTGTACACTTTATTCACTGTACACTTTACTCACTTTACTCACTCTACAATTTACTCACTGTACACTTTACTCACTTTACTCACTGTACACTTGACTCACTGTACACTTTACTCACTTTACTCACTGTACACTTGACTCACTTTACTCACTGTACACTTGACTCACTCTACTCACTGTACACTTTACTCACTTTACACACTGTACACTTTACTCACTGTACACTTTACTCACTTTACTCACTGTACACTTTACTTACTGTACACTTTACTCACTCTAGACTTTACTCACTGTACACTTTAATCACTGTACACTTTACTCACTGTACACTTTACTCACTGTACACTTTACTCACTGTACACTTTACTCACTTTACTCACTTTACTCACTGTACACTTTACTCACTTTACTCACTGTACACTTTACTCACTTTACACTTTACTCACTTTACTCACTGTACACTTTACTCACTTTACTCACTGTACACTTTACTCACTGTACACTTTACTCACTCTACACTTTACTCACTTTACTCACTGTACACTTTACTCACTGTACACTTTACTCACTGTACTCACTTTACTCACTTTACTCACTGTACACTTTACTTACTTTACTCACTGTACACTTTACTCACTGTACACTTTACTCACTTTACTCACTGTACACTTTACTCACTGTACACTTTACTCACTGTACTCACTTTACTCACTGTACACTTTACTCACTTTACTCACTGTACACTTTACTCGCTTTACTCACTATACACTTTACTCACTTTACTTACTGTACACTTTACTCACTTTACTCACTGTACCCTTGACTCACTTTACTCACTGTACTCACTCTACAATTTACTCACTGTACTCACTCTACACTTTACTCACTTTACTCACTCTACACTTTACTCACTTTACTCACTGTACACTTTACTCACTTTACTCACTGTACACTTTACTCACTTTACTCACTGTACACTTTACTCACTTTACTCACTGTACACTTGACTCACTTTACTCACTGTACTCACTCTACACTTTACTCACTGTACTCACTCTACACTTTACTCACTTTACTCACTCTACACTTTACTCACTGTACTCACTGTACACTTTACTCAAATCTAATCAAATTTATTTGTAAGGCCCGACAACACATGTTAATGTCCCCATGGGCCGGACACGTCTTCTTTAAACAAGTCAAGAAGAAACATAACAATAAGTCAAGAACAAAACAAGAACACCATAAGGTCCAACAAATTTAAGATATTTACAAAGAAATGAATGAGTGCAAACACTCCCAGACATACCCCACGCAAAGGTAAGGAAAAACTCACTAAAACCTAACAATAGGGAAACAAGCACCACAGGCAGTGTGGAGGAGAGAAACCTTAGAAGGGCCATTCAAGGGGGGATCTCCCTTCTTAGATGTCGTAGATAGTAGTGTTGCAGACTGACAGTGGTAAGCATGCACTCATGTGTGTAGTGAAACACAGATGAGTGCATGCAATAGCAACTGAACATTTTGAAAAATGAAAGATAGAGCTGATAGCGATAGCAACTGAACATTTTGAAAGATTAAAGATAGAGCTGATAGCGAATCTATTTGAGGCACTCACTGTACACTTTACTCCCTTTACTCACTCTACAATTTACTCACTGTACACTTTACTCACTGTACACTTTACTCACTGTACACTTTACTCACTTTACTCACTGTACACTTGACTCACTTTACTCACTGTACACTTTACTCACTTTAATCACTGTACACTTGACTCACTTTACTCACTGTACACTTTACTCACTTTACTCACTGTACACTTTACTCACTGTACACTTTACTCACTGTACACTTTACTCACTCTACACTTTACTCACTGTACACTTTACTCACTGTACACTTTACTCAATCTACACTTTACTCACTGTACACTTTACTCACTCTACACTTTACTCACTCTACACTTTACTCACTCTACTCACTGCACACTTTACTCACTGTACACTTTACTCACTGTACACTTTACTCACTGTACACTTTACTCACTGTACACTTTACTCACTTTACTCACTGTACACTTTACTCACTTTACTCACTCTACAATTTACTCACTGTACACTTTAGTCACTGTACACTTTACAAACTTTACTCACTGTACACTTTACTCACTGTATACTTTACTCACTCTACACTTTATTCACTCTACACTTTACTCACTGTGCACTTTACTCACTGTACACTTTACTCACTGTACACTTTACTCACTTTACTCACTTTACTCACTGTACACTTTACTCACTTTACTCACTGTACACTTTCCTCACTTTACACTTTACTCACTTTACTCACTGTACACTTTACTCACTTTACTCACTGTACACTTTACTCACTGTACACTTTACTCACTCTACACTTTACTCACTTTACTCACTGTACACTTTACTCACTGTACACTTTACTCACTGTACTCACTTTACTCACTTTACTCACTGTACACTTTACTTACTTTACTCACTGTACACTTTACTCACTCTACACTTTACTCACTTTACTCACTGTACATTTTACTCACTGTACACTTTACTCACTGTACTCACTTTACTCACTGTACACTTTACTCACTTTACTCACTGTACACTTTACTCACTTTACTCACTGTACACTTTACTCACTTTACTCACTGTACACTTTACTCACTTTACTCACTGTACACTTTACTCACTTTACTCACTGTACTCACTCTACACTTTACTCACTGTACTCACTCTACACTTTACTCACTTTACTCACTCTACACTTTACTCACTGTACTCACTGTACACTTTACTCAAATCAAATCAAATCAAATGTATTTGTAAAGCCCGACAACACACGTTAATGTCCCCATGGGCCGGACACGTCTTCTTTAAACAAGTCAAGAAGAAACATAACAATAAGTCAAGAACAAAACAAGAACACCATAAGGTCCAACAAATTTAAGATATTTACAAATACATGAATGAGTGCAAACACTCCCAGACATACCCCACGCAAAGGTAAGGAAAAACTCACTAAAACCTAATAATAGGGAAAAAAGCACCACAGGCAGTGTGGAGGAGAGAAACCTTAGAAGGGCCATTCAAGGGGGGATCTCCCTTCTTAGATGTCGGTGATAGTAGTGTTGCAGACTGACAGTGGTAAGCATGCACTCATGTGTGTAGTGAAACACAGATGAGTGCATGCAATAGCAACTGAACATTTTGAAAAATTAAAGATAGAGCTGATAGCGATAGCAACTGAACATTTTGAAAGATTAAAGATAGAGCTGATAGCGAATCTATTTGAGGCACTCACTGTACACTTTACTCCCTTTACTCACTCTACAATTTACTCACTGTACACTTTACTCACTGTACACTTTACTCACTTTACTCACTGTACACTTGACTCACTTTACTCACTGTACACTTGACTCACTTTACTCACTGTACACTTGACTCACTTTAATCACTGTACACTTGACTCACTTTACTCACTGTACACTTTACTCACTCTACTCACTGTACACTTTACTCACTTTACTCACTGTACACTTTACTCACTGTACACTTTACTCACTTTACTCACTGTACACTTTACTCACTGTACACTTTACTCACTGTACACTTTACTCACTCTACACTTTATTCACTGTACACTTTACTCACTGTACACTTTACTCACTGTACACTTTACTCACTGTACACTTTACTCACTGTACACTTTACTCACTGTACACTTTACTCACTGTACACTTTACTCACTTTACTCACTGTACACTTTACTCACTGTACACTTTACTCACTTTACTCACTGTACACTTTACTCACTTTACTCACTCTACAATTTACTCACTGTACACTTTACTCACTGTACACTTTACAAACTTTACTCACTGTACACTTTACTCACTGTATACTTTACTCACTCTACACTTTATTCACTCTACACTTTACTCACTGTGCACTTTACTCACTCTACACTTTACTCACTCTACACTTTACTCACTCTACACTTTACTCACTGTACACTTTACTCACTGTACACTTTACTCACTTTACTCAATTTACTCACTGTACACTTTACTCACTTTCCTCACTGTACACTTTCCTCACTTTACACTTTACTCACTTTACTCACTGTACACTTTACTCACTTTACTCACTGTACACTTTACTCACTGTACACTTTACTCACTCTACACTTTACTCACTTTACTCACTGTACACTTTACTCACTGTACTCACTTTACTCACTTTACTCACTGTACACTTTACTTACTTTACTCACTGTACACTTTACTCACTCTACACTTTACTCACTTTACTCACTGTACATTTTACTCACTGTACACTTTACTCACTGTACTCACTTTACTCACTGTACACTTTACTCACTTTACTCACTGTACACTTTACTCACTGTACACTTTACTCACTTTACTCACTGTACACTTTACTCACTTTACTCACTCTACACTTTACTCACTTTACTCACTCTACACTTTACTCACTGTACTCACTGTACACTTTACTCAAATCAAATCAAATCAAATGTATTTGTAAAGCCCGACAACACACGTTAATGTCCCCATGGGCCGGACACGTCTTCTTTAAACAAGTCAAGAAGAAACATAACAATAAGTCAAGAACAAAACAAGAACACCATAAGGTCCAACAAATTTAAGATATTTACAAATACATGAATGAGTGCAAACACTCCCAGACATACCCCACGCAAAGGTAAGGAAAAACTCACTAAAACCTAATAATAGGGAAAAAAGCACCACAGGCAGTGTGGAGGAGAGAAACCTTAGAAGGGCCATTCAAGGGGGGATCTCCCTTCTTAGATGTCGGTGATAGTAGTGTTGCAGACTGACAGTGGTAAGCATGCACTCATGTGTGTAGTGAAACACAGATGAGTGCATGCAATAGCAACTGAACATTTTGAAAAATTAAAGATAGAGCTGATAGCGATAGCAACTGAACATTTTGAAAGATTAAAGATAGAGCTGATAGCGAATCTATTTGAGGCACTCACTGTACACTTTACTCCCTTTACTCACTCTACAATTTACTCACTGTACACTTTACTCACTGTACACTTTACTCACTTTACTCACTGTACACTTGACTCACTTTACTCACTGTACACTTGACTCACTTTACTCACTGTACACTTGACTCACTTTAATCACTGTACACTTGACTCACTTTACTCACTGTACACTTTACTCACTCTACTCACTGTACACTTTACTCACTTTACTCACTGTACACTTTACTCACTGTACACTTTACTCACTTTACTCACTGTACACTTTACTCACTGTACACTTTACTCACTGTACACTTTACTCACTCTACACTTTATTCACTGTACACTTTACTCACTGTACACTTTACTCACTCTACACTTTACTCACTGTACACTTTACTCACTGTACACTTTACTCACTGTACACTTTACTCACTGTACACTTTACTCACTGTACACTTTACTCACTGTACACTTTACTCACTGTACACTTTACTCACTTTACTCACTGTACACTTTACTCACTTTACACTTTACTCACTTTACTCACTGTACACTTTACTCACTTTACTCACTCTACAATTTACTCACTGTACACTTTACTCACTGTACACTTTACAAACTTTACTCACTGTACACTTTACTCACTGTATACTTTACTCACTCTACACTTTATTCACTCTACACTTTACTCACTGTGCACTTTACTCACTCTACACTTTACTCACTCTACACTTTACTCACTCTACACTTTACTCACTGTACACTTTACTCACTGTACACTTTACTCACTGTACACTTTACTCACTTTACTCAATTTACTCACTGTACACTTTACTCACTTTCCTCACTGTACACTTTCCTCACTTTACACTTTACTCACTTTACTCACTGTACACTTTACTCACTTTACTCACTGTACACTTTACTCACTGTACACTTTACTCACTCTACACTTTACTCACTTTACTCACTGTACACTTTACTCACTGTACACTTTACTCACTGTACTCACTCTACACTTTACTCACTTTACTCACTCTACACTTTACTCACTGTACTCACTGTACACTTTACTCAAATCAAATGTATTTGTAAGGCCCGACAACACACGTTAATGTCCCCATGGGCCGGACACGTCTTCTTTAAACAAGTCAAGAAGAAACATAACAATAAGTCAAGAACAAAACAAGAACACCATAAGGTCCAACAAATTTAAGATAAATACAAATAAATTAATGAGTGCAAACACTCCCAGACATACCCCACGCAAAGGTAAGGAAAAACTCACTAAAACCTAACAATAGGGAAAAAAGCACCACAGGCAGTGTGGAGGATAGAAACCTTAGAAGGGCCATTCAAGGGGGGATCTCCCTTCTTAGATGTCGGTGATAGTAGTGTTGCAGACTGACAGTGGTAAGCATGCACTCATGTGTGTAGTGAAACACAGATGAGTGCATGCAATAGCAACTGAACATTTTGAAAAATTAAAGATAGAGCTGATAGTGATAGCAACTGAACATTTTGAAAGATTAAAGATAGAGCTGATAGCGAATCTATTTGAGGCACAGGGGCGGCGCAAAGAGGGTCGCGTCCTCCCCATCTTAATCACGGGACGTTCAACACTCCGGTCATCGCTCCGAGACAGCCGGAGACAGGGAGATAGGGTGCGGCACAGAGAGGGTCGCAACCTCCCCGACATCATCGCGGGACGTCCAGCACTCCGGTCACCACTACGAGACCGCCGGAGACAGGGAGACAGGAGGGCACGCAGAGAACGTTGCATCCTCCCAGTCTTCATCACGGGACATCAGACACTCCGGTCAACACTCCTTTACACACTACTTTACTCACTGTACACTTTACTCACTGTACACTTTACTCACTTTACACTTTACTCACTCTACACTTTACTCACTCTACACTTTACTCACTGTACACTTTACTCACTGTACACTTTACTCACTCTACTCACTGTACATTTTACTCACTGTACACTTTACTCACTGTACACTTTACTCACTGTACACTTTATTCACTGTACACTTTACTCACTGTACACTTTACTCACTTTACTCACTGTACACTTTACTCACTTTACTCACTGTACACTTTATTCACTGTACACTTTACTCACTTTACTCACTCTACAATTTACTCACTGTACACTTTACTCACTTTACTCACTGTACACTTGACTCACTGTACACTTTACTCACTTTACTCACTGTACACTTGACTCACTTTACTCACTGTACACTTGACTCACTCTACTCACTGTACACTTTACTCACTTTACACACTGTACACTTTACTCACTGTACACTTTACTCACTTTACTCACTGTACACTTTACTTACTGTACACTTTACTCACTCTAGACTTTACTCACTGTACACTTTAATCACTGTACACTTTACTCACTGTACACTTTACTCACTGTACACTTTACTCACTGTACACTTTACTCACTTTACTCACTTTACTCACTGTACACTTTACTCACTTTACTCACTGTACACTTTACTCACTTTACACTTTACTCACTTTACTCACTGTACACTTTACTCACTTTACTCACTGTACACTTTACTCACTGTACACTTTACTCACTCTACACTTTACTCACTTTACTCACGGTACACTTTACTCACTGTACACTTTACTCACTGTACACTTTACTCACTTTACTCACTGTACACTTTACTCACTGTACACTTTACTCACTGTACACTTTACTCACTTTACTCACTGTACACTTTACTCACTTTACTCACTCTACAATTTACTCACTGTACACTTTACTCACTGTACACTTTACAAACTTTACTCACTGTACACTTTACTCACTGTATACTTTACTCACTCTACACTTTACTCACTCTACACTTTGCTCACTGTGCACTTTACTCACTCTACACTTTACTCACTGTACACTTTACTCACTCTACACTTTACTCACTGTACACTTTACTCACTGTACACTTTACTCACTGTACACTTTACTCACTTTACTCACTGTACACTTTACGCACTTTACTCACTGTACACTTTCCTCACTTTACACTTTACTCACTTTACTCACTCTACACTTTACTCACTTTACTCACTGTACACTTTACTCACTGTACACTTTACTCACTGTACTCACTTTACTCACTTTACTCACTGTACACTTTACTCACTTTACTCACTGTACATTTTACTCACTGTACACTTTACTCACTATACTCACTTTACTCACTGTACACTTTACTCACTTTACTCACTGTACACTTTACTCACTTTACTCACTGTACACTTTACTCACTTTACTCACTGTACACTTTACTCACTTTACTCACTGTACCCTTGACTCACTTTACTCACTGTACTCACTCTACACTTTACTCACTGTACTCACTCTACACTTTACTCACTTTACTCACTCTACACTTTACTCAAATCAAATCAAATGTATTTGTAAGGCCCGGCAACACACGTTAATGTCCCCATGGGCCAGACACGTCTTCTTTAAACAAGTCAAGAAGAAACTTAACAATAAGTCAAGAACAAAACAAGAACACCATAAGGTCCAACAAAATTAAGATATTTACAAATAAATGAATGAGTGCAAACACTCCCAGACATACCCCACGCAAAGGTAAGGAAAAACTCACTAAAACCTAACAATAGGGAAAAAAGCACCACAGGCAGTGTGGAGGAGAGAAACCTTAGAAGGGCCATTCAAGGGGGGATCTCCCTTCTTAGATGTCGGTGATAGTAGTGTTGCAGACTGACTTACTCACTGTACACTTTACTCACTGTACACTTTACTCACTTTACTCACTGTACACTTTACTCACTTTACTCACTGTACACTTTACTCACTGTACACTTTACTCACTTTACTCACTGTACACTTTACTCACTTTACTCACTCTACAATTTACTCACTGTACACTTTACTCACTGTACACTTTACTCACTTTACTCACTGTACACTTTACTCACTTTACTCACTGTACACTTTACTCACTTTACTCACTCTACAATTTACTCACTGTACACTTTACTCACTGTACACTTTACTCACTTTACTCACTGTACACTTTACTCACTTTACTCACTGTACACTTTACTCACTGTACACTTGACTCACTTTACTCACTGTACACTTTACTCACTTTACTCACTGTACACTTTACTCACTGTACACTTTACTCACTGTACACTTTACTCACTTTACTCACTGTACACTTTACTCACTGTACACTTTACTCACTCTACACTTTACTCACTGTACACTTTACTCACTGTACACTTTACTCACTCTACACTTTACTCACTCTACACTTTACTCACTCTACACTTTACTCACTCTACACTTTACTCACTGTACACTTTACTCACTCTACTCACTGTACACTTTACTCACTCTACACTTTACTCACTGTACACTTTACTCACTGTACACTTTACTCACTGTACACTTTACTCATTGTACACTTTACTCACTTTACTCACTGTACACTTTACTCACTTTACTCACTGTACACTTTACTCACTGTACACTTTACTCACTGTACACTTTACTCACTTCACTCACTGTACACTTTACTCACTGTATACTTTACTCACTGTACACTTTACTCACTTTACTCACTGGACACTTTACTCACTGTATACTTTACTCACTCTACACTTTACTCACTCTACACTTTACTCACTGTACACTTTACTCACTGTACACTTTACTCACTTTACTCATGTTACACTTTACTCACTGTACTCAATGTACACTTTACTCACTTTACTCACTGTACACTTTACTCACTGTATTCACTTTACTCACTTTACTCACTTTACTCACTGTACACTTTACTCACTTTACTCACTGTACACTTTACTCACGTTACTCACTGTACACTTTACTCACTGTATTCACTTTACTCACTTTACTCACTTTACTCACTGTACACTTTACTCACTTTACACACTGTACACTTTACTCACTGTACACTTTACTCACTTTACTCACTGTACACTTGACTCACTTTACTCACTGTACACTTTACTCACTCTACTCACTGTACACTTTACTCACTTTACTCACTGTACACTTTACTCATTGAACACTTTACTCACTTTACTCACTGTACACTTTACTCACTGTACACTTTACTCACTCTACTCACTGTACACTTTACTCACTGTACACTTTACTCACTGTACACTTTACTCACTGTACACTTTATTCACTGTACACTTTACTCACTGTACACTTTACTCACTTTACTCACTGTACACTTTACTCACTTTACTCACTGTACACTTTATTCACTGTACACTTTACTCACTTTACTCACTGTACACTTTACTCACTTTACTCACTCTACAATTTACTCACTGTACACTTTACTCACTGTACACTTTACTCACTGTACACTTTACTCACTTTACTCACTGTACACTTGACTCACTTTACTCACTGTACACTTGACTCACTCTACTCACTGTACACGTTACTCACTTTACACACTGTACACTTTACTCACTGTACATTTTACTCACTTTACTCACTGTACACTTTACTTACTGTACACTTTACTCACTCTAGACTTTACTCACTGTACACTTTACTCACTGTACACTTTACTTACTGTACACTTTACTCACTCTAGACTTTACTCACTGTACACTTTACTCACTGTACACTTTACTCACTGTACACTTTACTCACTTTACTCACTTTACTCACTGTACACTTTACTCACTTTACTCACTATACACTTTACTCATTTTACACTTTACTGACTTTACTCACTGTACACTTTACTCACTTTACTCACTGTACACTTTACTCACTGTACACTTTACTCACTCTACACTTTACTCACTTTACTCACTGTACACTTTACTCACTGTACACTTTACTCACTGTACAATTTACTCACTTTACTCACTCTACACTTTACTTACTTTACTCACTGTACACTTTACTCACTGTACACTTTACTCACTTTACTCACTGTACACTTTACTCACTGTACACTTTACTCACTGTACTCACTTTACTCTCTGTACACTTTACTCACTGCACTCACTTTACTCACTTTACTCACTGTACACTTTACTCACTTTACACACTGTACACTTTACTCACTGTACACTTTACTCACTTTACTCACTGTACACTTGACTCACTTTACTCACTGTACACTTTACTCACTCTACTCACTGTACACTTTACTCACTTTACTCACTGTACACTTTACTCACTGTACACTTTACTCACTTTACTCACTGTACACTTTACTCACTGTACACTTTACTCACTGTACACCTTGCTCACTGTACACTTTACTCACTTTACACTTTACTCACTCTACACTTTACTCACTCTACACTTTACTCACTGTACACTTTACTCACTCTACTCACTGTACACTTTACTCACTGTACACTTTACTCACTGTACACTTTACTCACTGTACACTTTATTCACTGTACACTTTACTCACTGTACACTTTACTCACTTTACTCACTGTACACTTTACTCACTTTACTCACTGTACACTTTATTCACTGTACACTTTACTCACTTCACTCACTGTACACTTTACTCACTTTACTCACTCTACAATTTACTCACTGTACACTTTACTCACTTTACTCACTGTACACTTTACTCACTGTACACTTGACTCACTTTACTCACTGTACACTTGACTCACTTTACTCACTGTACACTTGACTCACTCTACTCACTGTACACGTTACTCACTTTACACACTGTACACTTTACTCACTGTACACTTTACTCACTTTACTCACTGTACACTTTACTTACTGTACACTTTACTCACTCTAGACTTAACTCACTGTACACTTTACTCGCTGTACACTTTACTTACTGTACACTTTACTCACTCTAGACTTTACTCACTGTACACTTTACTCACTGTACACTTTACTCACTGTACACTTTACTCACTGTACACTTTACTCACTTTACTCACTTTACTCACTGTACACTTTACTCACTTTACTCACTGTACACTTTACTCACTTTACACTTTACTGACTTTACTCACTGTACACTTTACTCACTGTACACTTTACGCACTGTACACTTTACTCACTCTACACTTTACTCACTTTACTCACTGTACACTTTACTCACTGTACAATTTACTCACTTTACTCACTCTAAACTTTACTTACTTTACTCACTGTACACTTTACTCACTGTACACTTTACTCACTTTACTCACTGTACACTTTACTCACTGTACACTTTACTCACTGTACTCACTT
The DNA here is from genome assembly GCF_963971535.1 of Notolepis coatsorum. Lineage (NCBI taxonomy): Eukaryota > Metazoa > Chordata > Actinopteri > Aulopiformes > Paralepididae > Notolepis > Notolepis coatsorum. The sequence goes on from NC_140167.1 coordinate 187,469,193, forward strand.
TACTCTCTGTACACTTTACTCACTGCACTCACTTTACTCACTTTACTCACTGTACACTTTACTCACTTTACTCACTGTACACTTTACTCACTTTACTCACTGTACACTTTATTCACTGTACACTTTACTCACTTTACTCACTGTACACTTTACTCACTTTACTCACTCTACAATTTACTCACTGTACACTTTACTCACTTTACTCACTGTACACTTTACTCACTGTACACTTGACTCACTCTACTCACTGTACACTTTACTCACTTTACACACTGTACACTTTACTCACTGTACACTTTACTCACTTTACTCACTGTACACTTTACTTACTGTACACTTTACTCACTCTAGACTTTACTCACTGTACACTTTACTCACTGTACACTTTACTTACTGTACACTTTACTCACTCTAGACTTTACTCACTGTACACTTTACTCACTGTACACTTTACTCACTGTACACTTTACTCACTGTACACTTTACTCACTTTACTCACTTTACTCACTGTACACTTTACTCACTTTACTCACTGTACACTTTACTGACTTTACACTTTACTGACTTTACTCACTGTACACTTTACTCACTTTACTCACTGTACACTTTACTCACTGTACACTTTACTCACTCTACACTTTACTCACTTTACTCACTGTACACTTTACTCACTGTACACTTTACTCACTGTACAATTTACTCACTTTACTCACTCTACACTTTACTTACTTTACTAACTGTACACTTTACTCACTGTACACTTTACTCACTTTACTCACTGTACACTTTACTCACTGTACACTTTACTCACTGTACTCACTTTACTCTCTGTACACTTTACTCACTGCACTCACTTTACTCACTTTACTCACTGTACACTTTACTCACTTTACTCACTGTACACTTTACTCACTGTACACTTTACTCACTGTACACTTTACTCACTGTACACTTTACTCACTGTACACTTTACTCACTGTACACTTTACTCACTTTACTCACTGTACACTTTACTCACTTTACTCACTGTACACTTTACTCACTGTACACTTTACTCACTTTACTCACTGTACACTTTACTCACTGTACACTTTATTCACTGTACACTTTACTCACTGTACTCACTTTACTCACTTTACTCACTGTACACTTTACTTACTTTACTCACTGTACACTTTACTCACTGTACACTTTACTCACTTTACTCACTGTACACTTTACTCACTGTACACTTTACTCACTGTACTCACTTTACTCACTTTACTCTCTGTACACTTTACTCACTGCACTCACTTTACTCACTTTACTCACTGTACACTTTACTCACTTTACTCACTGTACACTTTACTCACTGTACACTTTACTCACTGTACTCACTTTACTCACTTTACTCTCTGTACACTTTACTCACTGCACTCACTTTACTCACTTTACTCACTGTACACTTTACTCACTTTACTCACTGTACACTTTACTCACTTTACTCACTGTACACTTTACTCACTTTACTCACTGTATACTTTACTCACTTTACTCACTGTACACTTTACTCACTGTACACTTGACTCACTTTACTCACTGTACTCACTCTACACTTTACTCACTGTACTCACTCTACACTTTACTCACTTTACTCACTCTACACTTTACTCACTGTACTCACTGTACACTTTACTCAAATCAAATGTATTTGTAAGGCCCGACAACACACGTTAATGTCCCCATGGGCCGGACACGTCTTCTTTAAACAAGTCAAGAAGAAACATAACAATAAGTCAAGAACAAAACAAGAACACCATAAGGTCCAACAAATTTAAGATAAATACAAATAAATTAATGAGTGCAAACACTCCCAGACATACCCCACGCAAAGGTAAGGAAAAACTCACTAAAACCTAACAATAGGGAAAAAAGCACCACAGGCAGTGTGGAGGATAGAAACCTTAGAAGGGCCATTCAAGGGGGGATCTCCGTTCTTAGATGTCGGTGATAGTAGTGTTGCAGACTGACAGTGGTAAGCATGCACTCATGTGTGTAGTGAAACACAGATGAGTGCATGCAATAGCAACTGAACATTTTGAAAAATTAAAGATAGAGCTGATAGTGATAGCAACTGAACATTTTGAAAGATTAAAGATAGAGCTGATAGCGAATCTATTTGAGGCACAGGGGCGGCGCAAAGAGGGTCGCGTCCTCCCCATCTTAATCACGGGACGTTCAACACTCCGGTCATCGCTCCGAGACAGCCGGAGACAGGGAGATAGGGTGCGGCACAGAGAGGGTCGCAACCTCCCCGACATCATCGCGGGACGTCCAGCACTCCGGTCACCACTACGAGACCGCCGGAGACAGGGAGACAGGAGGGCACGCAGAGAACGTCGCATCCTCCCAGTCTTCATCACGGGACATCAGACACTCCGGTCAACACTCCTTTACACACTACTTTACTCACTGTACACTTTACTCACTCTACACTTTACTCACTTTACTCACTGTACATTTTACTCACTGTACACTTTACTCACTTTACTCACTGTACTCACTGTACACTTTACTCACTTTACTCACTGTACTCACTTTACTCACTTTACTCACTGTACACTTTACTCACATTACTCACTTTACACTTTACTCACTTTACTCATTGTACAATTTACTCACTTTACTCACTGTACACTTTACTCACTGTACACTTTACTCACTTTACTCACTGTACACTTTACTCACTTTACTCACTGTAGACTTTACTCACTTTACTCACTGTACACTTTACTCACTGTACACTTTACGCACTTTACTCACTGTACACTTGACTCACTTTACTCACTGTACACTTTACTCACTTTACTCACTGTACACTTGACTCACTTTACTCACTGTACACTTTACTCACTCTACTCACTGTACACTTTACTCACTGTACACTTTACTCACTTTACTCACTGTACACTTTACTCACTGTACACTTTACTCACTCTACACTTTACTCACTGTACACTTTACTCACTGTACACTTTACTCACTTTACACTTTACTCACTCTACACTTTACTCACTCTACACTTTACTCACTGTACACTTTACTCACTGTACACTTTACTCACTCTACTCACTGTACATTTTACTCACTGTACACTTTACTCACTGTACACTTTACTCACTGTACACTTTATTCACTGTACACTTTACTCACTGTACACTTTACTCACTGTACACTTTACTCACTTTACTCACTGTACACTTTATTCACTGTACACTTTACTCACTTTACTCACTCTACAATTTACTCACTGTACACTTTACTCACTTTACTCACTGTACACTTGACTCACTGTACACTTTACTCACTTTACTCACTGTACACTTGACTCACTTTACTCACTGTACACTTGACTCACTCTACTCACTGTACACTTTACTCACTTTACACACTGTACACTTTACTCACTGTACACTTTACTCACTTTACTCACTGTACACTTTACTTACTGTACACTTTACTCACTCTAGACTTTACTCACTGTACACTTTAATCACTGTACACTTTACTCACTGTACACTTTACTCACTGTACACTTTACTCACTGTACACTTTACTCACTTTACTCACTTTACTCACTGTACACTTTACTCACTTTACTCACTGTACACTTTACTCACTTTACACTTTACTCACTTTACTCACTGTACACTTTACTCACTTTACTCACTGTACACTTTACTCACTGTACACTTTACTCACTCTACACTTTACTCACTTTACTCACTGTACACTTTACTCACTGTACACTTTACTCACTGTACTCACTTTACTCACTTTACTCACTGTACACTTTACTTACTTTACTCACTGTACACTTTACTCACTGTACACTTTACTCACTTTACTCACTGTACACTTTACTCACTCTACTCACTGTACACTTTACTCACTGTACACTTTACTCACTTTACTCACTGTACACTTTACTCACTGTACACTTTACTCACTCTACACTTTACTCACTGTACACTTTACTCACTGTACACTTTACTCACTTTACACTTTACTCACTCTACACTTTACTCACTCTACACTTTACTCACTGTACACTTTACTCACTGTACACTTTACTCACTCTACTCACTGTACATTTTACTCACTGTACACTTTACTCACTGTACACTTTACTCACTGTACACTTTATTCACTGTACACTTTACTCACTGTACACTTTACTCACTTTACTCACTGTACACTTTACTCACTTTACTCACTGTACACTTTATTCACTGTACACTTTACTCACTTTACTCACTCTACAATTTACTCGCTGTACACTTTACTCACTTTACTCACTGTACACTTGACTCACTGTACACTTTACTCACTTTACTCACTGTACACTTGACTCACTTTACTCACTGTACACTTGACTCACTCTACTCACTGTACACTTTACTCACTTTACACACTGTACACTTTACTCACTGTACACTTTACTCACTTTACTCACTGTACACTTTACTTACTGTACACTTTACTCACTCTAGACTTTACTCACTGTACACTTTAATCACTGTACACTTTACTCACTGTACACTTTACTCACTGTACACTTTACTCACTGTACACTTTACTCACTTTACTCACTTTACTCACTGTACACTTTACTCACTTTACTCACTGTACACTTTACTCACTTTACACTTTACTCACTTTACTCACTGTACACTTTACTCACTTTACTCACTGTACACTTTACTCACTGTACACTTTACTCACTCTACACTTTACTCACTTTACTCACTGTACACTTTACTCACTGTACACTTTACTCACTGTACTCACTTTACTCACTTTACTCACTGTACACTTTACTTACTTTACTCACTGTACACTTTACTCACTGTACACTTTACTCACTTTACTCACTGTACACTTTACTCACTGTACACTTTACTCACTGTACTCACTTTACTCACTGTACACTTTACTCACTTTACTCACTGTACACTTTACTCGCTTTACTCACTGTACACTTTACTCACTTTACTTACTGTACACTTTACTCACTTTACTCACTGTACCCTTGACTCACTTTACTCACTGTACTCACTCTACAATTTACTCACTGTACTCACTCTACACTTTACTCACTTTACTCACTCTACACTTTACTCACTTTACTCACTGTACACTTTACTCACTTTACTCACTGTACACTTTACTCACTTTACTCACTGTACACTTTACTCACTTTACTCACTGTACACTTGACTCACTTTACTCACTGTACTCACTCTACACTTTACTCACTGTACTCACTCTACACTTTACTCACTTTACTCACTCTACACTTTACTCACTGTACTCACTGTACACTTTACTCAAATCTAATCAAATTTATTTGTAAGGCCCGACAACACATGTTAATGTCCCCATGGGCCGGACACGTCTTCTTTAAACAAGTCAAGAAGAAACATAACAATAAGTCAAGAACAAAACAAGAACACCATAAGGTCCAACAAATTTAAGATATTTACAAAGAAATGAATGAGTGCAAACACTCCCAGACATACCCCACGCAAAGGTAAGGAAAAACTCACTAAAACCTAACAATAGGGAAACAAGCACCACAGGCAGTGTGGAGGAGAGAAACCTTAGAAGGGCCATTCAAGGGGGGATCTCCCTTCTTAGATGTCGTAGATAGTAGTGTTGCAGACTGACAGTGGTAAGCATGCACTCATGTGTGTAGTGAAACACAGATGAGTGCATGCAATAGCAACTGAACATTTTGAAAAATGAAAGATAGAGCTGATAGCGATAGCAACTGAACATTTTGAAAGATTAAAGATAGAGCTGATAGCGAATCTATTTGAGGCACTCACTGTACACTTTACTCCCTTTACTCACTCTACAATTTACTCACTGTACACTTTACTCACTGTACACTTTACTCACTGTACACTTTACTCACTTTACTCACTGTACACTTGACTCACTTTACTCACTGTACACTTTACTCACTTTAATCACTGTACACTTGACTCACTTTACTCACTGTACACTTTACTCACTTTACTCACTGTACACTTTACTCACTGTACACTTTACTCACTTTACTCACTGTACACTTTACTCACTGTACACTTTACTCACTCTACACTTTACTCACTGTACACTTTACTCACTGTACACTTTACTCACTCTACACTTTACTCACTCTACTCACTGCACACTTTACTCACTGTACACTTTACTCACTGTACACATTACTCACTGTACACTTTACTCACTTTACTCACTGTACACTTTACTCACTTTACTCACTCTACAATTTACTCACTGTACACTTTAGTCACTGTACACTTTACAAACTTTACTCACTGTACACTTTACTCACTGTATACTTTACTCACTCTACACTTTATTCACTCTACACTTTACTCACTGTGCACTTTACTCACTCTACACTTTACTCACTGTACACTTTACTCACTTTACTCACTTTACTCACTGTACACTTTACTCACTTTACTCACTGTACACTTTCCTCACTTTACACTTTACTCACTTTACTCACTGTACACTTTACTCACTTTACTCACTGTACACTTTACTCACTGTACACTTTACTCACTCTACACTTTACTCACTTTACTCACTGTACACTTTACTCACTGTACACTTTACTCACTGTACTCACTTTACTCACTTTACTCACTGTACACTTTACTTACTTTACTTACTGTACACTTTACTCACTCTACACTTTACTCACTTTACTCACTGTACATTTTACTCACTGTACACTTTACTCACTGTACTCACTTTACTCACTGTACACTTTACTCACTTTACTCACTGTACACTTTACTCACTTTACTCACTGTACACTTTACTCACTTTACTCACTGTACACTTTACTCACTTTACTCACTGTACACTTTACTCACTTTACTCACTGTACTCACTCTACACTTTACTCACTGTACTCACTCTACACTTTACTCACTTTACTCACTCTACACTTTACTCACTGTACTCACTGTACACTTTACTCAAATCAAATCAAATCAAATGTATTTGTAAAGCCCGACAACACACGTTAATGTCCCCATGGGCCGGACACGTCTTCTTTAAACAAGTCAAGAAGAAACATAACAATAAGTCAAGAACAAAACAAGAACACCATAAGGTCCAACAAATTTAAGATATTTACAAATACATGAATGAGTGCAAACACTCCCAGACATACCCCACGCAAAGGTAAGGAAAAACTCACTAAAACCTAATAATAGGGAAAAAAGCACCACAGGCAGTGTGGAGGAGAGAAACCTTAGAAGGGCCATTCAAGGGGGGATCTCCCTTCTTAGATGTCGGTGATAGTAGTGTTGCAGACTGACAGTGGTAAGCATGCACTCATGTGTGTAGTGAAACACAGATGAGTGCATGCAATAGCAACTGAACATTTTGAAAAATTAAAGATAGAGCTGATAGCGATAGCAACTGAACATTTTGAAAGATTAAAGATAGAGCTGATAGCGAATCTATTTGAGGCACTCACTGTACACTTTACTCACTTTACTCACTCTACAATTTACTCACTGTACACTTTACTCACTGTACACTTCACTCACTTTACTCACTGTACACTTGACTCACTTTACTCACTGTACACTTGACTCACTTTACTCACTGTACACTTGACTCACTTTAATCACTGTACACTTGACTCACTTTACTCACTGTACACTTTACTCACTCTACTCACTGTACACTTTACTCACTTTACTCACTGTACACTTTACTCACTTTACTCACTGTACACTTTACTCACTGTACACTTTACTCACTGTACACTTTACTCACTCTACACTTTATTCACTGTACACTTTACTCACTGTACACTTTACTCACTCTACACTTTACTCACTGTACACTTTACTCACTGTACACTTTACTCACTGTACACTTTACTCACTGTACACTTTACTCACTGTACACTTTACTCACTGTACACTTTACTCACTTTACTCACTGTACACTTTACTCACTTTACACTTTACTCACTTTACTCACTGTACACTTTACTCACTTTACTCACTCTACAATTTACTCACTGTACACTTTACTCACTGTACACTTTACAAACTTTACTCACTGTACACTTTACTCACTGTATACTTTACTCACTCTACACTTTATTCACTCTACACTTTACTCACTGTGCACTTTACTCACTCTACACTTTACTCACTCTACACTTTACTCACTCTACACTTTACTCACTGTACACTTTACTCACTGTACACTTTACTCACTGTACACTTTACTCACTTTACTCAATTTACTCACTGTACACTTTACTCACTTTCCTCACTGTACACTTTCCTCACTTTACACTTTACTCACTTTACTCACTGTACACTTTACTCACTTTACTCACTGTACACTTTACTCACTGTACACTTTACTCACTCTACACTTTACTCACTTTACTCACTGTACACTTTACTCACTGTACACTTTACTCACTGTACTCACTCTACACTTTACTCACTTTACTCACTCTACACTTTACTCACTGTACTCACTGTACACTTTACTCAAATCAAATGTATTTGTAAGGCCCGACAACACACGTTAATGTCCCCATGGGCCGGACACGTCTTCTTTAAACAAGTCAAGAAGAAACATAACAATAAGTCAAGAACAAAACAAGAACACCATAAGGTCCAACAAATTTAAGATAAATACAAATAAATTAATGAGTGCAAACACTCCCAGACATACCCCACGCAAAGGTAAGGAAAAACTCACTAAAACCTAACAATAGGGAAAAAAGCACCACAGGCAGTGTGGAGGATAGAAACCTTAGAAGGGCCATTCAAGGGGGGATCTCCCTTCTTAGATGTCGGTGATAGTAGTGTTGCAGACTGACAGTGGTAAGCATGCACTCATGTGTGTAGTGAAACACAGATGAGTGCATGCAATAGCAACTGAACATTTTGAAAAATTAAAGATAGAGCTGATAGTGATAGCAACTGAACATTTTGAAAGATTAAAGATAGAGCTGATAGCGAATCTATTTGAGGCACAGGGGCGGCGCAAAGAGGGTCGCGTCCTCCCCATCTTAATCACGGGACGTTCAACACTCCGGTCATCGCTCCGAGACAGCCGGAGACAGGGAGATAGGGTGCGGCACAGAGAGGGTCGCAACCTCCCCGACATCATCGCGGGACGTCCAGCACTCCGGTCACCACTACGAGACCGCCGGAGACAGGGAGACAGGAGGGCACGCAGAGAACGTTGCATCCTCCCAGTCTTCATCACGGGACATCAGACACTCCGGTCAACACTCCTTTACACACTACTTTACTCACTGTACACTTTACTCACTGTACACTTTACTCACTTTACACTTTACTCACTCTACACTTTACTCACTCTACACTTTACTCACTGTACACTTTACTCACTGTACACTTTACTCACTCTACTCACTGTACATTTTACTCACTGTACACTTTACTCACTGTACACTTTACTCACTGTACACTTTATTCACTGTACACTTTACTCACTGTACACTTTACTCACTTTACTCACTGTACACTTTACTCACTTTACTCACTGTACACTTTATTCACTGTACACTTTACTCACTTTACTCACTCTACAATTTACTCACTGTACACTTTACTCACTTTACTCACTGTACACTTGACTCACTGTACACTTTACTCACTTTACTCACTGTACACTTGACTCACTTTACTCACTGTACACTTGACTCACTCTACTCACTGTACACTTTACTCACTTTACACACTGTACACTTTACTCACTGTACACTTTACTCACTTTACTCACTGTACACTTTACTTACTGTACACTTTACTCACTCTAGACTTTACTCACTGTACACTTTAATCACTGTACACTTTACTCACTGTACACTTTACTCAATGTACACTTTACTCACTGTACACTTTACTCACTTTACTCACTTTACTCACTGTACACTTTACTCACTTTACTCACTGTACACTTTACTCACTTTACACTTTACTCACTTTACTCACTGTACACTTTACTCACTTTACTCACTGTACACTTTACTCACTGTACACTTTACTCACTCTACACTTTACTCACTTTACTCACGGTACACTTTACTCACTGTACACTTTACTCACTGTACACTTTACTCACTTTACTCACTGTACACTTTACTCACTTTACTCACTGTACACTTTACTCACTGTACACTTTACTCACTTTACTCACTGTACACTTTACTCACTTTACTCACTCTACAATTTACTCACTGTACACTTTACTCACTGTACACTTTACAAACTTTACTCACTGTACAATTTACTCACTGTACACTTTACTCACTGTACACTTTACAAACTTTACTCACTCTACACTTTACTCACTCTACACTTTGCTCACTGTGCACTTTACTCACTCTACACTTTACTCACTGTACACTTTACTCACTCTACACTTTACTCACTGTACACTTTACTCACTGTACACTTTACTCACTGTACACTTTACTCACTTTACTCACTGTACACTTTACGCACTTTACTCACTGTACACTTTCCTCACTTTACACTTTACTCACTTTACTCACTCTACACTTTACTCACTTTACTCACTGTACACTTTACTCACTGTACACTTTACTCACTGTACTCACTTTACTCACTTTACTCAATGTACACTTTACTCACTTTACTCACTGTACATTTTACTCACTGTACACTTTACTCACTATACTCACTTTACTCACTGTACACTTTACTCACTTTACTCACTGTACACTTTACTCACTTTACTCACTGTACACTTTACTCACTTTACTCACTGTACACTTTACTCACTTTACTCACTGTACCCTTGACTCACTTTACTCACTGTACTCACTCTACACTTTACTCACTGTACTCACTCTACACTTTACTCACTTTACTCACTCTACACTTTACTCAAATCAAATCAAATGTATTTGTAAGGCCCGGCAACACACGTTAATGTCCCCATGGGCCAGACACGTCTTCTTTAAACAAGTCAAGAAGAAACTTAACAATAAGTCAAGAACAACTCACTTTACTCACTCTACACTTTACTCACTTTACTCACTGTACACTTTACTCACTGTACACTTTACTCACTGTACAATTTACTCACTTTACTCACTCTACACTTTACTTACTTTACTCACTGTACACTTTACTCACTGTACACTTTACTCACTTTACTCACTGTACACTTTACTCACTGTACACTTTACTCACTGTACTCACTTTACTCTCTGTACACTTTACTCACTGCACTCACTTTACTCACTTTACTCACTGTACACTTTACTCACTTTACACACTGTACACTTTACTCACTGTACACTTGACTCACTTTACTCACTGTACACTTGACTCACTTTACTCACTGTACACTTTACTCACTCTACTCACTGTACACTTTACTCACTTTACTCACTGTACACTTTACTCACTGTACACTTTACTCACTTTACTCACTGTACACTTTACTCACTGTACACTTTACTCACTGTACACCTTGCTCACTGTACACTTTACTCACTTTACACTTTACTCACTCTACACTTTACTCACTCTACACTTTACTCACTCTACACTTTACTCACTGTACACTTTACTCACTCTACTCACTGTACACTTTACTCACTGTACACTTTACTCACTGTACACTTTACTCACTGTACACTTTATTCACTGTACACTTTACTCACTGTACACTTTACTCACTTTACTCACTGTACACTTTACTCACTTTACTCACTGTACACTTTATTCACTGTACACTTTACTCACTTCACTCACTGTACACTTTACTCACTTTACTCACTCTACAATTTACTCACTGTACACTTTACTCACTTTACTCACTGTACACTTTACTCCCTGTACACTTGACTCACTTTACTCACTGTACACTTGACTCACTTTACTCACTGTACACTTGACTCACTCTACTCACTGTACACGTTACTCACTTTACACACTGTACACTTTACTCACTGTACACTTTACTCACTTTACTCACTGTACACTTTACTTACTGTACACTTTACTCACTCTAGACTTTACTCACTGTACACTTTACTCGCTGTACACTTTACTTACTGTACACTTTACTCACTCTAGACTTTACTCACTGTACACTTTACTCACTGTACACTTTACTCACTGTACACTTTACTCACTGTACACTTTACTCACTTTACTCACTTTACTCACTGTACACTTTACTCACTTTACTCACTTTACACTTTACTGACTTTACTCACTGTACACTTTACTCACTGTACACTTTACTCACTGTACACTTTACTCACTCTACACTTTACTCACTTTACTCACTGTACACTTTACTCACTGTACAATTTACTCACTTTACTCACTCTAAACTTTACTTACTTTACTCACTGTACACTTTACTCACTGTACACTTTACTCACTTTACTCACTGTACACTTTACTCACTGTACACTTTACTCACTGTACTCACTTTACTCTCTGTACACTTTACTCACTGCACTCACTTTACTCACTTTACTCACTGTACACTTTACTCACTTTACTCACTGTACACTTTACTCACTTTACTCACTGTACACTTTATTCACTGTACACTTTACTCACTTTACTCACTGTACACTTTACTCACTTTACTCACTCTACAATTTACTCACTGTACACTTTACTCACTTTACTCACTGTACACTTTACTCACTGTACACTTGACTCACTCTACTCACTGTACACTTTACTCACTTTACACACTGTACACTTTACTCACTGTACACTTTACTCACTTTACTCACTGTACACTTTACTTACTGTACACTTTACTCACTCTAGACTTTACTCACTGTACACTTTACTCACTGTACACTTTACTTACTGTACACTTTACTCACTCTAGACTTTACTCACTGTACACTTTACTCACTGTACACTTTACTCACTGTACACTTTACTCACTGTACACTTTACTCACTTTACTCACTTTACTCACTGTACACTTTACTCACTTTACTCACTGTACACTTTACTGACTTTACACTTTACTGACTTTACTCACTGTACACTTTACTCACTTTACTCACTGTACACTTTACTCACTGTACAATTTACTCACTCTACACTTTACTCACTTTACTCACTGTACACTTTACTCACTGTACACTTTACTCACTGTACAATTTACTCACTTTACTCACTCTACACTTTACTTACTTTACTAACTGTACACTTTACTCACTGTACACTTTACTCACTCTACACTTTACTCACTGTACACTTTACTCACTGTACACTTTACTCACTGTACACTTTACTCACTTTACTCACTGTACACTTTACGCACTTTACTCACTGTACACTTTCCTCACTTTACACTTTACTCACTTTACTCACTCTACACTTTACTCACTTTACTCACTGTACACTTTACTCACTGTACTCACTTTACTCACTTTACTCACTGTACACTTTACTCACTTTACTCACTGTACATTTTACTCACTGTACACTTTACTCACTATACTCACTTTACTCACTGTACACTTTACTCACTTTACTCACTGTACACTTTACTCACTTTACTCACTGTACACTTTACTCACTTTACTCACTGTACACTTTACTCACTTTACTCACTGTACCCTTGACTCACTTTACTCACTGTACTCACTCTACACTTTACTCACTGTACTCACTCTACACTTTACTCACTTTACTCACTCTACACTTTACTCAAATCAAATCAAATGTATTTGTAAGGCCCGGCAACACACGTTAATGTCCCCATGGGCCAGACACGTCTTCTTTAAACAAGTCAAGAAGAAACTTTACAATAAGTCAAGAACAACTCACTTTACTCACTCTACACTTTACTCACTTTACTCACTGTACACTTTACTCACTGTACACTTTACTCACTGTACAATTTACTCACTTTACTCACTCTACACTTTACTTACTTTACTCACTGTACACTTTACTCACTGTACACTTTACTCACTTTACTCACTGTACACTTTACTCACTGTACACTTTACTCACTGTACTCACTTTACTCTCTGTACACTTTACTCACTGCACTCACTTTACTCACTTTACTCACTGTACACTTTACTCACTTTACACACTGTACACTTTACTCACTGTACACTTGACTCACTTTACTCACTGTACACTTGACTCACTTTACTCACTGTACACTTTACTCACTCTACTCACTGTACACTTTACTCACTTTACTCACTGTACACTTTACTCACTGTACACTTTACTCACTTTACTCACTGTACACTTTACTCACTGTACACTTTACTCACTGTACACCTTGCTCACTGTACACTTTACTCACTTTACACTTTACTCACTCTACACTTTACTCACTCTACACTTTACTCACTCTACACTTTACTCACTGTACACTTTACTCACTCTACTCATTGTACACTTTACTCACTGTACACTTTACTCACTGTACACTTTACTCACTGTACACTTTATTCACTGTACACTTTACTCACTGTACACTTTACTCACTTTACTCACTGTACACTTTACTCACTTTACTCACTGTACACTTTATTCACTGTACACTTTACTCACTTCACTCACTGTACACTTTACTCACTTTACTCACTCTACAATTTACTCACTGTACACTTTACTCACTTTACTCACTGTACACTTTACTCCCTGTACACTTGACTCACTTTACTCACTGTACACTTGACTCACTTTACTCACTGTACACTTGACTCACTCTACTCACTGTACACGTTACTCACTTTACTTACTGTACACTTTACTCACTCTAGACTTTACTCACTGTACACTTTACTCGCTGTACACTTTACTTACTGTACACTTTACTCACTCTAGACTTTACTCACTGTACACTTTACTCACTGTACACTTTACTCACTGTACACTTTACTCACTGTACACTTTACTCACTTTACTCACTTTACTCACTGTCCACTTTACTCACTTTACTCACTTTACACTTTACTGACTTTACTCACTGTACACTTTACTCACTGTACACTTTACTCACTGTACACTTTACTCACTCTACACTTTACTCACTTTACTCACTGTACACTTTACTCACTGTACAATTTACTCACTTTACTCACTCTAAACTTTACTTACTTTACTCACTGTACACTTTACTCACTGTACACTTTACTCACTTTACTCACTGTACACTTTACTCACTGTACACTTTACTCACTGTACTCACTTTACTCTCTGTACACTTTACTCACTGCACTCACTTTACTCACTTTACTCACTGTACACTTTACTCACTTTACTCACTGTACACTTTACTCACTTTACTCACTGTACACTTTATTCACTGTACACTTTACTCACTTTACTCACTGTACACTTTACTCACTTTACTCACTCTACAATTTACTCACTGTACACTTTACTCACTTTACTCACTGTACACTTTACTCACTGTACACTTGACTCACTCTACTCACTGTACACTTTACTCACTTTACACACTGTACACTTTACTCACTGTACACTTTACTCACTTTACTCACTGTACACTTTACTTACTGTACACTTTACTCACTCTAGACTTTACTCACTGTACACTTTACTCACTGTACACTTTACTTACTGTACACTTTACTCACTCTAGACTTTACTCACTGTACACTTTACTCACTGTACACTTTACTCACTGTACACTTTACTCACTTTACTCACTTTACTCACTGTACACTTTACTCACTTTACTCACTGTACACTTTACTGACTTTACACTTTACTGACTTTACTCACTGTACACTTTACTCACTTTACTCACTGTACACTTTACTCACTGTACAATTTACTCACTCTACACTTTACTCACTTTACTCACTGTACACTTTACTCACTGTACACTTTACTCACTGTACAATTTACTCACTTTACTCACTCTACACTTTACTTACTTTACTAACTGTACACTTTACTCACTGTACACTTTACTCACTTTACTCACTGTACACTTTACTCACTGTACACTTTACTCACTGTACTCACTTTACTCTCTGTACACTTTACTCACTGCACTCACTTTACTCACTTTACTCACTGTACACTTTACTCACTTTACTCACTGTACACTTTACTCACTTTACTCACTGTACACTTTACTCACTGTACACTTTACTCACTGTACACTTTACTCACTGTACACTTTACTCACTGTCCACTTTACTCACTTTACTCACTGTACACTTTACTCACTTTACTCACTGTACACTTTACTCACTGTACACTTTACTCACTTTACTCACTGTACACTTTACTCACTGTACACTTTATTCACTGTACACTTTACTCACTGTACACTTTACTCACTGTACACTTTATTCACTGTACACTTTACTCACTGTACACTTTACTCACTTTACTCACTGTACACTTTACTCACTTTACTCACTGTACACTTTATTCACTGTACACTTTACTCACTTTACTCACTCTACAATTTACTCACTGTACACTTTACTCACTTTACTCACTGTACACTTGACTCACTGTACACTTTACTCACTTTACTCACTGTACACTTGACTCACTTTACTCACTGTACACTTGACTCACTCTACTCACTGTACACTTTACTCACTTTACACACTGTACACTTTACTCACTGTACACTTTACTCACTTTACTCACTGTACACTTTACTTACTGTACACTTTACTCACTCTAGACTTTACTCACTGTACACTTTAATCACTGTACACTTTACTCACTGTACACTTTACTCAATGTACACTTTACTCACTGTACACTTTACTCACTTTACTCACTTTACTCACTGTACACTTTACTCACTTTACTCACTGTACACTTTACTCACTTTACACTTTACTCACTTTACTCACTGTACACTTTACTCACTTTACTCACTGTACACTTTACTCACTGTACACTTTACTCACTCTACACTTTACTCACTTTACTCACGGTACACTTTACTCACTGTACACTTTACTCACTGTACACTTTACTCACTTTACTCACTGTACACTTTACTCACTTTACTCACTGTACACTTTACTCACTGTACACTTTACTCACTTTACTCACTGTACACTTTACTCACTTTACTCACTCTACAATTTACTCACTGTACACTTTACTCACTGTACACTTTACAAACTTTACTCACTGTACACTTTACTCACTGTATACTTTACTCACTCTACACTTTACTCACTCTACACTTTGCTCACTGTGCACTTTACTCACTCTACACTTTACTCACTGTACACTTTACTCACTCTACACTTTACTCACTGTACACTTTACTCACTGTACACTTTACTCACTGTACACTTTACTCACTTTACTCACTGTACACTTTACGCACTTTACTCACTGTACACTTTCCTCACTTTACACTTTACTCACTTTACTCACTCTACACTTTACTCACTTTACTCACTGTACACTTTACTCACTGTACACTTTACTCACTGTACTCACTTTACTCACTTTACTCAATGTACACTTTACTCACTTTACTCACTGTACATTTTACTCACTGTACACTTTACTCACTATACTCACTTTACTCACTGTACACTTTACTCACTTTACTCACTGTACACTTTACTCACTTTACTCACTGTACACTTTACTCACTTTACTCACTGTACACTTTACTCACTTTACTCACTGTACCCTTGACTCACTTTACTCACTGTACTCACTCTACACTTTACTCACTGTACTCACTCTACACTTTACTCACTTTACTCACTCTACACTTTACTCAAATCAAATCAAATGTATTTGTAAGGCCCGGCAACACACGTTAATGTCCCCATGGGCCAGACACGTCTTCTTTAAACAAGTCAAGAAGAAACTTAACAATAAGTCAAGAACAACTCACTTTACTCACTCTACACTTTACTCACTTTACTCACTGTACACTTTACTCACTGTACACTTTACTCACTGTACAATTTACTCACTTTACTCACTCTACACTTTACTTACTTTACTCACTGTACACTTTACTCACTGTACACTTTACTCACTTTACTCACTGTACACTTTACTCACTGTACACTTTACTCACTGTACTCACTTTACTCTCTGTACACTTTACTCACTGCACTCACTTTACTCACTTTACTCACTGTACACTTTACTCACTTTACACACTGTACACTTTACTCACTGTACACTTGACTCACTTTACTCACTGTACACTTGACTCACTTTACTCACTGTACACTTTACTCACTCTACTCACTGTACACTTTACTCACTTTACTCACTGTACACTTTACTCACTGTACACTTTACTCACTTTACTCACTGTACACTTTACTCACTGTACACTTTACTCACTGTACACCTTGCTCACTGTACACTTTACTCACTTTACACTTTACTCACTCTACACTTTACTCACTCTACACTTTACTCACTCTACACTTTACTCACTGTACACTTTACTCACTCTACTCACTGTACACTTTACTCACTGTACACTTTACTCACTGTACACTTTACTCACTGTACACTTTATTCACTGTACACTTTACTCACTGTACACTTTACTCACTTTACTCACTGTACACTTTACTCACTTTACTCACTGTACACTTTATTCACTGTACACTTTACTCACTTCACTCACTGTACACTTTACTCACTTTACTCACTCTACAATTTACTCACTGTACACTTTACTCACTTTACTCACTGTACACTTTACTCCCTGTACACTTGACTCACTTTACTCACTGTACACTTGACTCACTTTACTCACTGTACACTTGACTCACTCTACTCACTGTACACGTTACTCACTTTACACACTGTACACTTTACTCACTGTACACTTTACTCACTTTACTCACTGTACACTTTACTTACTGTACACTTTACTCACTCTAGACTTTACTCACTGTACACTTTACTCGCTGTACACTTTACTTACTGTACACTTTACTCACTCTAGACTTTACTCACTGTACACTTTACTCACTGTACACTTTACTCACTGTACACTTTACTCACTGTACACTTTACTCACTTTACTCACTTTACTCACTGTACACTTTACTCACTTTACTCACTTTACACTTTACTGACTTTACTCACTGTACACTTTACTCACTGTACACTTTACTCACTGTACACTTTACTCACTCTACACTTTACTCACTTTACTCACTGTACACTTTACTCACTGTACAATTTACTCACTTTACTCACTCTAAACTTTACTTACTTTACTCACTGTACACTTTACTCACTGTACACTTTACTCACTTTACTCACTGTACACTTTACTCACTGTACACTTTACTCACTGTACTCACTTTACTCTCTGTACACTTTACTCACTGCACTCACTTTACTCACTTTACTCACTGTACACTTTACTCACTTTACTCACTGTACACTTTACTCACTTTACTCACTGTACACTTTATTCACTGTACACTTTACTCACTTTACTCACTGTACACTTTACTCACTTTACTCACTCTACAATTTACTCACTGTACACTTTACTCACTTTACTCACTGTACACTTTACTCACTGTACACTTGACTCACTCTACTCACTGTACACTTTACTCACTTTACACACTGTACACTTTACTCACTGTACACTTTACTCACTTTACTCACTGTACACTTTACTTACTGTACACTTTACTCACTCTAGACTTTACTCACTGTACACTTTACTCACTGTACACTTTACTTACTGTACACTTTACTCACTCTAGACTTTACTCACTGTACACTTTACTCACTGTACACTTTACTCACTGTACACTTTACTCACTGTACACTTTACTCACTTTACTCACTTTACTCACTGTACACTTTACTCACTTTACTCACTGTACACTTTACTGACTTTACACTTTACTGACTTTACTCACTGTACACTTTACTCACTTTACTCACTGTACACTTTACTCACTGTACAATTTACTCACTCTACACTTTACTCACTTTACTCACTGTACACTTTACTCACTGTACACTTTACTCACTGTACAATTTACTCACTTTACTCACTCTACACTTTACTTACTTTACTAACTGTACACTTTACTCACTGTACACTTTACTCACTCTACACTTTACTCACTGTACACTTTACTCACTGTACACTTTACTCACTGTACACTTTACTCACTTTACTCACTGTACACTTTACGCACTTTACTCACTGTACACTTTCCTCACTTTACACTTTACTCACTTTACTCACTCTACACTTTACTCACTTTACTCACTGTACACTTTACTCACTGTACTCACTTTACTCACTTTACTCACTGTACACTTTACTCACTTTACTCACTGTACATTTTACTCACTGTACACTTTACTCACTATACTCACTTTACTCACTGTACACTTTACTCACTTTACTCACTGTACACTTTACTCACTTTACTCACTGTACACTTTACTCACTTTACTCACTGTACACTTTACTCACTTTACTCACTGTACCCTTGACTCACTTTACTCACTGTACTCACTCTACACTTTACTCACTGTACTCACTCTACACTTTACTCACTTTACTCACTCTACACTTTACTCAAATCAAATCAAATGTATTTGTAAGGCCCGGCAACACACGTTAATGTCCCCATGGGCCAGACACGTCTTCTTTAAACAAGTCAAGAAGAAACTTTACAATAAGTCAAGAACAACTCACTTTACTCACTCTACACTTTACTCACTTTACTCACTGTACACTTTACTCACTGTACACTTTACTCACTGTACAATTTACTCACTTTACTCACTCTACACTTTACTTACTTTACTCACTGTACACTTTACTCACTGTACACTTTACTCACTTTACTCACTGTACACTTTACTCACTGTACACTTTACTCACTGTACTCACTTTACTCTCTGTACACTTTACTCACTGCACTCACTTTACTCACTTTACTCACTGTACACTTTACTCACTTTACACACTGTACACTTTACTCACTGTACACTTGACTCACTTTACTCACTGTACACTTGACTCACTTTACTCACTGTACACTTTACTCACTCTACTCACTGTACACTTTACTCACTTTACTCACTGTACACTTTACTCACTGTACACTTTACTCACTTTACTCACTGTACACTTTACTCACTGTACACTTTACTCACTGTACACCTTGCTCACTGTACACTTTACTCACTTTACACTTTACTCACTCTACACTTTACTCACTCTACACTTTACTCACTCTACACTTTACTCACTGTACACTTTACTCACTCTACTCATTGTACACTTTACTCACTGTACACTTTACTCACTGTACACTTTACTCACTGTACACTTTATTCACTGTACACTTTACTCACTGTACACTTTACTCACTTTACTCACTGTACACTTTACTCACTTTACTCACTGTACACTTTATTCACTGTACACTTTACTCACTTCACTCACTGTACACTTTACTCACTTTACTCACTCTACAATTTTCTCACTGTACACTTTACTCACTTTACTCACTGTACACTTTACTCCCTGTACACTTGACTCACTTTACTCACTGTACACTTGACTCACTTTACTCACTGTACACTTGACTCACTCTACTCACTGTACACGTTACTCACTTTACTTACTGTACACTTTACTCACTCTAGACTTTACTCACTGTACACTTTACTCGCTGTACACTTTACTTACTGTACACTTTACTCACTCTAGACTTTACTCACTGTACACTTTACTCACTGTACACTTTACTCACTGTACACTTTACTCACTGTACACTTTACTCACTTTACTCACTTTACTCACTGTCCACTTTACTCACTTTACTCACTTTACACTTTACTGACTTTACTCACTGTACACTTTACTCACTGTACACTTTACTCACTGTACACTTTACTCACTCTACACTTTACTCACTTTACTCACTGTACACTTTACTCACTGTACAATTTACTCACTTTACTCACTCTAAACTTTACTTACTTTACTCACTGTACACTTTACTCACTGTACACTTTACTCACTTTACTCACTGTACACTTTACTCACTGTACACTTTACTCACTGTACTCACTTTACTCTCTGTACACTTTACTCACTGCACTCACTTTACTCACTTTACTCACTGTACACTTTACTCACTTTACTCACTGTACACTTTACTCACTTTACTCACTGTACACTTTATTCACTGTACACTTTACTCACTTTACTCACTGTACACTTTACTCACTTTACTCACTCTACAATTTACTCACTGTACACTTTACTCACTTTACTCACTGTACACTTTACTCACTGTACACTTGACTCACTCTACTCACTGTACACTTTACTCACTTTACACACTGTACACTTTACTCACTGTACACTTTACTCACTTTACTCACTGTACACTTTACTTACTGTACACTTTACTCACTCTAGACTTTACTCACTGTACACTTTACTCACTGTACACTTTACTTACTGTACACTTTACTCACTCTAGACTTTACTCACTGTACACTTTACTCACTGTACACTTTACTCACTGTACACTTTACTCACTTTACTCACTTTACTCACTGTACACTTTACTCACTTTACTCACTGTACACTTTACTGACTTTACACTTTACTGACTTTACTCACTGTACACTTTACTCACTTTACTCACTGTACACTTTACTCACTGTACAATTTACTCACTCTACACTTTACTCACTTTACTCACTGTACACTTTACTCACTGTACACTTTACTCACTGTACAATTTACTCACTTTACTCACTCTACACTTTACTTACTTTACTAACTGTACACTTTACTCACTGTACACTTTACTCACTTTACTCACTGTACACTTTACTCACTGTACACTTTACTCACTGTACTCACTTTACTCTCTGTACACTTTACTCACTGCACTCACTTTACTCACTTTACTCACTGTACACTTTACTCACTTTACTCACTGTACACTTTACTCACTTTACTCACTGTACACTTTACTCACTGTACACTTTACTCACTGTACACTTTACTCACTGTACACTTTACTCACTGTCCACTTTACTCACTTTACTCACTGTACACTTTACTCACTTTACTCACTGTACACTTTACTCACTGTACACTTTACTCACTTTACTCACTGTACACTTTACTCACTGTACACTTTATTCACTGTACACTTTACTCACTGTACTCACTTTACTCACTTTACTCACTGTACACTTTACTTACTTTACTCACTGTACACTTTACTCACTGTACACTTTACTCACTTTACTCACTGTACACTTTACTCACTGTACACTTTACTCACTTTACTCACTGTACACTTTACTCCCTGTACACTTGACTCACTTTACTCACTGTACACTTGACTCACTTTACTCACTGTACACTTGACTCACTCTACTCACTGTACACGTTACTCACTTTACACACTGTACACTTTACTCACTGTACACTTTACTCACTTTACTCACTGTACACTTTACTTACTGTACACTTTACTCACTCTAGACTTTACTCACTGTACACTTTACTCGCTGTACACTTTACTTACTGTACACTTTACTCACTCTAGACTTTACTCACTGTACACTTTACTCACTGTACACTTTACTCACTGTACACTTTACTCACTGTACACTTTACTCACTTTACTCACTTTACTCACTGTACACTTTACTCACTTTACTCACTTTACACTTTACTGACTTTACTCACTGTACACTTTACTCACTGTACACTTTACTCACTGTACACTTTACTCACTCTACACTTTACTCACTTTACTCACTGTACACTTTACTCACTGTACAATTTACTCACTTTACTCACTCTAAACTTTACTTACTTTACTCACTGTACACTTTACTCACTGTACACTTTACTCACTTTACTCACTGTACACTTTACTCACTGTACACTTTACTCACTGTACTCACTTTACTCTCTGTACACTTTACTCACTGCACTCACTTTACTCACTTTACTCACTGTACACTTTACTCACTTTACTCACTGTACACTTTACTCACTTTACTCACTGTACACTTTATTCACTGTACACTTTACTCACTTTACTCACTGTACACTTTACTCACTTTACTCACTCTACAATTTACTCACTGTACACTTTACTCACTTTACTCACTGTACACTTTACTCACTGTACACTTGACTCACTCTACTCACTGTACACTTTACTCACTTTACACACTGTACACTTTACTCACTGTACACTTTACTCACTTTACTCACTGTACACTTTACTTACTGTACACTTTACTCACTCTAGACTTTACTCACTGTACACTTTACTCACTGTACACTTTACTTACTGTACACTTTACTCACTCTAGACTTTACTCACTGTACACTTTACTCACTGTACACTTTACTCACTGTACACTTTACTCACTGTACACTTTACTCACTTTACTCACTTTACTCACTGTACACTTTACTCACTTTACTCACTGTACACTTTACTGACTTTACACTTTACTGACTTTACTCACTGTACACTTTACTCACTTTACTCACTGTACACTTTACTCACTGTACAATTTACTCACTCTACACTTTACTCACTTTACTCACTGTACACTTTACTCACTGTACACTTTACTCACTGTACAATTTACTCACTTTACTCACTCTACACTTTACTTACTTTACTAACTGTACACTTTACTCACTGTACACTTTACTCACTCTACACTTTACTCACTGTACACTTTACTCACTGTACACTTTACTCACTGTACACTTTACTCACTTTACTCACTGTACACTTTACGCACTTTACTCACTGTACACTTTCCTCACTTTACACTTTACTCACTTTACTCACTCTACACTTTACTCACTTTACTCACTGTACACTTTACTCACTGTACACTTTACTCACTGTACTCACTTTACTCACTTTACTCACTGTACACTTTACTCACTTTACTCACTGTACATTTTACTCACTGTACACTTTACTCACTATACTCACTTTACTCACTGTACACTTTACTCACTTTACTCACTGTACACTTTACTCACTTTACTCACTGTACACTTTACTCACTTTACTCACTGTACACTTTACTCACTTTACTCACTGTACCCTTGACTCACTTTACTCACTGTACTCACTCTACACTTTACTCACTGTACTCACTCTACACTTTACTCACTTTACTCACTCTACACTTTACTCAAATCAAATCAAATGTATTTGTAAGGCCCGGCAACACACGTTAATGTCCCCATGGGCCAGACACGTCTTCTTTAAACAAGTCAAGAAGAAACTTTACAATAAGTCAAGAACAACTCACTTTACTCACTCTACACTTTACTCACTTTACTCACTGTACACTTTACTCACTGTACACTTTACTCACTGTACAATTTACTCACTTTACTCACTCTACACTTTACTTACTTTACTCACTGTACACTTTACTCACTGTACACTTTACTCACTTTACTCACTGTACACTTTACTCACTGTACACTTTACTCACTGTACTCACTTTACTCTCTGTACACTTTACTCACTGCACTCACTTTACTCACTTTACTCACTGTACACTTTACTCACTTTACACACTGTACACTTTACTCACTGTACACTTGACTCACTTTACTCACTGTACACTTGACTCACTTTACTCACTGTACACTTTACTCACTCTACTCACTGTACACTTTACTCACTTTACTCACTGTACACTTTACTCACTGTACACTTTACTCACTTTACTCACTGTACACTTTACTCACTGTACACTTTACTCACTGTACACCTTGCTCACTGTACACTTTACTCACTTTACACTTTACTCACTCTACACTTTACTCACTCTACACTTTACTCACTCTACACTTTACTCACTGTACACTTTACTCACTCTACTCATTGTACACTTTACTCACTGTACACTTTACTCACTGTACACTTTACTCACTGTACACTTTATTCACTGTACACTTTACTCACTGTACACTTTACTCACTTTACTCACTGTACACTTTACTCACTTTACTCACTGTACACTTTATTCACTGTACACTTTACTCACTTCACTCACTGTACACTTTACTCACTTTACTCACTCTACAATTTACTCACTGTACACTTTACTCACTTTACTCACTGTACACTTTACTCCCTGTACACTTGACTCACTTTACTCACTGTACACTTGACTCACTGTACACTTGACTCACTCTACTCACTGTACACGTTACTCACTTTACTTACTGTACACTTTACTCACTCTAGACTTTACTCACTGTACACTTTACTCGCTGTACACTTTACTTACTGTACACTTTACTCACTCTAGACTTTACTCACTGTACACTTTACTCACTGTACACTTTACTCACTGTACACTTTACTCACTGTACACTTTACTCACTTTACTCACTTTACTCACTGTACACTTTACTCACTTTACTCACTTTACACTTTACTGACTTTACTCACTGTACACTTTACTCACTGTACACTTTACTCACTGTACACTTTACTCACTCTACACTTTACTCACTTTACTCACTGTACACTTTACTCACTGTACAATTTACTCACTTTACTCACTCTAAACTTTACTTACTTTACTCACTGTACACTTTACTCACTGTACACTTTACTCACTTTACTCACTGTACACTTTACTCACTGTACACTTTACTCACTGTACTCACTTTACTCTCTGTACACTTTACTCACTGCACTCACTTTACTCACTTTACTCACTGTACACTTTACTCACTTTACTCACTGTACACTTTACTCACTTTACTCACTGTACACTTTATTCACTGTACACTTTACTCACTTTACTCACTGTACACTTTACTCACTTTACTCACTCTACAATTTACTCACTGTACACTTTACTCACTTTACTCACTGTACACTTTACTCACTGTACACTTGACTCACTCTACTCACTGTACACTTTACTCACTTTACACACTGTACACTTTACTCACTGTACACTTTACTCACTTTACTCACTGTACACTTTACTTACTGTACACTTTACTCACTCTAGACTTTACTCACTGTACACTTTACTCACTGTACACTTTACTTACTGTACACTTTACTCACTCTAGACTTTACTCACTGTACACTTTACTCACTGTACACTTTACTCACTGTACACTTTACTCACTGTACACTTTACTCACTTTACTCACTTTACTCACTGTACACTTTACTCACTTTACTCACTGTACACTTTACTGACTTTACACTTTACTGACTTTACTCACTGTACACTTTACTCACTTTACTCACTGTACACTTTACTCACTGTACAATTTACTCACTCTACACTTTACTCACTTTACTCACTGTACACTTTACTCACTGTACACTTTACTCACTGTACAATTTACTCACTTTACTCACTCTACACTTTACTTACTTTACTAACTGTACACTTTACTCACTGTACACTTTACTCACTTTACTCACTGTACACTTTACTCACTGTACACTTTACTCACTGTACTCACTTTACTCTCTGTACACTTTACTCACTGCACTCACTTTACTCACTTTACTCACTGTACACTTTACTCACTTTACTCACTGTACACTTTACTCACTTTACTCACTGTACACTTTACTCACTGTACACTTTACTCACTGTACACTTTACTCACTGTACACTTTACTCACTGTCCACTTTACTCACTTTACTCACTGTACACTTTACTCACTTTACTCACTGTACACTTTACTCACTGTACACTTTACTCACTTTACTCACTGTACACTTTACTCACTGTACACTTTACTCACTGTACTCACTTTACTCACTTTACTCTCTGTACACTTTACTCACTGCACTCACTTTACTCACTTTACTCACTGTACACTTTACTCACTTTACTCACTGTACACTTTACTCACTGTACACTTTACTCACTGTACTCACTTTACTCACTTTACTCTCTGTACACTTTACTCACTGCACTCACTTTACTCACTTTACTCACTGTACACTTTACTCACTTTACTCACTGTACACTTTACTCACTTTACTCACTGTACACTTTACTCACTTTACTCACTGTATACTTTACTCACTTTACTCACTGTACACTTTACTCACTGTACACTTGACTCACTTTACTCACTGTACTCACTCTACACTTTACTCACTGTACTCACTCTACACTTTACTCACTTTACTCACTCTACACTTTACTCACTGTACTCACTGTACACTTTACTCAAATCAAATGTATTTGTAAGGCCCGACAACACACGTTAATGTCCCCATGGGCCGGACACGTCTTCTTTAAACAAGTCAAGAAGAAACATAACAATAAGTCAAGAACAAAACAAGAACACCATAAGGTCCAACAAATTTAAGATAAATACAAATAAATTAATGAGTGCAAACACTCCCAGACATACCCCACGCAAAGGTAAGGAAAAACTCACTAAAACCTAACAATAGGGAAAAAAGCACCACAGGCAGTGTGGAGGATAGAAACCTTAGAAGGGCCATTCAAGGGGGGATCTCCCTTCTTAGATGTCGGTGATAGTAGTGTTGCAGACTGACAGTGGTAAGCATGCACTCATGTGTGTAGTGAAACACAGATGAGTGCATGCAATAGCAACTGAACATTTTGAAAAATTAAAGATAGAGCTGATAGTGATAGCAACTGAACATTTTGAAAGATTAAAGATAGAGCTGATAGCGAATCTATTTGAGGCACAGGGGCGGCGCAAAGAGGGTCGCGTCCTCCCCATCTTAATCACGGGACGTTCAACACTCCGGTCATCGCTCCGAGACAGCCGGAGACAGGGAGATAGGGTGCGGCACAGAGAGGGTCGCAACCTCCCCGACATCATCGCGGGACGTCCAGCACTCCGGTCACCACTACGAGACCGCCGGAGACAGGGAGACAGGAGGGCACGCAGAGAACGTCGCATCCTCCCAGTCTTCATCACGGGACATCAGACACTCCGGTCAACACTCCTTTACACACTACTTTACTCACTGTACACTTTACTCACTGTACACTTTACTCACTTTACACTTTACTCACTCTACACTTTACTCACTCTACACTTTACTCACTGTACACTTTACTCACTGTACACTTTACTCACTCTACTCACTGTACATTTTACTCACTGTACACTTTACTCACTGTACACTTTACTCACTGTACACTTTATTCACTGTACACTTTACTCACTGTACACTTTACTCACTTTACTCACTGTACACTTTACTCACTTTACTCACTGTACACTTTATTCACTGTACACTTTACTCACTTTACTCACTCTACAATTTACTCACTGTACACTTTACTCACTTTACTCACTGTACACTTGACTCACTGTACACTTTACTCACTTTACTCACTGTACACTTGACTCACTTTACTCACTGTACACTTGACTCACTCTACTCACTGTACACTTTACTCACTTTACACACTGTACACTTTACTCACTGTACACTTTACTCACTTTACTCACTGTACACTTTACTTACTGTACACTTTACTCACTCTAGACTTTACTCACTGTACACTTTAATCACTGTACACTTTACTCACTGTACACTTTACTCACTGTACACTTTACTCACTGTACACTTTACTCACTTTACTCACTGTACACTTTACTCACTTTACTCACTGTACACTTTACTCACTTTACACTTTACTCACTTTACTCACTGTACACTTTACTCACTTTACTCACTGTACACTTTACTCACTGTACACTTTACTCACTCTACACTTTACTCACTTTACTCACGGTACACTTTACTCACTGTACACTTTACTCACTGTACACTTTACTCACTTTACTCACTGTACACTTTACTCACTTTACTCACTGTACACTTTACTCACTGTACACTTTACTCACTTTACTCACTGTACACTTTACTCACTTTACTCACTCTACAATTTACTCACTGTACACTTTACTCACTGTACACTTTACAAACTTTACTCACTGTACACTTTACTCACTGTATACTTTACTCACTCTACACTTTACTCACTCTACACTTTGCTCACTGTGCACTTTACTCACTCTACACTTTACTCACTGTACACTTTACTCACTCTACACTTTACTCACTGTACACTTTACTCACTGTACACTTTACTCACTGTACACTTTACTCACTTTACTCACTGTACACTTTACGCACTTTACTCACTGTACACTTTCCTCACTTTACACTTTACTCACTTTACTCACTCTACACTTTACTCACTTTACTCACTGTACACTTTACTCACTGTACACTTTACTCACTGTACTCACTTTACTCACTTTACTCACTGTACACTTTACTCACTTTACTCACTGTACATTTTACTCACTGTACACTTTACTCACTATACTCACTTTACTCACTGTACACTTTACTCACTTTACTCACTGTACACTTTACTCACTTTACTCACTGTACACTTTACTCACTTTACTCACTGTACACTTTACTCACTTTACTCACTGTACCCTTGACTCACTTTACTCACTGTACTCACTCTACACTTTACTCACTGTACTCACTCTACACTTTACTCACTTTACTCACTCTACACTTTACTCAAATCAAATCAAATGTATTTGTAAGGCCCGGCAACACACGTTAATGTCCCCATGGGCCAGACACGTCTTCTTTAAACAAGTCAAGAAGAAACTTAACAATAAGTCAAGAACAACTCACTTTACTCACTCTACACTTTACTCACTTTACTCACTGTACACTTTACTCACTGTACACTTTACTCACTGTACAATTTACTCACTTTACTCACTCTACACTTTACTTACTTTACTCACTGTACACTTTACTCACTGTACACTTTACTCACTTTACTCACTGTACACTTTACTCACTGTACACTTTACTCACTGTACTCACTTTACTCTCTGTACACTTTACTCACTGCACTCACTTTACTCACTTTACTCACTGTACACTTTACTCACTTTACACACTGTACACTTTACTCACTGTACACTTGACTCACTTTACTCACTGTACACTTGACTCACTTTACTCACTGTACACTTTACTCACTCTACTCACTGTACACTTTACTCACTTTACTCACTGTACACTTTACTCACTGTACACTTTACTCACTTTACTCACTGTACACTTTACTCACTGTACACTTTACTCACTGTACACCTTGCTCACTGTACACTTTACTCACTTTACACTTTACTCACTCTACACTTTACTCACTCTACACTTTACTCACTCTACACTTTACTCACTGTACACTTTACTCACTCTACTCACTGTACACTTTACTCACTGTACACTTTACTCACTGTACACTTTACTCACTGTACACTTTATTCACTGTACACTTTACTCACTGTACACTTTACTCACTTTACTCACTGTACACTTTACTCACTTTACTCACTGTACACTTTATTCACTGTACACTTTACTCACTTCACTCACTGTACACTTTACTCACTTTACTCACTGTACACTTTATTCACTGTACACTTTACTCACTTCACTCACTGTACACTTTACTCACTTTACTCACTCTACAATTTACTCACTGTACACTTTACTCACTTTACTCACTGTACACTTTACTCCCTGTACACTTGACTCACTTTACTCACTGTACACTTGACTCACTTTACTCACTGTACACTTGACTCACTCTACTCACTGTACACATTACTCACTTTACACACTGTACACTTTACTCACTGTACACTTTACTCACTTTACTCACTGTACACTTTACTTACTGTACACTTTACTCACTCTAGACTTTACTCACTGTACACTTTACTCGCTGTACACTTTACTTACTGTACACTTTACTCACTCTAGACTTTACTCACTGTACACTTTACTCACTGTACACTTTACTCACTGTACACTTTACTCACTGTACACTTTACTCACTTTACTCACTTTACTCACTGTACACTTTACTCACTTTACTCACTTTACACTTTACTGACTTTACTCACTGTACACTTTACTCACTGTACACTTTACTCACTGTACACTTTACTCACTCTACACTTTACTCACTTTACTCACTGTACACTTTACTCACTGTACAATTTACTCACTTTACTCACTCTAAACTTTACTTACTTTACTCACTGTACACTTTACTCACTGTACACTTTACTCACTTTACTCACTGTACACTTTACTCACTGTACACTTTACTCACTGTACTCACTTTACTCTCTGTACACTTTACTCACTGCACTCACTTTACTCACTTTACTCACTGTACACTTTACTCACTTTACTCACTGTACACTTTACTCACTTTACTCACTGTACACTTTATTCACTGTACACTTTACTCACTTTACTCACTGTACACTTTACTCACTTTACTCACTCTACAATTTACTCACTGTACACTTTACTCACTTTACTCACTGTACACTTTACTCACTGTACACTTGACTCACTCTACTCACTGTACACTTTACTCACTTTACACACTGTACACTTTACTCACTGTACACTTTACTCACTTTACTCACTGTACACTTTACTTACTGTACACTTTACTCACTCTAGACTTTACTCACTGTACACTTTACTCACTGTACACTTTACTTACTGTACACTTTACTCACTCTAGACTTTACTCACTGTACACTTTACTCACTGTACACTTTACTCACTGTACACTTTACTCACTGTACACTTTACTCACTTTACTCACTTTACTCACTGTACACTTTACTCACTTTACTCACTGTACACTTTACTGACTTTACACTTTACTGACTTTACTCACTGTACACTTTACTCACTTTACTCACTGTACACTTTACTCACTGTACAATTTACTCACTCTACACTTTACTCACTTTACTCACTGTACACTTTACTCACTGTACACTTTACTCACTGTACAATTTACTCACTTTACTCACTCTACACTTTACTTACTTTACTAACTGTACACTTTACTCACTGTACACTTTACTCACTCTACACTTTACTCACTGTACACTTTACTCACTGTACACTTTACTCACTGTACACTTTACTCACTTTACTCACTGTACACTTTACGCACTTTACTCACTGTACACTTTCCTCACTTTACACTTTACTCACTTTACTCACTCTACACTTTACTCACTTTACTCACTGTACACTTTACTCACTGTACACTTTACTCACTTTACTCACTTTACTCACTTTACTCACTGTACACTTTACTCACTTTACTCACTGTACATTTTACTCACTGTACACTTTACTCACTATACTCACTTTACTCACTGTACACTTTACTCACTTTACTCACTGTACACTTTACTCACTTTACTCACTGTACACTTTACTCACTTTACTCACTGTACACTTTACTCACTTTACTCACTGTACCCTTGACTCACTTTACTCACTGTACTCACTCTACACTTTACTCACTGTACTCACTCTACACTTTACTCACTTTACTCACTCTACACTTTACTCAAATCAAATCAAATGTATTTGTAAGGCCCGGCAACACACGTTAATGTCCCCATGGGCCAGACACGTCTTCTTTAAACAAGTCAAGAAGAAACTTAACAATAAGTCAAGCACAACTCACTTTACTCACTCTACACTTTACTCACTTTACTCACTGTACACTTTACTCACTGTACACTTTACTCACTGTACAATTTACTCACTTTACTCACTCTACACTTTACTTACTTTACTCACTGTACACTTTACTCACTGTACACTTTACTCACTTTACTCACTGTACACTTTACTCACTGTACACTTTACTCACTGTACTCACTTTACTCTCTGTACACTTTACTCACTGCACTCACTTTACTCACTTTACTCACTGTACACTTTACTCACTTTACACACTGTACACTTTACTCACTGTACACTTGACTCACTTTACTCACTGTACACTTGACTCACTTTACTCACTGTACACTTTACTCACTCTACTCACTGTACACTTTACTCACTTTACTCACTGTACACTTTACTCACTGTACACTTTACTCACTTTACTCACTGTACACTTTACTCACTGTACACTTTACTCACTGTACACCTTGCTCACTGTACACTTTACTCACTTTACACTTTACTCACTCTACACTTTACTCACTCTACACTTTACTAACTCTACACTTTACTCACTGTACACTTTACTCACTCTACTCACTGTACACTTTACTCACTGTACACTTTACTCACTGTACACTTTACTCACTGTACACTTTATTCACTGTACACTTTACTCACTGTACACTTTACTCACTTTACTCACTGTACACTTTACTCACTTTACTCACTGTACACTTTATTCACTGTACACTTTACTCACTTCACTCACTGTACACTTTACTCACTTTACTCACTCTACAATTTACTCACTGTACACTTTACTCACTTTACTCACTGTACACTTTACTCCCTGTACACTTGACTCACTTTACTCACTGTACACTTGACTCACTTTACTCACTGTACACTTGACTCACTCTACTCACTGTACACGTTACTCACTTTACACACTGTACACTTTACTCACTGTACACTTTACTCACTTTACTCACTGTACACTTTACTTACTGTACACTTTACTCACTCTAGACTTTACTCACTGTACACTTTACTCGCTGTACACTTTACTTACTGTACACTTTACTCACTCTAGACTTTACTCACTGTACACTTTACTCACTGTACACTTTACTCACTGTACACTTTACTCACTGTACACTTTACTCACTTTACTCACTTTACTCACTGTACACTTTACTCACTTTACTCACTTTACACTTTACTGACTTTACTCACTGTACACTTTACTCACTGTACACTTTACTCACTGTACACTTTACTCACTCTACACTTTACTCACTTTACTCACTGTACACTTTACTCACTGTACAATTTACTCACTTTACTCACTCTAAACTTTACTTACTTTACTCACTGTACACTTTACTCACTGTACACTTTACTCACTTTACTCACTGTACACTTTACTCACTGTACACTTTACTCACTGTACTCACTTTACTCTCTGTACACTTTACTCACTGCACTCACTTTACTCACTTTACTCACTGTACACTTTACTCACTTTACTCACTGTACACTTTACTCACTTTACTCACTGTACACTTTATTCACTGTACACTTTACTCACTTTACTCACTGTACACTTTACTCACTTTACTCACTCTACAATTTACTCACTGTACACTTTACTCACTTTACTCACTGTACACTTTACTCACTGTACACTTGACTCACTCTACTCACTGTACACTTTACTCACTTTACACACTGTACACTTTACTCACTGTACACTTTACTCACTTTACTCACTGTACACTTTACTTACTGTACACTTTACTCACTCTAGACTTTACTCACTGTACACTTTACTCACTGTACACTTTACTTACTGTACACTTTACTCACTCTAGACTTTACTCACTGTACACTTTACTCACTGTACACTTTACTCACTGTACACTTTACTCACTTTACTCACTTTACTCACTGTACACTTTACTCACTTTACTCACTGTACACTTTACTGACTTTACACTTTACTGACTTTACTCACTGTACACTTTACTCACTTTACTCACTGTACACTTTACTCACTGTACAATTTACTCACTCTACACTTTACTCACTTTACTCACTGTACACTTTACTCACTGTACACTTTACTCACTGTACAATTTACTCACTTTACTCACTCTACACTTTACTTACTTTACTAACTGTACACTTTACTCACTGTACACTTTACTCACTCTACACTTTACTCACTGTACACTTTACTCACTGTACACTTTACTCACTGTACACTTTACTCACTTTACTCACTGTACACTTTACGCACTTTACTCACTGTACACTTTCCTCACTTTACACTTTACTCACTTTACTCACTCTACACTTTACTCACTTTACTCACTGTACACTTTACTCACTGTACACTTTACTCACTGTACTCACTTTACTCACTTTACTCACTGTACACTTTACTCACTTTACTCACTGTACATTTTACTCACTGTACACTTTACTCACTATACTCACTTTACTCACTGTACACTTTACTCACTTTACTCACTGTACACTTTACTCACTTTACTCACTGTACACTTTACTCACTTTACTCACTGTACACTTTACTCACTTTACTCACTGTACCCTTGACTCACTTTACTCACTGTACTCACTCTACACTTTACTCACTGTACTCACTCTACACTTTACTCACTTTACTCACTCTACACTTTACTCAAATCAAATCAAATGTATTTGTAAGGCCCGGCAACACACGTTAATGTCCCCATGGGCCAGACACGTCTTCTTTAAACAAGTCAAGAAGAAACTTAACAATAAGTCAAGCACAACTCACTTTACTCACTCTACACTTTACTCACTTTACTCACTGTACACTTTACTCACTGTACACTTTACTCACTGTACAATATACTCACTTTACTCACTCTACACTTTACTTACTTTACTCACTGTACACTTTACTCACTGTACACTTTACTCACTTTACTCACTGTACACTTTACTCACTGTACACTTTACTCACTGTACTCACTTTACTCTCTGTACACTTTACTCACTGCA
Organism: Notolepis coatsorum; assembly: GCF_963971535.1. Classification (NCBI taxonomy): domain Eukaryota; kingdom Metazoa; phylum Chordata; class Actinopteri; order Aulopiformes; family Paralepididae; genus Notolepis; species Notolepis coatsorum. The sequence continues at coordinate 187,505,972 of NC_140167.1, forward strand.
CTCACTTTACTCACTTTACTCACTGTACACTTTACTCACTTTACACACTGTACACTTTACTCACTGTACACTTGACTCACTTTACTCACTGTACACTTGACTCACTTTACTCACTGTACACTTTACTCACTCTACTCACTGTACACTTTACTCACTTTACTCACTGTACACTTTACTCACTGTACACTTTACTCACTTTACTCACTGTACACTTTACTCACTGTACACTTTACTCACTGTACACCTTGCTCACTGTACACTTTACTCACTTTACACTTTACTCACTCTACACTTTACTCACTCTACACTTTACTAACTCTACACTTTACTCACTGTACACTTTACTCACTCTACTCACTGTACACTTTACTCACTGTACACTTTACTCACTGTACACTTTACTCACTGTACACTTTATTCACTGTACACTTTACTCACTGTACACTTTACTCACTTTACTCACTGTACACTTTACTCACTTTACTCACTGTACACTTTATTCACTGTACACTTTACTCACTTCACTCACTGTACACTTTACTCACTTTACTCACTCTACAATTTACTCACTGTACACTTTACTCACTTTACTCACTGTACACTTTACTCCCTGTACACTTGACTCACTTTACTCACTGTACACTTGACTCACTTTACTCACTGTACACTTGACTCACTCTACTCACTGTACACGTTACTCACTTTACACACTGTACACTTTACTCACTGTACACTTTACTCACTTTACTCACTGTACACTTTACTTACTGTACACTTTACTCACTCTAGACTTTACTCACTGTACACTTTACTCGCTGTACACTTTACTTACTGTACACTTTACTCACTCTAGACTTTACTCACTGTACACTTTACTCACTGTACACTTTACTCACTGTACACTTTACTCACTGTACACTTTACTCACTTTACTCACTTTACTCACTGTACACTTTACTCACTTTACTCACTTTACACTTTACTGACTTTACTCACTGTACACTTTACTCACTGTACACTTTACTCACTGTACACTTTACTCACTCTACACTTTACTCACTTTACTCACTGTACACTTTACTCACTGTACAATTTACTCACTTTACTCACTCTAAACTTTACTTACTTTACTCACTGTACACTTTACTCACTGTACACTTTACTCACTTTACTCACTGTACACTTTACTCACTGTACACTTTACTCACTGTACTCACTTTACTCTCTGTACACTTTACTCACTGCACTCACTTTACTCACTTTACTCACTGTACACTTTACTCACTTTACTCACTGTACACTTTACTCACTTTACTCACTGTACACTTTATTCACTGTACACTTTACTCACTTTACTCACTGTACACTTTACTCACTTTACTCACTCTACAATTTACTCACTGTACACTTTACTCACTTTACTCACTGTACACTTTACTCACTGTACACTTGACTCACTCTACTCACTGTACACTTTACTCACTTTACACACTGTACACTTTACTCACTGTACACTTTACTCACTTTACTCACTGTACACTTTACTTACTGTACACTTTACTCACTCTAGACTTTACTCACTGTACACTTTACTCACTGTACACTTTACTTACTGTACACTTTACTCACTCTAGACTTTACTCACTGTACACTTTACTCACTGTACACCTTACTCACTGTACACTTTACTCACTGTACACTTTACTCACTTTACTCACTGTACACCTTACTCACTGTACTCACTTTACTCACTGTACACTTTACTCACTTTACTCACTGTACACTTTACTGACTTTACACTTTACTGACTTTACTCACTGTACACTTTACTCACTTTACTCACTGTACACTTTACTCACTGTACAATTTACTCACTCTACACTTTACTCACTTTACTCACTGTACACTTTACTCACTGTACACTTTACTCACTGTACAATTTACTCACTTTACTCACTCTACACTTTACTTACTTTACTAACTGTACACTTTACTCACTGTACACTTTACTCACTTTACTCACTGTACACTTTACTCACTGTACACTTTACTCACTGTACTCACTTTACTCTCTGTACACTTTACTCACTGCACTCACTTTACTCACTTTACTCACTGTACACTTTACTCACTTTACTCACTGTACACTTTACTCACTTTACTCACTGTACACTTTACTCACTGTACACTTTACTCACTGTACACTTTACTCACTGTACACTTTACTCACTTTACTCACTGTACACTTTACTCACTTTACTCACTGTACACTTTACTCACTGTACACTTTACTCACTTTACTCACTGTACACTTTACTCACTGTACACTTTATTCACTGTACACTTTACTCACTGTACTCACTTTACTCACTTTACTCACTGTACACTTTACTTACTTTACTCACTGTACACTTTACTCACTGTACACTTTACTCACTTTACTCACTGTACACTTTACTCACTGTACACTTTACTCACTGTACTCACTTTACTCACTTTACTCTCTGTACACTTTACTCACTGCACTCACTTTACTCACTTTACTCACTGTACACTTTACTCACTTTACTCACTGTACACTTTACTCACTGTACACTTTACTCACTGTACTCACTTTACTCACTTTACTCTCTGTACACTTTACTCACTGCACTCACTTTACTCACTTTACTCACTGTACACTTTACTCACTTTACTCACTGTACACTTTACTCACTTTACTCACTGTACACTTTACTCACTTTACTCACTGTATACTTTACTCACTTTACTCACTGTACACTTTACTCACTGTACACTTGACTCACTTTACTCACTGTACTCACTCTACACTTTACTCACTGTACTCACTCTACACTTTACTCACTTTACTCACTCTACACTTTACTCACTGTACTCACTGTACACTTTACTCAAATCAAATGTATTTGTAAGGCCCGACAACACACGTTAATGTCCCCATGGGCCGGACACGTCTTCTTTAAACAAGTCAAGAAGAAACATAACAATAAGTCAAGAACAAAACAAGAACACCATAAGGTCCAACAAATTTAAGATAAATACAAATAAATTAATGAGTGCAAAAACTCCCAGACATACCCCACGCAAAGGTAAGGAAAAACTCACTAAAACCTAACAATAGGGAAAAAAGCACCACAGGCAGTGTGGAGGATAGAAACCTTAGAAGGGCCATTCAAGGGGGGATCTCCCTTCTTAGATGTCGGTGATAGTAGTGTTGCAGACTGACAGTGGTAAGCATGCACTCATGTGTGTAGTGAAACACAGATGAGTGCATGCAATAGCAACTGAACATTTTGAAAAATTAAAGATAGAGCTGATAGTGATAGCAACTGAACATTTTGAAAGATTAAAGATAGAGCTGATAGCGAATCTATTTGAGGCACAGGGGCGGCGCAAAGAGGGTCGCGTCCTCCCCATCTTAATCACGGGACGTTCAACACTCCGGTCATCGCTCCGAGACAGCCGGAGACAGGGAGATAGGGTGCGGCACAGAGAGGGCCGCAACCTCCCCGACATCATCGCGGGACGTCCAGCACTCCGGTCACCACTACGAGACCGCCGGAGACAGGGAGACAGGAGGGCACGCAGAGAACGTCGCATCCTCCCAGTCTTCATCACGGGACATCAGACACTCCGGTCAACACTCCTTTACACACTACTTTACTCACTGTACACTTTACTCACTCTACACTTTACTCACTTTACTCACTGTACATTTTACTCACTGTACACTTTACTCACTTTACTCACTGTACTCACTGTACACTTTACTCACTTTACTCACTGTACTCACTTTACTCACTGTACTCACTGTACACTTTACTCACTTTACTCACTGTACTCACTTTACTCACTTTACTCACTGTACACTTTACTCACATTACTCACTTTACACTTTACTCACTTTACTCATTGTACAATTTACTCACTTTACTCACTGTACACTTTACTCACTGTACACTTTACTCACTTTACTCACTGTACACTTTACTCACTTTACTCACTGTAGACTTTACTCACTTTACTCACTGTACACTTTACTCACTGTACACTTTACGCACTTTACTCACTGTACACTTGACTCACTTTACTCACTGTACACTTTACTCACTTTACTCACTGTACACTTGACTCACTTTACTCACTGTACACTTTACTCACTCTACTCACTGTACACTTTACTCACTGTACACTTTACTCACTTTACTCACTGTACACTTTACTCACTGTACACTTTACTCACTCTACACTTTACTCACTGTACACTTTACTCACTGTACACTTTACTCACTTTACACTTTACTCACTCTACACTTTACTCACTCTACACTTTACTCACTGTACACTTTACTCACTGTACACTTTACTCACTCTACTCACTGTACATTTTACTCACTGTACACTTTACTCACTGTACACTTTACTCACTGTACACTTTATTCACTGTACACTTTACTCACTGTACACTTTACTCACTTTACTCACTGTACACTTTACTCACTTTACTCACTGTACACTTTATTCACTGTACACTTTACTCACTTTACTCACTCTACAATTTACTCACTGTACACTTTACTCACTTTACTCACTGTACACTTGACTCACTGTACACTTTACTCACTTTACTCACTGTACACTTGACTCACTTTACTCACTGTACACTTGACTCACTCTACTCACTGTACACTTTACTCACTTTACACACTGTACACTTTACTCACTGTACACTTTACTCACTTTACTCACTGTACACTTTACTTACTGTACACTTTACTCACTCTAGACTTTACTCACTGTACACTTTAATCACTATACACTTTACTCACTGTACACTTTACTCACTGTACACTTTACTCACTGTACACTTTACTCACTTTACTCACTTTACTCACTGTACACTTTACTCACTGTACACTTTACTCACTTTACACTTTACTCACTTTACTCACTGTACACTTTACTCACTTTACTCACTGTACACTTTACTCACTGTACACTTTACTCACTCTACACTTTACTCACTTTACTCACTGTACACTTTACTCACTGTACACTTTACTCACTGTACTCACTTTACTCACTTTACTCACTGTACACTTTACTTACTTTACTCACTGTACACTTTACTCACTGTACACTTTACTCACTTTACTCACTGTACACTTTACTCACTGTACACTTTACTCACTGTACTCACTTTACTCACTGTACACTTTACTCACTTTACTCACTGTACACTTTACTCGCTTTACTCACTGTACACTTTACTCACTTTACTTACTGTACACTTTACTCACTTTACTCACTGTACCCTTGACTCACTTTACTCACTGTACTCACTCTACAATTTACTCACTGTACTCACTCTACACTTTACTCACTTTACTCACTCTACACTTTACTCACTTTACTCACTGTACACTTTACTCACTTTACTCACTGTACACTTTACTCACTTTACTCACTGTACACTTTACTCACTTTACTCACTGTACACTTGACTCACTTTACTCACTGTACTCACTCTACACTTTACTCACTGTACTCACTCTACACTTTACTCACTTTACTCACTCTACACTTTACTCACTGTACTCACTGTACACTTTACTCAAATCTAATAAAATTTATTTGTAAGGCCCGACAACACATGTTAATGTCCCCATGGGCCGGACACGTCTTCTTTAAACAAGTCAAGAAGAAACATAACAATAAGTCAAGAACAAAACAAGAACACCATAAGGTCCAACAAATTTAAGATATTTACAAAGAAATGAATGAGTGCAAACACTCCCAGACATACCCCACGCAAAGGTAAGGAAAAACTCACTAAAACCTAACAATAGGGAAACAAGCACCACAGGCAGTGTGGAGGAGAGAAACCTTAGAAGGGCCATTCAAGGGGGGATCTCCCTTCTTAGATGTCGTAGATAGTAGTGTTGCAGACTGACAGTGGTAAGCATGCACTCATGTGTGTAGTGAAACACAGATGAGTGCATGCAATAGCAACTGAACATTTTGAAAAATGAAAGATAGAGCTGATAGCGATAGCAACTGAACATTTTGAAAGATTAAAGATAGAGCTGATAGCGAATCTATTTGAGGCACTCACTGTACACTTTACTCCCTTTACTCACTCTACAATTTACTCACTGTACACTTTACTCACTGTACACTTTACTCACTGTACACTTTACTCACTTTACTCACTGTACACTTGACTCACTTTACTCACTGTACACTTTACTCACTTTAATCACTGTACACTTGACTCACTTTACTCACTGTACACTTTACTCACTTTACTCACTGTGCACTTTACTCACTGTACACTTTACTCACTTTACTCACTGTACACTTTACTCACTGTACACTTTACTCACTCTACACTTTACTCACTGTACACTTTACTCACTGTACACTTTACTCACTCTACACTTTACTCACTCTACTCACTGCACACTTTACTCACTGTACACTTTACTCACTGTACACATTACTCACTGTACACTTTACTCACTTTACTCACTGTACACTTTACTCACTTTACTCACTCTACAATTTACTCACTGTACACTTTAGTCACTGTACACTTTACAAACTTTACTCACTGTACACTTTACTCACTGTATACTTTACTCACTCTACACTTTATTCACTCTACACTTTACTCACTGTGCACTTTACTCACTCTACACTTTACTCACTGTACACTTTACTCACTTTACTCACTTTACTCACTGTACACTTTACTCACTTTACTCACTGTACACTTTCCTCACTTTACACTTTACTCACTTTACTCACTGTACACTTTACTCACTTTACTCACTGTACACTTTACTCACTGTACACTTTACTCACTCTACACTTTACTCACTTTACTCACTGTACACTTTACTCACTGTACTCACTTTACTCACTTTACTCACTGTACACTTTACTCACTTTACTCACTGTACATTTTACTCACTGTACACTTTACTCACTATACTCACTTTACTCACTGTACACTTTACTCACTTTACTCACTGTACACTTTACTCACTTTACTCACTGTACACTTTACTCACTTTACTCACTGTACACTTTACTCACTTTACTCACTGTACCCTTGACTCACTTTACTCACTGTACTCACTCTACACTTTACTCACTGTACTCACTCTACACTTTACTCACTTTACTCACTCTACACTTTACTCAAATCAAATCAAATGTATTTGTAAGGCCCGGCAACACACGTTAATGTCCCCATGGGCCAGACACGTCTTCTTTAAACAAGTCAAGAAGAAACTTAACAATAAGTCAAGCACAACTCACTTTACTCACTCTACACTTTACTCACTTTACTCACTGTACACTTTACTCACTGTACACTTTACTCACTGTACAATTTACTCACTTTACTCACTCTACACTTTACTTACTTTACTCACTGTACACTTTACTCACTGTACACTTTACTCACTTTACTCACTGTACACTTTACTCACTGTACACTTTACTCACTGTACTCACTTTACTCTCTGTACACTTTACTCACTGCACTCACTTTACTCACTTTACTCACTGTACACTTTACTCACTTTACACACTGTACACTTTACTCACTGTACACTTGACTCACTTTACTCACTGTACACTTGACTCACTTTACTCACTGTACACTTTACTCACTCTACTCACTGTACACTTTACTCACTTTACTCACTGTACACTTTACTCACTGTACACTTTACTCACTTTACTCACTGTACACTTTACTCACTGTACACTTTACTCACTGTACACCTTGCTCACTGTACACTTTACTCACTTTACACTTTACTCACTCTACACTTTACTCACTCTACACTTTACTAACTCTACACTTTACTCACTGTACACTTTACTCACTCTACTCACTGTACACTTTACTCACTGTACACTTTACTCACTGTACACTTTACTCACTGTACACTTTATTCACTGTACACTTTACTCACTGTACACTTTACTCACTTTACTCACTGTACACTTTACTCACTTTACTCACTGTACACTTTATTCACTGTACACTTTACTCACTTCACTCACTGTACACTTTACTCACTTTACTCACTCTACAATTTACTCACTGTACACTTTACTCACTTTACTCACTGTACACTTTACTCCCTGTACACTTGACTCACTTTACTCACTGTACACTTGACTAACTTTACTCACTGTACACTTGACTCACTCTACTCACTGTACACGTTACTCACTTTACACACTGTACACTTTACTCACTGTACACTTTACTCACTTTACTCACTGTACACTTTACTTACTGTACACTTTACTCACTCTAGACTTTACTCACTGTACACTTTACTCGCTGTACACTTTACTTACTGTACACTTTACTCACTCTAGACTTTACTCACTGTACACTTTACTCACTGTACACTTTACTCACTGTACACTTTACTCACTGTACTCTTTACTCACTTTACTCACTTTACTCACTGTACACTTTACTCACTTTACTCACTTTACACTTTACTGACTTTACTCACTGTACACTTTACTCACTGTACACTTTACTCACTGTACACTTTACTCACTCTACACTTTACTCACTTTACTCACTGTACACTTTACTCACTGTACAATTTACTCACTTTACTCACTCTAAACTTTACTTACTTTACTCACTGTACACTTTACTCACTGTACACTTTACTCACTTTACTCACTGTACACTTTACTCACTGTACACTTTACTCACTGTACTCACTTTACTCTCTGTACACTTTACTCACTGCACTCACTTTACTCACTTTACTCACTGTACACTTTACTCACTTTACTCACTGTACACTTTACTCACTTTACTCACTGTACACTTTATTCACTGTACACTTTACTCACTTTACTCACTGTACACTTTACTCACTTTACTCACTCTACAATTTACTCACTGTACACTTTACTCACTTTACTCACTGTACACTTTACTCACTGTACACTTGACTCACTCTACTCACTGTACACTTTACTCACTTTACACACTGTACACTTTACTCACTGTACACTTTACTCACTTTACTCACTGTACACTTTACTTACTGTACACTTTACTCACTCTAGACTTTACTCACTGTACACTTTACTCACTGTACACTTTACTTACTGTACACTTTACTCACTCTAGACTTTACTCACTGTACACTTTACTCACTGTACACCTTACTCACTGTACACTTTACTCACTGTACACTTTACTCACTTTACTCACTGTACACCTTACTCACTGTACTCACTTTACTCACTGTACACTTTACTCACTTTACTCACTGTACACTTTACTGACTTTACACTTTACTGACTTTACTCACTGTACACTTTACTCACTTTACTCACTGTACACTTTACTCACTGTACAATTTACTCACTCTACACTTTACTCACTTTACTCACTGTACACTTTACTCACTGTACACTTTACTCACTGTACAATTTACTCACTTTACTCACTCTACACTTTACTTACTTTACTAACTGTACACTTTACTCACTGTACACTTTACTCACTTTACTCACTGTACACTTTACTCACTGTACACTTTACTCACTGTACTCACTTTACTCTCTGTACACTTTACTCACTGCACTCACTTTACTCACTTTACTCACTGTACACTTTACTCACTTTACTCACTGTACACTTTACTCACTTTACTCACTGTACACTTTACTCACTGTACACTTTACTCACTGTACACTTTACTCACTGTACACTTTACTCACTTTACTCACTGTACACTTTACTCACTTTACTCACTGTACACTTTACTCACTGTACACTTTACTCACTTTACTCACTGTACACTTTACTCACTGTACACTTTATTCACTGTACACTTTACTCACTGTACTCACTTTACTCACTTTACTCACTGTACACTTTACTTACTTTACTCACTGTACACTTTACTCACTGTACACTTTACTCACTTTACTCACTGTACACTTTACTCACTGTACACTTTACTCACTGTACTCACTTTACTCACTTTACTCTCTGTACACTTTACTCACTGCACTCACTTTACTCACTTTACTCACTGTACACTTTACTCACTTTACTCACTGTACACTTTACTCACTGTACACTTTACTCACTGTACTCACTTTACTCACTTTACTCTCTGTACACTTTACTCACTGCACTCACTTTACTCACTTTACTCACTGTACACTTTACTCACTTTACTCACTGTACACTTTACTCACTTTACTCACTGTACACTTTACTCACTTTACTCACTGTATACTTTACTCACTTTACTCACTGTACACTTTACTCACTGTACACTTGACTCACTTTACTCACTGTACTCACTCTACACTTTACTCACTGTACTCACTCTACACTTTACTCACTTTACTCACTCTACACTTTACTCACTGTACTCACTGTACACTTTACTCAAATCAAATGTATTTGTAAGGCCCGACAACACACGTTAATGTCCCCATGGGCCGGACACGTCTTCTTTAAACAAGTCAAGAAGAAACATAACAATAAGTCAAGAACAAAACAAGAACACCATAAGGTCCAACAAATTTAAGATAAATACAAATAAATTAATGAGTGCAAAAACTCCCAGACATACCCCACGCAAAGGTAAGGAAAAACTCACTAAAACCTAACAATAGGGAAAAAAGCACCACAGGCAGTGTGGAGGATAGAAACCTTAGAAGGGCCATTCAAGGGGGGATCTCCCTTCTTAGATGTCGGTGATAGTAGTGTTGCAGACTGACAGTGGTAAGCATGCACTCATGTGTGTAGTGAAACACAGATGAGTGCATGCAATAGCAACTGAACATTTTGAAAAATTAAAGATAGAGCTGATAGTGATAGCAACTGAACATTTTGAAAGATTAAAGATAGAGCTGATAGCGAATCTATTTGAGGCACAGGGGCGGCGCAAAGAGGGTCGCGTCCTCCCCATCTTAATCACGGGACGTTCAACACTCCGGTCATCGCTCCGAGACAGCCGGAGACAGGGAGATAGGGTGCGGCACAGAGAGGGCCGCAACCTCCCCGACATCATCGCGGGACGTCCAGCACTCCGGTCACCACTACGAGACCGCCGGAGACAGGGAGACAGGAGGGCACGCAGAGAACGTCGCATCCTCCCAGTCTTCATCACGGGACATCAGACACTCCGGTCAACACTCCTTTACACACTACTTTACTCACTGTACACTTTACTCACTCTACACTTTACTCACTTTACTCACTGTACATTTTACTCACTGTACACTTTACTCACTTTACTCACTGTACTCACTGTACACTTTACTCACTTTACTCACTGTACTCACTTTACTCACTTTACTCACTGTACACTTTACTCACATTACTCACTTTACACTTTACTCACTTTACTCATTGTACAATTTACTCACTTTACTCACTGTACACTTTACTCACTGTACACTTTACTCACTTTACTCACTGTACACTTTACTCACTTTACTCACTGTAGACTTTACTCACTTTACTCACTGTACACTTTACTCACTGTACACTTTACGCACTTTACTCACTGTACACTTGACTCACTTTACTCACTGTACACTTTACTCACTTTACTCACTGTACACTTGACTCACTTTACTCACTGTACACTTTACTCACTCTACTCACTGTACACTTTACTCACTGTACACTTTACTCACTTTACTCACTGTACACTTTACTCACTGTACACTTTACTCACTCTACACTTTACTCACTGTACACTTTACTCACTGTACACTTTACTCACTTTACACTTTACTCACTCTACACTTTACTCACTCTACACTTTACTCACTGTACACTTTACTCACTGTACACTTTACTCACTCTACTCACTGTACATTTTACTCACTGTACACTTTACTCACTGTACACTTTACTCACTGTACACTTTATTCACTGTACACTTTACTCACTGTACACTTTACTCACTTTACTCACTGTACACTTTACTCACTTTACTCACTGTACACTTTATTCACTGTACACTTTACTCACTTTACTCACTCTACAATTTACTCACTGTACACTTTACTCACTTTACTCACTGTACACTTGACTCACTGTACACTTTACTCACTTTACTCACTGTACACTTGACTCACTTTACTCACTGTACACTTGACTCACTCTACTCACTGTACACTTTACTCACTTTACACACTGTACACTTTACTCACTGTACACTTTACTCACTTTACTCACTGTACACTTTACTTACTGTACACTTTACTCACTCTAGACTTTACTCACTGTACACTTTAATCACTGTACACTTTACTCACTGTACACTTTACTCACTGTACACTTTACTCACTGTACACTTTACTCACTTTACTCACTTTACTCACTGTACACTTTACTCACTGTACACTTTACTCACTTTACACTTTACTCACTTTACTCACTGTACACTTTACTCACTTTACTCACTGTACACTTTACTCACTGTACACTTTACTCACTCTACACTTTACTCACTTTACTCACTGTACACTTTACTCACTGTACACTTTACTCACTGTACTCACTTTACTCACTTTACTCACTGTACACTTTACTTACTTTACTCACTGTACACTTTACTCACTGTACACTTTACTCACTTTACTCACTGTACACTTTACTCACTGTACACTTTACTCACTGTACTCACTTTACTCACTGTACACTTTACTCACTTTACTCACTGTACACTTTACTCGCTTTACTCACTGTACACTTTACTCACTTTACTTACTGTACACTTTACTCACTTTACTCACTGTACCCTTGACTCACTTTACTCACTGTACTCACTCTACAATTTACTCACTGTACTCACTCTACACTTTACTCACTTTACTCACTCTACACTTTACTCACTTTACTCACTGTACACTTTACTCACTTTACTCACTGTACACTTTACTCACTTTACTCACTGTACACTTTACTCACTTTACTCACTGTACACTTGACTCACTTTACTCACTGTACTCACTCTACACTTTACTCACTGTACTCACTCTACACTTTACTCACTTTACTCACTCTACACTTTACTCACTGTACTCACTGTACACTTTACTCAAATCTAATCAAATTTATTTGTAAGGCCCGACAACACATGTTAATGTCCCCATGGGCCGGACACGTCTTCTTTAAACAAGTCAAGAAGAAACATAACAATAAGTCAAGAACAAAACAAGAACACCATAAGGTCCAACAAATTTAAGATATTTACAAAGAAATGAATGAGTGCAAACACTCCCAGACATACCCCACGCAAAGGTAAGGAAAAACTCACTAAAACCTAACAATAGGGAAACAAGCACCACAGGCAGTGTGGAGGAGAGAAACCTTAGAAGGGCCATTCAAGGGGGGATCTCCCTTCTTAGATGTCGTAGATAGTAGTGTTGCAGACTGACAGTGGTAAGCATGCACTCATGTGTGTAGTGAAACACAGATGAGTGCATGCAATAGCAACTGAACATTTTGAAAAATGAAAGATAGAGCTGATAGCGATAGCAACTGAACATTTTGAAAGATTAAAGATAGAGCTGATAGCGAATCTATTTGAGGCACTCACTGTACACTTTACTCCCTTTACTCACTCTACAATTTACTCACTGTACACTTTACTCACTGTACACTTTACTCACTGTACACTTTACTCACTTTACTCACTGTACACTTGACTCACTTTACTCACTGTACACTTTACTCACTTTAATCACTGTACACTTGACTCACTTTACTCACTGTACACTTTACTCACTTTACTCACTGTACACTTTACTCACTGTACACTTTACTCACTTTACTCACTGTACACTTTACTCACTGTACACTTTACTCACTCTACACTTTACTCACTGTACACTTTACTCACTGTACACTTTACTCACTCTACACTTTACTCACTCTACTCACTGCACACTTTACTCACTGTACACTTTACTCACTGTACACATTACTCACTGTACACTTTACTCACTTTACTCACTGTACACTTTACTCACTTTACTCACTCTACAATTTACTCACTGTACACTTTAGTCACTGTACACTTTACAAACTTTACTCACTGTACACTTTACTCACTGTATACTTTACTCACTCTACACTTTATTCACTCTACACTTTACTCACTGTGCACTTTACTCACTCTACACTTTACTCACTGTACACTTTACTCACTTTACTCACTTTACTCACTGTACACTTTACTCACTTTACTCACTGTACACTTTCCTCACTTTACACTTTACTCACTTTACTCACTGTACACTTTACTCACTTTACTCACTGTACACTTTACTCACTGTACACTTTACTCACTCTACACTTTACTCACTTTACTCACTGTACACTTTACTCACTGTACACTTTACTCACTGTACTCACTTTACTCACTTTACTCACTGTACACTTTACTTACTTTACTTACTGTACACTTTACTCACTCTACACTTTACTCACTTTACTCACTGTACATTTTACTCACTGTACACTTTACTCACTGTACTCACTTTACTCACTGTACACTTTACTCACTTTACTCACTGTACACTTTACTCACTTTACTCACTGTACACTTTACTCACTTTACTCACTGTACACTTTACTCACTTTACTCACTGTACACTTTACTCACTTTACTCACTGTACTCACTCTACACTTTACTCACTGTACTCACTCTACACTTTACTCACTTTACTCACTCTACACTTTACTCACTGTACTCACTGTACACTTTACTCAAATCAAATCAAATCAAATGTATTTGTAAAGCCCGACAACACACGTTAATGTCCCCATGGGCCGGACACGTCTTCTTTAAACAAGTCAAGAAGAAACATAACAATAAGTCAAGAACAAAACAAGAACACCATAAGGTCCAACAAATTTAAGATATTTACAAATACATGAATGAGTGCAAACACTCCCAGACATACCCCACGCAAAGGTAAGGAAAAACTCACTAAAACCTAATAATAGGGAAAAAAGCACCACAGGCAGTGTGGAGGAGAGAAACCTTAGAAGGGCCATTCAAGGGGGGATCTCCCTTCTTAGATGTCGGTGATAGTAGTGTTGCAGACTGACAGTGGTAAGCATGCACTCATGTGTGTAGTGAAACACAGATGAGTGCATGCAATAGCAACTGAACATTTTGAAAAATTAAAGATAGAGCTGATAGCGATAGCAACTGAACATTTTGAAAGATTAAAGATAGAGCTGATAGCGAATCTATTTGAGGCACTCACTGTACACTTTACTCCCTTTACTCACTCTACAATTTACTCACTGTACACTTTACTCACTGTACACTTTACTCACTTTACTCACTGTACACTTGACTCACTTTACTCACTGTACACTTGACTCACTTTACTCACTGTACACTTGACTCACTTTAATCACTGTACACTTGACTCACTTTACTCACTGTACACTTTACTCACTCTACTCACTGTACACTTTACTCACTTTACTCACTGTACACTTTACTCACTTTACTCACTGTACACTTTACTCACTGTACACTTTACTCACTGTACACTTTACTCACTCTACACTTTATTCACTGTACACTTTACTCACTGTACACTTTACTCACTCTACACTTTACTCACTGTACACTTGACTCACTTTACTCACTGTACACTTTACTCACTCTACTCACTGTACACTTTACTCACTTTACTCACTGTACACTTTACTCACTTTACTCACTGTACACTTTACTCACTGTACACTTTACTCACTGTACACTTTACTCACTCTACACTTTATTCACTGTACACTTTACTCACTGTACACTTTACTCACTCTACACTTTACTCACTGTACACTTTACTCACTGTACACTTTACTCACTGTACACTTTACTCACTGTACACTTTACTCACTGTACACTTTACTCACTGTACACTTTACTCACTGTACACTTTACTCACTTTACTCACTGTACACTTTACTCACTTTACACTTTACTCACTTTACTCACTGTACACTTTACTCACTTTACTCACTCTACAATTTACTCACTGTACACTTTACTCACTGTACACTTTACAAACTTTACTCACTGTACACTTTACTCACTGTATACTTTACTCACTCTACACTTTATTCACTCTACACTTTACTCACTGTGCACTTTACTCACTCTACACTTTACTCACTCTACACTTTACTCACTCTACACTTTACTCACTGTACACTTTACTCACTGTACACTTTACTCACTGTACACTTTACTCACTTTACTCAATTTACTCACTGTACACTTTACTCACTTTCCTCACTGTACACTTTCCTCACTTTACACTTTACTCACTTTACTCACTGTACACTTTACTCACTGTACACTTTACTCACTCTACACTTTACTCACTTTACTCACTGTACACTTTACTCACTGTACACTTTACTCACTGTACTCACTCTACACTTTACTCACTTTACTCACTCTACACTTTACTCACTGTACTCACTGTACACTTTACTCAAATCAAATGTATTTGTAAGGCCCGACAACACACGTTAATGTCCCCATGGGCCGGACACGTCTTCTTTAAACAAGTCAAGAAGAAACATAACAATAAGTCAAGAACAAAACAAGAACACCATAAGGTCCAACAAATTTAAGATAAATACAAATAAATTAATGAGTGCAAACACTCCCAGACATACCCCACGCAAAGGTAAGGAAAAACTCACTAAAACCTAACAATAGGGAAAAAAGCACCACAGGCAGTGTGGAGGATAGAAACCTTAGAAGGGCCATTCAAGGGGGGATCTCCCTTCTTAGATGTCGGTGATAGTAGTGTTGCAGACGGACAGTGGTAAGCATGCACTCATGTGTGTAGTGAAACACAGATGAGTGCATGCAATAGCAACTGAACATTTTGAAAAATTAAAGATAGAGCTGATAGCGAATCTATTTGAGGCACAGGGGCGGCGCAAAGAGGGTCGCGTCCTCCCCATCTTAATCACGGGACGTTCAACACTCCGGTCATCGCTCCGAGACAGCCGGAGACAGGGAGATAGGGTGCGGCACAGAGAGGGTCGCAACCTCCCCGACATCATCGCGGGACGTCCAGCACTCCGGTCACCACTACGAGACCGCCGGAGACAGGGAGACAGGAGGGCACGCAGAGAACGTCGCATCCTCCCAGTCTTCATCACGGGACATCAGACACTCCGGTCAACACTCCTTTACACACTACTTTACTCACTGTACACTTTACTCACTCTACACTTTACTCACTTTACTCACTGTACATTTTACTCACTGTACACTTTACTCACTTTACTCACTGTACTCACTTTACTCACTTTACTCACTGTACACTTTACTCACATTACTCACTTTACACTTTACTCACTTTACTCATTGTACAATTTACTCACTTTACTCACTGTACACTTTACTCACTGTACACTTTACTCACTGTACACTTTACTCACTTTACTCACTGTAGACTTTACTCACTTTACTCACTATACACTTTACTCACTGTACACTTTACGCACTTTACTCACTGTACACTTGACTCACTTTACTCACTGTACACTTTACTCACTTTACTCACTGTACACTTGACTCACTTTACTCACTGTACACTTTACTCACTCTACTCACTGTACACTTTACTCACTGTACACTTTACTCACTTTACTCACTGTACACTTTACTCACTGTACACTTTACTCACTCTACACTTTACTCACTGTACACTTTACTCACTGTACACTTTACTCACTTTACACTTTACTCACTCTACACTTTACTCACTCTACACTTTACTCACTGTACACTTTACTTACTGTACACTTTACTCACTCTACTCACTGTACATTTTACTCACTGTACACTTTACTCACTGTACACTTTACTCACTGTACACTTTATTCACTGTACACTTTACTCACTGTACACTTTACTCACTTTACTCACTGTACACTTTACTCACTTTACTCACTGTACACTTTATTCACTGTACACTTTACTCACTTTACTCACTCTACAATTTACTCACTGTACACTTTACTCACTTTACTCACTGTACACTTGACTCACTGTACACTTTACTCACTTTACTCACTGTACACTTGACTCACTTTACTCACTGTACACTTGACTCACTCTACTCACTGTACACTTTACTCACTTTACACACTGTACACTTTACTCACTGTACACTTTACTCACTTTACTCACTGTACACTTTACTTACTGTACACTTTACTCACTCTAGACTTTACTCACTGTACACTTTAATCACTTTACACTTTACTCACTGTACACTTTACTCACTGTACACTTTACTCACTGTACACTTTACTCACTTTACTCACTTTACTCACTGTACACTTTACTCACTTTACTCACTGTACACTTTACTCACTTTACACTTTACTCACTTTACTCACTGTACACTTTACTCACTTTACTCACTGTACACTTTACTCACTGTACACTTTACTCACTCTACACTTTACTCACTTTACTCACTGTACACTTTACTCACTGTACACTTTACTCACTGTACTCACTTTACTCACTTTACTCACTGTACACTTTACTTACTTTACTCACTGTACACTTTACTCACTGTACACTTTACTCACTTTACTCACTGTACACTTTACTCACTGTACACTTTACTCACTGTACTCACTTTACTCACTGTACACTTTACTCACTTTACTCACTGTACACTTTACTCGCTTTACTCACTGTACACTTTACTCACTTTACTTACTGTACACTTTACTCACTTTACTCACTGTACCCTTGACTCACTTTACTCACTTTACTCACTGTACACTTTACTCACTTTACTCACTGTACACTTTACTCACTTTACTCACTGTACACTTTACTCACTTTACTCACTGTACACTTGACTCACTTTACTCACTGTACTCACTCTACACTTTACTCACTGTACTCACTCTACACTTTACTCACTTTACTCACTCTACACTTTACTCACTGTACTCACTGTACACTTTACTCAAATCTAATCAAATTTATTTGTAAGGCCCGACAACACATGTTAATGTCCCCATGGGCCGGACACGTCTTCTTTAAACAAGTCAAGAAGAAACATAACAATAAGTCAAGAACAAAACAAGAACACCATAAGGTCCAACAAATTTAAGATATTTACAAAGAAATGAATGAGTGCAAACACTCCCAGACATACCCCACGCAAAGGTAAGGAAAAACTCACTAAAACCTAACAATAGGGAAACAAGCACCACAGGCAGTGTGGAGGAGAGAAACCTTAGAAGGGCCATTCAAGGGGGGATCTCCCTTCTTAGATGTCGTAGATAGTAGTGTTGCAGACTGACAGTGGTAAGCATGCACTCATGTGTGTAGTGAAACACAGATGAGTGCATGCAATAGCAACTGAACATTTTGAAAAATGAAAGATAGAGCTGATAGCGATAGCAACTGAACATTTTGAAAGATTAAAGATAGAGCTGATAGCGAATCTATTTGAGGCACTCACTGTACACTTTACTCCCTTTACTCACTCTACAATTTACTCACTGTACACTTTACTCACTGTACACTTTACTCACTGTACACTTTACTCACTTTACTCACTGTACACTTGACTCACTTTACTCACTGTACACTTTACTCACTTTAATCACTGTACACTTGACTCACTTTACTCACTGTACACTTTACTCACTTTACTCACTGTACACTTTACTCACTGTACACTTTACTCACTTTACTCACTGTACACTTTACTCACTGTACACTTTACTCACTGTACACTTTACTCACTCTACACTTTACTCACTGTACACTTTACTCACTGTACACTTTACTCAATCTACACTTTACTCACTGTACACTTTACTCACTCTACACTTTACTCACTCTACACTTTACTCACTCTACTCACTGCACACTTTACTCACTGTACACTTTACTCACTGTACACTTTACTCACTGTACACTTTACTCACTGTACACTTTACTCACTTTACTCACTGTACACTTTACTCACTTTACTCACTCTACAATTTACTCACTGTACACTTTAGTCACTGTACACTTTACAAACTTTACTCACTGTACACTTTACTCACTGTATACTTTACTCACTCTACACTTTATTCACTCTACACTTTACTCACTGTGCACTTTACTCACTCTACACTTTACTCACTGTACACTTTACTCACTTTACTCACTTTACTCACTGTACACTTTACTCACTTTACTCACTGTACACTTTCCTCACTTTACACTTTACTCACTTTACTCACTGTACACTTTACTCACTTTACTCACTGTACACTTTACTCACTCTACACTTTACTCACTTTACTCACTGTACACTTTACTCACTGTACACTTTACTCACTGTACTCACTTTACTCACTTTACTCACTGTACACTTTACTTACTTTACTCACTGTACACTTTACTCACTCTACACTTTACTCACTTTACTCACTGTACATTTTACTCACTGTACACTTTACTCACTGTACTCACTTTACTCACTGTACACTTTACTCACTTTACTCACTGTACACTTTACTCACTTTACTCACTGTACACTTTACTCACTTTACTCACTGTACACTTTACTCACTTTACTCACTGTACACTTTACTCACTTTACTCACTGTACTCACTCTACACTTTACTCACTGTACTCACTCTACACTTTACTCACTTTACTCACTCTACACTTTACTCACTGTACTCACTGTACACTTTACTCAAATCAAATCAAATCAAATGTATTTGTAAAGCCCGACAACACACGTTAATGTCCCCATGGGCCGGACACGTCTTCTTTAAACAAGTCAAGAAGAAACATAACAATAAGTCAAGAACAAAACAAGAACACCATAAGGTCCAACAAATTTAAGATATTTACAAATACATGAATGAGTGCAAACACTCCCAGACATACCCCACGCAAAGGTAAGGAAAAACTCACTAAAACCTAATAATAGGGAAAAAAGCACCACAGGCAGTGTGGAGGAGAGAAACCTTAGAAGGGCCATTCAAGGGGGGATCTCCCTTCTTAGATGTCGGTGATAGTAGTGTTGCAGACTGACAGTGGTAAGCATGCACTCATGTGTGTAGTGAAACACAGATGAGTGCATGCAATAGCAACTGAACATTTTGAAAAATTCAAGATAGAGCTGATAGCGATAGCAACTGAACATTTTGAAAGATTAAAGATAGAGCTGATAGCGAATCTATTTGAGGCACTCACTGTACACTTTACTCCCTTTACTCACTCTACAATTTACTCACTGTACACTTTACTCACTGTACACTTTACTCACTTTACTCACTGTACACTTGACTCACTTTACTCACTGTACACTTGACTCACTTTACTCACTGTACACTTGACTCACTTTAATCACTGTACACTTGACTCACTTTACTCACTGTACACTTTACTCACTCTACTCACTGTACACTTTACTCACTTTACTCACTGTACACTTTACTCACTGTACACTTTACTCACTTTACTCACTGTACACTTTACTCACTGTACAGTTTACTCACTGTACACTTTACTCACTCTACACTTTATTCACTGTACACTTTACTCACTGTACACTTTACTCACTCTACACTTTACTCACTGTACACTTTACTCACTGTACACTTTACTCACTGTACACTTTACTCACTGTACACTTTACTCACTGTACACTTTACTCACTGTACACTTTACTCACTTTACTCACTGTACACTTTACTCACTTTACACTTTACTCACTTTACTCACTGTACACTTTACTCACTTTACTCACTCTACAATTTACTCACTGTACACTTTACTCACTGTACACTTTACAAACTTTACTCACTGTACACTTTACTCACTGTATACTTTACTCACTCTACACTTTATTCACTCTACACTTTACTCACTGTGCACTTTACTCACTCTACACTTTACTCACTCTACACTTTACTCACTCTACACTTTACTCACTGTACACTTTACTCACTGTACACTTTACTCACTGTACACTTTACTCACTTTACTCAATTTACTCACTGTACACTTTACTCACTTTCCTCACTGTACACTTTCCTCACTTTACACTTTACTCACTTTACTCACTGTACACTTTACTCACTTTACTCACTGTACACTTTACTCACTGTACACTTTACTCACTCTACACTTTACTCACTTTACTCACTGTACACTTTACTCACTGTACACTTTACTCACTGTACTCACTTTACTCACTTTACTCACTGTACACTTTACTTACTTTACTCACTGTACACTTTACTCACTCTACACTTTACTCACTTTACTCACTGTACATTTTACTCACTGTACACTTTACTCACTGTACTCACTTTACTCACTGTACACTTTACTCACTTTACTCACTGTACACTTTACTCACTGTACACTTTACTCACTTTACTCACTGTACACTTTACTCACTTTACTCACTCTACACTTTACTCACTTTACTCACTCTACACTTTACTCACTGTACTCACTGTACACTTTACTCACTGTACACTTTACTCACTTTACTCACTGTACACTTTACTCACTGTACAGTTTACTCACTGTACACTTTACTCACTCTACACTTTATTCACTGTACACTTTACTCACTGTACACTTTACTCACTCTACACTTTACTCACTGTACACTTTTACTCACTGTACACTTTACTCACTGTACACTTTACTCACTGTACACTTTACTCACTGTACACTTTACTCACTGTACACTTTACTCACTTTACTCACTGTACACTTTACTCACTTTACACTTTACTCACTTTACTCACTGTACACTTTACTCACTTTACTCACTCTACAATTTACTCACTGTACACTTTACTCACTGTACACTTTACAAACTTTACTCACTGTACACTTTACTCACTGTATACTTTACTCACTCTACACTTTACTCACTGTGCACTTTACTCACTCTACACTTTACTCACTCTACACTTTACTCACTCTACACTTTACTCACTGTACACTTTACTCACTGTACACTTTACTCACTGTACACTTTACTCACTTTACTCAATTTACTCACTGTACACTTTACTCACTTTCCTCACTGTACACTTTCCTCACTTTACACTTTACTCACTTTACTCACTGTACACTTTACTCACTTTACTCACTGTACACTTTACTCACTGTACACTTTACTCACTCTACACTTTACTCACTTTACTCACTGTACACTTTACTCACTGTACACTTTACTCACTGTACTCACTTTACTCACTTTACTCACTGTACACTTTACTTACTTTACTCACTGTACACTTTACTCACTCTACACTTTACTCACTTTACTCACTGTACATTTTACTCACTGTACACTTTACTCACTGTACTCACTTTACTCACTGTACACTTTACTCACTTTACTCACTGTACACTTTACTCACTGTACACTTTACTCACTTTACTCACTGTACACTTTACTCACTTTACTCACTCTACACTTTACTCACTTTACTCACTCTACACTTTACTCACTGTACTCACTGTACACTTTACTCAAATCAAATCAAATCAAATGTATTTGTAAAGCCCGACAACACACGTTAATGTCCCCATGGGCCGGACACGTCTTCTTTAAACAAGTCAAGAAGAAACATAACAATAAGTCAAGAACAAAACAAGAACACCATAAGGTCCAACAAATTTAAGATATTTACAAATACATGAATGAGTGCAAACACTCCCAGACATACCCCACGCAAAGGTAAGGAAAAACTCACTAAAACCTAATAATAGGGAAAAAAGCACCACAGGCAGTGTGGAGGAGAGAAACCTTAGAAGGGCCATTCAAGGGGGGATCTCCCTTCTTAGATGTCGGTGATAGTAGTGTTGCAGACTGACAGTGGTAAGCATGCACTCATGTGTGTAGTGAAACACAGATGAGTGCATGCAGTAGCAACTGAACATTTAGAAAAATTAAAGATAGAGCTGATAGCGATAGCAACTGAACATTTTGAAAGATTAAAGATAGAGCTGATAGCGAATCTATTTGAGGCACTCACTGTACACTTTACTCCCTTTACTCACTCTACAATTTACTCACTGTACACTTTACTCACTGTACACTTTACTCACTTTACTCACTGTACACTTGACTCACTTTACTCACTGTACACTTGACTCACTTTACTCACTGTACACTTGACTCACTTTAATCACTGTACACTTGACTCACTTTACTCACTGTACACTTTACTCACTCTACTCACTGTACACTTTACTCACTTTACTCACTGTACACTTTACTCACTGTACACTTTACTCACTTTACTCACTGTACACTTTACTCACTGTACAGTTTACTCACTGTACACTTTACTCACTCTACACTTTATTCACTGTACACTTTACTCACTGTACACTTTACTCACTCTACACTTTACTTACTGTACACTTTACTCACTGTACACTTTACTCACTGTACACTTTACTCACTGTACACTTTACTCACTGTACACTTTACTCACTGTACACTTTACTCACTTTACTCACTGTACACTTTACTCACTTTACACTTTACTCACTTTACTCACTGTACACTTTACTCACTTTACTCACTCTACAATTTACTCACTGTACACTTTACTCACTGTACACTTTACAAACTTTACTCACTGTACACTTTACTCACTGTATACTTTACTCACTCTACACTTTATTCACTCTACACTTTACTCACTGTGCACTTTACTCACTCTACACTTTACTCACTCTACACTTTACTCACTGTACACTTTACTCACTGTACACTTTACTCACTGTACACTTTACTCACTTTACTCAATTTACTCACTGTACACTTTACTCACTTTCCTCACTGTACACTTTCCTCACTTTACACTTTACTCACTTTACTCACTGTACACTTTACTCACTTTACTCACTGTACACTTTACTCACTGTACACTTTACTCACTCTACACTTTACTCACTTTACTCACTGTACACTTTACTCACTGTACACTTTACTCACTGTACTCACTTTACTCACTTTACTCACTGTACACTTTACTTACTTTACTCACTGTACACTTTACTCACTCTACACTTTACTCACTTTACTCACTGTACATTTTACTCACTGTACACTTTACTCACTGTACTCACTTTACTCACTGTACACTTTACTCACTTTACTCACTGTACACTTTACTCACTGTACACTTTACTCACTTTACTCACTGTACACTTTACTCACTTTACTCACTCTACACTTTACTCACTTTACTCACTCTACACTTTACTCACTGTACTCACTGTACACTTTACTCACTGTACACTTTACTCACTTTACTCACTGTACACTTTACTCACTGTACAGTTTACTCACTGTACACTTTACTCACTCTACACTTTATTCACTGTACACTTTACTCACTGTACACTTTACTCACTCTACACTTTACTCACTGTACACTTTTACTCACTGTACACTTTACTCACTGTACACTTTACTCACTGTACACTTTACTCACTGTACACTTTACTCACTGTACACTTTACTCACTTTACTCACTGTACACTTTACTCACTTTACACTTTACTCACTTTACTCACTGTACACTTTACTCACTTTACTCACTCTACAATTTACTCACTGTACACTTTACTCACTGTACACTTTACAAACTTTACTCACTGTACACTTTACTCACTGTATACTTTACTCACTCTACACTTTATTCACTCTACACTTTACTCACTGTGCACTTTACTCACTCTACACTTTACTCACTCTACACTTTACTCACTCTACACTTTACTCACTGTACACTTTACTCACTGTACACTTTACTCACTGTACACTTTACTCACTTTACTCAATTTACTCACTGTACACTTTACTCACTTTCCTCACTGTACACTTTCCTCACTTTACACTTTACTCACTTTACTCACTGTACACTTTACTCACTTTACTCACTGTACACTTTACTCACTGTACACTTTACTCACTCTACACTTTACTCACTTTACTCACTGTACACTTTACTCACTGTACACTTTACTCACTGTACTCACTTTACTCACTTTACTCACTGTACACTTTACTTACTTTACTCACTGTACACTTTACTCACTCTACACTTTACTCACTTTACTCACTGTACATTTTACTCACTGTACACTTTACTCACTGTACTCACTTTACTCACTGTACACTTTACTCACTTTACTCACTGTACACTTTACTCACTGTACACTTTACTCACTTTACTCACTGTACACTTTACTCACTTTACTCACTCTACACTTTACTCACTTTACTCACTCTACACTTTACTCACTGTACTCACTGTACACTTTACTCAAATCAAATCAAATCAAATGTATTTGTAAAGCCCGACAACACACGTTAATGTCCCCATGGGCCGGACACGTCTTCTTTAAACAAGTCAAGAAGAAACATAACAATAAGTCAAGAACAAAACAAGAACACCATAAGGTCCAACAAATTTAAGATATTTACAAATACATGAATGAGTGCAAACACTCCCAGACATACCCCACGCAAAGGTAAGGAAAAACTCACTAAAACCTAATAATAGGGAAAAAAGCACCACAGGCAGTGTGGAGGAGAGAAACCTTAGAAGGGCCATTCAAGGGGGGATCTCCCTTCTTAGATGTCGGTGATAGTAGTGTTGCAGACTGACAGTGGTAAGCATGCACTCATGTGTGTAGTGAAACACAGATGAGTGCATGCAGTAGCAACTGAACATTTAGAAAAATTAAAGATAGAGCTGATAGCGATAGCAACTGAACATTTTGAAAGATTAAAGATAGAGCTGATAGCGAATCTATTTGAGGCACTCACTGTACACTTTACTCCCTTTACTCACTCTACAATTTACTCACTGTACACTTTACTCACTGTACACTTTACTCACTTTACTCACTGTACACTTGACTCACTTTACTCACTGTACACTTGACTCACTTTACTCACTGTACACTTGACTCACTTTAATCACTGTACACTTGACTCACTTTACTCACTGTACACTTTACTCACTCTACTCACTGTACACTTTACTCACTTTACTCACTGTACACTTTACTCACTGTACACTTTACTCACTTTACTCACTGTACACTTTACTCACTGTACAGTTTACTCACTGTACACTTTACTCACTCTACACTTTATTCACTGTACACTTTACTCACTGTACACTTTACTCACTCTACACTTTACTCACTGTACACTTTACTCACTGTACACTTTACTCACTGTACACTTTACTCACTGTACACTTTACTCACTGTACACTTTACTCACTGTACACTTTACTCACTTTACTCACTGTACACTTTACTCACTTTACACTTTACTCACTTTACTCACTGTACACTTTACTCACTTTACTCACTCTACAATTTACTCACTGTACACTTTACTCACTGTACACTTTACAAACTTTACTCACTGTACACTTTACTCACTGTATACTTTACTCACTCTACACTTTATTCACTCTACACTTTACTCACTGTGCACTTTACTCACTCTACACTTTACTCACTCTACACTTTACTCACTCTACACTTTACTCACTGTACACTTTACTCACTGTACACTTTACTCACTGTACACTTTACTCACTTTACTCAATTTACTCACTGTACACTTTACTCACTTTCCTCACTGTACACTTTCCTCACTTTACACTTTACTCACTTTACTCACTGTACACTTTACTCACTTTACTCACTGTACACTTTACTCACTGTACACTTTACTCACTCTACACTTTACTCACTTTACTCACTGTACACTTTACTCACTGTACACTTTACTCACTGTACTCACTTTACTCACTTTACTCACTGTACACTTTACTTACTTTACTCACTGTACACTTTACTCACTCTACACTTTACTCACTTTACTCACTGTACATTTTACTCACTGTACACTTTACTCACTGTACTCACTTTACTCACTGTACACTTTACTCACTTTACTCACTGTACACTTTACTCACTGTACACTTTACTCACTTTACTCACTGTACACTTTACTCACTTTACTCACTCTACACTTTACTCACTTTACTCACTCTACACTTTACTCACTGTACTCACTGTACACTTTACTCACTGTACACTTTACTCACTTTACTCACTGTACACTTTACTCACTGTACAGTTTACTCACTGTACACTTTACTCACTCTACACTTTATTCACTGTACACTTTACTCACTGTACACTTTACTCACTCTACACTTTACTCACTGTACACTTTTACTCACTGTACACTTTACTCACTGTACACTTTACTCACTGTACACTTTACTCACTGTACACTTTACTCACTGTACACTTTACTCACTTTACTCACTGTACACTTTACTCACTTTACACTTTACTCACTTTACTCACTGTACACTTTACTCACTTTACTCACTCTACAATTTACTCACTGTACACTTTACTCACTGTGCACTTTACAAACTTTACTCACTGTACACTTTACTCACTGTATACTTTACTCACTCTACACTTTATTCACTCTACACTTTACTCACTGTGCACTTTACTCACTCTACACTTTACTCACTCTACACTTTACTCACTCTACACTTTACTCACTGTACACTTTACTCACTGTACACTTTACTCACTGTACACTTTACTCACTTTACTCAATTTACTCACTGTACACTTTACTCACTTTCCTCACTGTACACTTTCCTCACTTTACACTTTACTCACTTTACTCACTGTACACTTTACTCACTTTACTCACTGTACACTTTACTCACTGTACACTTTACTCACTCTACACTTTACTCACTTTACTCACTGTACACTTTACTCACTGTACACTTTACTCACTGTACTCACTTTACTCACTTTACTCACTGTACACTTTACTTACTTTACTCACTGTACACTTTACTCACTCTACACTTTACTCACTTTACTCACTGTACATTTTACTCACTGTACACTTTACTCACTTTACTCACTGTACACTTTACTCACTTTACTCACTCTACACTTTACTCACTTTACTCACTCTACACTTTACTCACTGTACTCACTGTACACTTTACTCAAATCAAATCAAATCAAATGTATTTGTAAAGCCCGACAACACACGTTAATGTCCCCATGGGCCGGACACGTCTTCTTTAAACAAGTCAAGAAGAAACATAACAATAAGTCAAGAACAAAACAAGAACACCATAAGGTCCAACAAATTTAAGATATTTACAAATACATGAATGAGTGCAAACACTCCCAGACATACCCCACGCAAAGGTAAGGAAAAACTCACTAAAACCTAATAATAGGGAAAAAAGCACCACAGGCAGTGTGGAGGAGAGAAACCTTAGAAGGGCCATTCAAGGGGGGATCTCCCTTCTTAGATGTCGGTGATAGTAGTGTTGCAGACTGACAGTGGTAAGCATGCACTCATGTGTGTAGTGAAACACAGATGAGTGCATGCAGTAGCAACTGAACATTTAGAAAAATTAAAGATAGAGCTGATAGCGATAGCAACTGAACATTTTGAAAGATTAAAGATAGAGCTGATAGCGAATCTATTTGAGGCACTCACTGTACACTTTACTCCCTTTACTCACTCTACAATTTACTCACTGTACACTTTACTCACTGTACACTTTACTCACTTTACTCACTGTACACTTTACTCACTTTACTCACTGTACACTTGACTCACTTTACTCACTGTACACTTTACTCACTTTAATCACTGTACACTTGACTCACTTTACTCACTGTACACTTTACTCACTCTACTCACTGTACACTTTACTCACTTTACTCACTGTACACTTTACTCACTGTACACTTTACTCACTTTACTCACTGTACACTTTACTCACTGTACACTTTACTCACTGTACACTTTACTCACTCTACACTTTACTCACTGTACACACTTTACTCACTGTACACTTTACTCACTGTACACTTTACTCACTTTACTCACTGTACACTTTACTCACTTTACTCACTCTACAATTTACTCACTGTACACTTTACTCACTGTACACTTTACAAACTTTACTCACTGTACACTTTACTCACTGTATACTTTACTCACTCTACACTTTATTCACTCTACACTTTACTCACTGTGCACTTTACTCACTCTACACTTTACTCACTCTACACTTTACTCACTCTACACTTTACTCACTGTACACTTTACTCACTGTACACTTTACTCACTTTACTCAATTTACTCACTGTACACTTTACTCACTTTCCTCACTGTACACTTTACTCACTTTACTCACTGTACACTTTACTCACTGTACACTTTACTCACTTTACTCACTGTACACTTTACTCACTTTACTCACTGTACCCTTGACTCACTTTACTCACTGTACTCACTCTACACTTTACTCACTGTACTCACTCTACACTTTACTCACTTTACTCACTCTACACTTTACTCACTGTACTCACTGTACACTTTACTCAAATCAAATCAAATCAAATGTATTTGTAAGGCCCGACAACACACGTTAATGTCCCCATGGGCCGGACACGTCTTATTTAAACAAGTCAAGAAGAAACATAACAATAAGTCAAGAACAAAACAAGAACACCATAAGGTCCAACAAATTTAAGATATTTACAAATACATGAATGAGTGCAAACACTCCCAGACATACCCCACGCAAAGGTAAGGAAAAACTCACTAAAACCTAACAATAGGGAAACAAGCACCACAGGCAGTGTGGAGGAGAGAAACCTTAGAAGGGCCATTCAAGGGGGGATCTCCCTTCTTAGATGTCGGTGATAGTAGTGTTGCAGACTGACAGTGGTAAGCATGCACTCATGTGTGTAGTGAAACACAGATGAGTGCATGCAATAGCAACTGAACATTTTGAAAAATTAAAGATAGAGCTGATAGCGATAGCAACTGAACATTTTGAAAGATTAAAGATAGAGCTGATAGCGAATCTATTTTTAGGCACTCACTGTACACTTTACTCCCTTTACCCACTCTACAATTTACTCACTGTACACTTTACTCACTGTACACTTTACTCACTTTACTCACTGTACACTTGACTAACTTTACTCACTGTACACTTTACTCACTTTACTCACTGTACACTTGACTCACTTTACTCACTGTACACTTTACTCACTCTACTCACTGTACACTTTACTCACCTTACTCACTGTACACTTTACTCACTGTACACTTTACTCACTGTACACTTTACTCACTACACTTTACTCACTGTACACTTTACTCACTGTACACTTTACTCACTCTACACTTTACTCACTCTACACTTTACTCACTGTACACTTTACTCACTCTACTCACTGTACACTTTACTCACTGTACACTTTACTCACGGTACACTTTACTCACTGTACACTTTACTCACTGTACACTTTACTCACTTTACTCACTGTACACTTTACTCACTTTACTCACTGTACACTTTACTCACTGTACACTTTACTCACTTTACTCACTGTACACTTTACTCACTTTACTCACTCTACAATTTACTCACTGTACACTTTACTCACTGTACACTTTACAAACTTTACTCACTGTACACTTTACTCACTGTATACTTTACTCACTCTACACTTTACTCACTCTACACTTTGCTCACTGTGCACTTTACTCACTCTACACTTTACTCACTGTACACTTTACTCACTCTACACTTTACTCACTGTACACTTTACTCACTGTACACTTTACTCACTGTACACTTTACTCACTTTACTCACTGTACACTTTACGCACTTTACTCACTGTACACTTTCCTCACTTTACACTTTACTCACTTTACTCACTCTACACTTTACTCACTTTACTCACTGTACACTTTACTCACTGTACACTTTACTCACTGTACTCACTTTACTCACTTTACTCACTGTACACTTTACTCACTTTACTCACTGTACATTTTACTCACTGTACACTTTACTCACTATACTCACTTTACTCACTGTACACTTTACTCACTTTACTCACTGTACACTTTACTCACTTTACTCACTGTACACTTTACTCACTTTACTCACTGTACACTTTACTCACTTTACTCACTGTACCCTTGACTCACTTTACTCACTGTACTCACTCTACACTTTACTCACTGTACTCACTCTACACTTTACTCACTTTACTCACTCTACACTTTACTCAAATCAAATCAAATGTATTTGTAAGGCCCGGCAACACACGTTAATGTCCCCATGGGCCAGACACGTCTTCTTTAAACAAGTCAAGAAGAAACTTAACAATAAGTCAAGAACAAAACAAGAACACCATAAGGTCCAACAAAATTAAGATATTTACAAATAAATGAATGAGTGCAAACACTCCCAGACATACCCCACGCAAAGGTAAGGAAAAACTCACTAAAACCTAACAATAGGGAAAAAAGCACCACAGGCAGTGTGGAGGAGAGAAACCTTAGAAGGGCCATTCAAGGGGGGATCTCCCTTCTTAGATGTCGGTGATAGTAGTGTTGCAGACTGACTTACTCACTGTACACTTTACTCACTGTACACTTTACTCACTTTACTCACTGTACACTTTACTCACTTTACTCACTGTACACTTTACTCACTGTACACTTTACTCACTTTACTCACTGTACACTTTACTCACTTTACTCACTCTACAATTTACTCACTGTACACTTTACTCACTGTACACTTTACTCACTTTACTCACTGTACACTTTACTCACTTTACTCACTGTACACTTTACTCACTTTACTCACTCTACAATTTACTCACTGTACACTTTACTCACTGTACACTTTACTCACTTTACTCACTGTACACTTTACTCACTTTACTCACTGTACACTTTACTCACTGTACACTTGACTCACTTTACTCACTGTACACTTTACTCACTTTACTCACTGTACACTTTACTCACTGTACACTTTACTCACTGTACACTTTACTCACTTTACTCACTGTACACTTTACTCACTGTACACTTTACTCACTCTACACTTTACTCACTGTACACTTTACTCACTGTACACTTTACTCACTCTACACTTTACTCACTCTACACTTTACTCACTCTACACTTTACTCACTCTACACTTTACTCACTCTACACTTTACTCACTCTACTCACTGTACACTTTACTCACTCTACACTTTACTCACTGTACACTTTACTCACTGTACACTTTACTCACTGTACACTTTACTCATTGTACACTTTACTCACTTTACTCACTGTACACTTTACTCACTTTACTCACTGTACACTTTACTCACTGTACACTTTACTCACTGTACACTTTACTCACTTCACTCACTGTACACTTTACTCACTGTATACTTTACTCACTGTACACTTTACTCACTTTACTCACTGGACACTTTACTCACTGTATACTTTACTCACTCTACACTTTACTCACTGTACACTTTACTCACTGTACACTTTACTCACTGTACACTTTACTCACTTTACTCATGTTACACTTTACTCACTGTACTCAATGTACACTTTACTCACTTTACTCACTGTACACTTTACTCACTGTATTCACTTTACTCACTTTACTCACTTTACTCACTGTACACTTTACTCACTTTACTCACTGTACACTTTACTCACGTTACTCACTGTACACTTTACTCACTTTACTCACTATACGCTTTACTCACTTTACTCACTGTACACTTTACTCACTTCACTCACTGTACACTTTACTCACTGTACACTTTACTCACTCTACTCACTGTACACTTTACTCACTTTACTCACTGTACTCACTGTACACTTTACTCACTTTACTCACTGTACTTACTTTACTCACTTTACTCACTGTACACTTTACTCACATTACTCACTTTACACTTTACTCACTTTACTCATTGTACAATTTACTCACTTTACTCACTGTACACTTTACTCACTGTACACTTTACTCACTTTACTCACTGTACACTTTACTCACTTTACTCACTGTACACTTTACTCACTTTACTCACTGTACACTTTACTCACTTTACTCACTGTACACTTTACTCACTTTACTCACTGTACACTTGACTCACTTTACTCACTGTACACTTTACTCACTTTACTCACTGTACACTTGACTCACTTTACTCACTGTACACTTTACTAACTCTACTCACTGTACACTTTGCTCACTTTACTCACTGTACACTTTACTCACTGTACACTTTACTCACTTTACTCACTGTACACTTTACTCACTGTACACTTTACTCACTGTACACTTTACTCACTGTACACTTTACTCACTGTACACTTTACTCACTTTACACTTTACTCACTGTACACTTTACTCACTCTACTCACTGTACACTTTACTCACTGTACACTTTACTCACTGTACACTTTACTCACTTTACTCACTGTACACTTTACTCACTTTACTCACTGTACACTTTACTCACTGTACACTTTACTCACTTTACTCACTGAACACTTTACTCACTTTACTCACTGTACACTTGACTAACTTTACTCACTGTACACTTTACTCACTTTACTCACTGTACACTTGACTCACTTTACTCACTGTACACTTTACTCACTCTACTCACTGTACACTTTACTCACCTTACTCACTGTACACTTTACTCACTGTACACTTTACTCACTTTACTCACTGTACACTTTACTCACTTTACTCACTGTACACTTGACTCACTTTACTCACTGTACACTTTACTCACTTTACTCACTGTACACTTTACTCACTTTACTCACTGTACACTTTACTCACTTTACTCACTGTACACTTGACTCACTTTACTCACTGTACACTTTACTCACTCTACTCACTGTACACTTTACTCACTTTACTCACTGTACACTTTACTCACTGTACACTTTACTCACTTTACTCACTGTACACTTTATTCACTGTACACTTTACTCACTGTACACTTTACTCACTGTACACTTTACTCACTTTACACTTTACTCACTCTACACTTTACTCACTCTACACTTTACTCACTGTACACTTTACTCACTGTACACTTTACTCACTCTACTCACTGTACACTTTACTCACTGTACACTTTACTCACTGTACACTTTACTCACTGTACACTTTACTCACTGTACCCTTGACTCACTTTACTCACTGTACTCACTCTACACTTTACTCACTGTACTCACTCTACACTTTACTCACTTTACTCACTCTACACTTTACTCACTGTACTCACTGTACACTTTACTCAAATCAAATCAAATGTATTTGTAAGGCCCGACAACACACGTTAATGTCCCCATGGGCCGGACACGTCTTATTTAAACAAGTCAAGAAGAAACATAACAATAAGTCAAGAACAAAACAAGAACACCATAAGGTCCAACAAATTTAAGATAAATACAAATAAATGAATGAGTGCAAACACTCCCAGACATACCCCACGCAAAGGTAAGGAAAAACTCACTAAAACCTAACAATAGGGAAAAAAGCACCACAGGCAGTGTGGAGGAGAGAAACCTTAGAAGGGCCATTCAAGGGGGGATCTCCCTTCTTAGATGTCGGTGATAGTAGTGTTGCAGACTGACTTACTCACTGTACACTTTACTCACTGTACACTTTACTCACTTTACTCACTGTACACTTTACTCACTGTACACTTTACTCACTGTACACTTTACTCACTTTACTCACTGTACACTTTACTCACTTTACTCACTCTACAATTTACTCACTGTACACTTTACTCACTGTACACTTTACTCACTTTACTCACTGTACACTTTACTCACTTTACTCACTGTACACTTTACTCACTGTACACTTGACTCACTTTACTCACTGTATTCACTTTACTCACTTTACTCACTTTACTCACTGTACACTTTACTCACTTTACTCACTGTACACTTTACTCACGTTACTCACTGTACACTTTACTCACTTTACTCACTATACACTTTACTCACTTTACTCACTGTACACTTTACTCACTTCACTCACTGTACACTTTACTCACTGTACACTTTACTCACTCTACTCACTGTACACTTTACTCACTTTACTCACTGTACTCACTGTACACTTTACTCACTTTACTCACTGTACTCACTTTACTCACTTTACTCACTGTACACTTTACTCACATTACTCACTTTACACTTTACTCACTTTACTCATTGTACAATTTACTCACTTTACTCACTGTACACTTTACTCACTGTACACTTTACTCACTTTACTCACTGTCCACTTTACTCACTTTACTCACTGTACACTTTACTCACTTTACTCACTGTACACTTTACTCACTTTACTCACTGTACACTTTACTCACTTTACTCACTGTCCACTTTACTCACTTTACTCACTGTACACTTTACTCACTTTACTCACTGTACACTTTACTCACTTTACTCACTGTACACTTGACTCACTTTACTCACTGTACACTTTACTCACTTTACTCACTGTACACTTGACTCACTTTACTCACTGTACACTTTACTCACTCTACTCACTGTACACTTTGCTCACTTTACTCACTGTACACTTTACTCACTGTACACTTTACTCACTGTACACTTTACTCACTGTACACTTTACTCACTGTACACTTTACTCACTTTACACTTTACTCACTGTACACTTTACTCACTCTACTCACTGTACACTTTACTCACTGTACACTTTACTCACTGTACACTTTACTCACTTTACTCACTGTACACTTTACTCACTTTACTCACTGTACACTTTACTCACTGTACACTTTACTCACTTTACTCACTGAACACTTTACTCACTTTACTCACTGTACACTTGACTAACTTTACTCACTGTACACTTTACTCACTTTACTCACTGTACACTTGACTCACTTTACTCACTGTACACTTTACTCACTCTACTCACTGTACACTTTACTCACCTTACTCACTGTACACTTTACTCACTGTACACTTTACTCACTTTACTCACTGTACACTTTACTCACTTTACTCACTGTACACTTGACTCACTTTACTCACTGTACACTTTACTCACTTTACTCACTGTACACTTTACTCACTTTACTCACTGTACACTTTACTCACTTTACTCACTGTACACTTGACTCACTTTACTCACTGTACACTTTACTCACTCTACTCACTGTACACTTTACTCACTTTACTCACTGTACACTTTACTCACTGTACACTTTACTCACTTTACTCACTGTACACTTTACTCACTGTACACTTTACTCACTGTACACTTTACTCACTGTACACTTTACTCACTGTACACTTTACTCACTTTACACTTTACTCACTCTACACTTTACTCACTCTACACTTTACTCACTGTACACTTTACTCACTGTACACTTTACTCACTCTACTCACTGTACACTTTACTCACTGTACACTTTACTCACTGTACACTTTACTCACTGTACACTTTACTCACTGTACCCTTGACTCACTTTACTCACTGTACTCACTCTACACTTTACTCACTGTACTCACTCTACACTTTACTCACTTTACTCACTCTACACTTTACTCACTGTACTCACTGTACACTTTACTCAAATCAAATCAAATCAAATGTATTTGTAAGGCCCGACAACACACATTAATGTCCCCATGGGCCGGACACGTCTTATTTAAACAAGTCAAGAAGAAACATAACAATAAGTCAAGAACAAAACAAGAACACCATAAGGTCCAACAAATTTAAGATAAATACAAATAAATGAATGAGTGCAAACACTCCCAGACATACCCCACGCAAAGGTAAGGAAAAACTCACTAAAACCTAACAATAGGGAAAAAAGCACCACAGGCAGTGTGGAGGAGAGAAACCTTAGAAGGGCCATTCAAGGGGGGATCTCCCTTCTTAGATGTCGGTGATAGTAGTGTTGCAGACTGACTTACTCACTGTACACTTTACTCACTGTACACTTTACTCACTTTACTCACTGTACACTTTACTCACTTTACTCACTGTACACTTTACTCACTGTACACTTTACTCACTTTACTCACTGTACACTTTACTCACTTTACTCACTCTACAATTTACTCACTGTACACTTTACTCACTGTACACTTTACTCACTTTACTCACTGTACACTTTACTCACTTTACTCACTGTACACTTTACTCACTGTACACTTGACTCACTTTACTCACTGTATTCACTTTACTCACTTTACTCACTTTACTCACTGTACACTTTACTCACTTTACTCACTGTACACTTTACTCACGTTACTCACTGTACACTTTACTCACTTTACTCACTATACACTTTACTCACTTTACTCACTGTACACTTTACTCACTTCACTCACTGTACACTTTACTCACTGTACACTTTACTCACTCTACTCACTGTACACTTTACTCACTTTACTCACTGTACTCACTGTACACTTTACTCACTTTACTCACTGTACTCACTTTACTCACTTTACTCACTGTACACTTTACTCACATTACTCACTTTACACTTTACTCACTTTACTCATTGTACAATTTACTCACTTTACTCACTGTACACTTTACTCACTGTACACTTTACTCACTTTACTCACTGTACACTTTACTCACTTTACTCACTGTCCACTTTACTCACTTTACTCACTGTACACTTTACTCACTTTACTCACTGTACACTTTACTCACTTTACTCACTGTACACTTGACTCACTTTACTCACTGTACACTTTACTCACTTTACTCACTGTACACTTGACTCACTTTACTCACTGTACACTTTACTCACTCTACTCACTGTACACTTTGCTCACTTTACTCACTGTACACTTTACTCACTGTACACTTTACTCACTTTACTCACTGTACACTTTACTCACTGTACACTTTACTCACTGTACACTTTACTCACTGTACACTTTACTCACTTTACACTTTACTCACTGTACACTTTACTCACTCTACTCACTGTACACTTTACTCACTGTACACTTTACTCACTGTACACTTTACTCACTTTACTCACTGTACACTTTACTCACTTTACTCACTGTACACTTTACTCACTGTACACTTTACTCACTTTACTCACTGTACACTTTACTCACTGTACACTTTACTCACTCTACACTTTACTCACTGTACACTTTACTCACTGTACACTTTACTCACTTTACTCACTGTACACTTTACTCACTGTACACTTTACTCACTGTACACTTTACTCACTCTACACTTTACTCACTGTACACACTTTACTCACTGTACACTTTACTCACTGTACACTTTACTCACTTTACTCACTGTACACTTTACTCACTTTACTCACTCTACAATTTACTCACTGTACACTTTACTCACTGTACACTTTACAAACTTTACTCACTGTACACTTTACTCACTGTATACTTTACTCACTCTACACTTTATTCACTCTACACTTTACTCACTGTGCACTTTACTCACTCTACACTTTACTCACTCTACACTTTACTCACTCTACACTTTACTCACTGTACACTTTACTCACTGTACACTTTACTCACTTTACTCAATTTACTCACTGTACACTTTACTCACTTTCCTCACTGTACACTTTACTCACTTTACTCACTGTACACTTTACTCACTGTACACTTTACTCACTTTACTCACTGTACACTTTACTCACTTTACTCACTGTACCCTTGACTCACTTTACTCACTGTACTCACTCTACACTTTACTCACTGTACTCACTCTACACTTTACTCACTTTACTCACTCTACACTTTACTCACTGTACTCACTGTACACTTTACTCAAATCAAATCAAATCAAATGTATTTGTAAGGCCCGACAACACACGTTAATGTCCCCATGGGCCGGACACGTCTTATTTAAACAAGTCAAGAAGAAACATAACAATAAGTCAAGAACAAAACAAGAACACCATAAGGTCCAACAAATTTAAGATATTTACAAATACATGAATGAGTGCAAACACTCCCAGACATACCCCACGCAAAGGTAAGGAAAAACTCACTAAAACCTAACAATAGGGAAACAAGCACCACAGGCAGTGTGGAGGAGAGAAACCTTAGAAGGGCCATTCAAGGGGGGATCTCCCTTCTTAGATGTCGGTGATAGTAGTGTTGCAGACTGACAGTGGTAAGCATGCACTCATGTGTGTAGTGAAACACAGATGAGTGCATGCAATAGCAACTGAACATTTTGAAAAATTAAAGATAGAGCTGATAGCGATAGCAACTGAACATTTTGAAAGATTAAAGATAGAGCTGATAGCGAATCTATTTTTAGGCACTCACTGTACACTTTACTCCCTTTACCCACTCTACAATTTACTCACTGTACACTTTACTCACTGTACACTTTACTCACTTTACTCACTGTACACTTGACTAACTTTACTCACTGTACACTTTACTCACTTTACTCACTGTACACTTGACTCACTTTACTCACTGTACACTTTACTCACTCTACTCACTGTACACTTTACTCACCTTACTCACTGTACACTTTACTCACTGTACACTTTACTCACTGTACACTTTACTCACTACACTTTACTCACTGTACACTTTACTCACTGTACACTTTACTCACTCTACACTTTACTCACTCTACACTTTACTCACTGTACACTTTACTCACTCTACTCACTGTACACTTTACTCACTGTACACTTTACTCACGGTACACTTTACTCACTGTACACTTTACTCACTGTACACTTTACTCACTTTACTCACTGTACACTTTACTCACTTTACTCACTGTACACTTTACTCACTGTACACTTTACTCACTTTACTCACTGTACACTTTACTCACTTTACTCACTCTACAATTTACTCACTGTACACTTTACTCACTGTACACTTTACAAACTTTACTCACTGTACACTTTACTCACTGTATACTTTACTCACTCTACACTTTACTCACTCTACACTTTGCTCACTGTGCACTTTACTCACTCTACACTTTACTCACTGTACACTTTACTCACTCTACACTTTACTCACTGTACACTTTACTCACTGTACACTTTACTCACTGTACACTTTACTCACTTTACTCACTGTACACTTTACGCACTTTACTCACTGTACACTTTCCTCACTTTACACTTTACTCACTTTACTCACTCTACACTTTACTCACTTTACTCACTGTACACTTTACTCACTGTACACTTTACTCACTGTACTCACTTTACTCACTTTACTCACTGTACACTTTACTCACTTTACTCACTGTACATTTTACTCACTGTACACTTTACTCACTATACTCACTTTACTCACTGTACACTTTACTCACTTTACTCACTGTACACTTTACTCACTTTACTCACTGTACACTTTACTCACTTTACTCACTGTACACTTTACTCACTTTACTCACTGTACCCTTGACTCACTTTACTCACTGTACTCACTCTACACTTTACTCACTGTACTCACTCTACACTTTACTCACTTTACTCACTCTACACTTTACTCAAATCAAATCAAATGTATTTGTAAGGCCCGGCAACACACGTTAATGTCCCCATGGGCCAGACACGTCTTCTTTAAACAAGTCAAGAAGAAACTTAACAATAAGTCAAGAACAAAACAAGAACACCATAAGGTCCAACAAAATTAAGATATTTACAAATAAATGAATGAGTGCAAACACTCCCAGACATACCCCACGCAAAGGTAAGGAAAAACTCACTAAAACCTAACAATAGGGAAAAAAGCACCACAGGCAGTGTGGAGGAGAGAAACCTTAGAAGGGCCATTCAAGGGGGGATCTCCCTTCTTAGATGTCGGTGATAGTAGTGTTGCAGACTGACTTACTCACTGTACACTTTACTCACTGTACACTTTACTCACTTTACTCACTGTACACTTTACTCACTTTACTCACTGTACACTTTACTCACTGTACACTTTACTCACTTTACTCACTGTACACTTTACTCACTTTACTCACTCTACAATTTACTCACTGTACACTTTACTCACTGTACACTTTACTCACTTTACTCACTGTACACTTTACTCACTTTACTCACTGTACACTTTACTCACTTTACTCACTCTACAATTTACTCACTGTACACTTTACTCACTGTACACTTTACTCACTTTACTCACTGTACACTTTACTCACTTTACTCACTGTACACTTTACTCACTGTACACTTGA
This sequence comes from Notolepis coatsorum, assembly GCF_963971535.1. NCBI lineage: Eukaryota > Metazoa > Chordata > Actinopteri > Aulopiformes > Paralepididae > Notolepis > Notolepis coatsorum. The sequence continues at coordinate 187,548,303 of NC_140167.1, forward strand.
CTCACTTTACTCACTGTACACTTTACTCACTTTACTCACTGTACACTTTACTCACTGTACACTTTACTCACTGTACACTTTACTCACTTTACTCACTGTACACTTTACTCACTGTACACTTTACTCACTCTACACTTTACTCACTGTACACTTTACTCACTGTACACTTTACTCACTCTACACTTTACTCACTCTACACTTTACTCACTCTACACTTTACTCACTCTACACTTTACTCACTCTACACTTTACTCACTCTACTCACTGTACACTTTACTCACTCTACACTTTACTCACTGTACACTTTACTCACTGTACACTTTACTCACTGTACACTTTACTCATTGTACACTTTACTCACTTTACTCACTGTACACTTTACTCACTTTACTCACTGTACACTTTACTCACTGTACACTTTACTCACTGTACACTTTACTCACTTCACTCACTGTACACTTTACTCACTGTATACTTTACTCACTGTACACTTTACTCACTTTACTCACTGGACACTTTACTCACTGTATACTTTACTCACTCTACACTTTACTCACTGTACACTTTACTCACTGTACACTTTACTCACTGTACACTTTACTCACTTTACTCATGTTACACTTTACTCACTGTACTCAATGTACACTTTACTCACTTTACTCACTGTACACTTTACTCACTGTATTCACTTTACTCACTTTACTCACTTTACTCACTGTACACTTTACTCACTTTACTCACTGTACACTTTACTCACGTTACTCACTGTACACTTTACTCACTTTACTCACTATACGCTTTACTCACTTTACTCACTGTACACTTTACTCACTTCACTCACTGTACACTTTACTCACTGTACACTTTACTCACTCTACTCACTGTACACTTTACTCACTTTACTCACTGTACTCACTGTACACTTTACTCACTTTACTCACTGTACTTACTTTACTCACTTTACTCACTGTACACTTTACTCACATTACTCACTTTACACTTTACTCACTTTACTCATTGTACAATTTACTCACTTTACTCACTGTACACTTTACTCACTGTACACTTTACTCACTTTACTCACTGTACACTTTACTCACTTTACTCACTGTACACTTTACTCACTTTACTCACTGTACACTTTACTCACTTTACTCACTGTACACTTTACTCACTTTACTCACTGTACACTTGACTCACTTTACTCACTGTACACTTTACTCACTTTACTCACTGTACACTTGACTCACTTTACTCACTGTACACTTTACTAACTCTACTCACTGTACACTTTGCTCACTTTACTCACTGTACACTTTACTCACTGTACACTTTACTCACTTTACTCACTGTACACTTTACTCACTGTACACTTTACTCACTGTACACTTTACTCACTGTACACTTTACTCACTGTACACTTTACTCACTTTACACTTTACTCACTGTACACTTTACTCACTCTACTCACTGTACACTTTACTCACTGTACACTTTACTCACTGTACACTTTACTCACTTTACTCACTGTACACTTTACTCACTTTACTCACTGTACACTTTACTCACTGTACACTTTACTCACTTTACTCACTGAACACTTTACTCACTTTACTCACTGTACACTTGACTAACTTTACTCACTGTACACTTTACTCACTTTACTCACTGTACACTTGACTCACTTTACTCACTGTACACTTTACTCACTCTACTCACTGTACACTTTACTCACCTTACTCACTGTACACTTTACTCACTGTACACTTTACTCACTTTACTCACTGTACACTTTACTCACTTTACTCACTGTACACTTGACTCACTTTACTCACTGTACACTTTACTCACTTTACTCACTGTACACTTTACTCACTTTACTCACTGTACACTTTACTCACTTTACTCACTGTACACTTGACTCACTTTACTCACTGTACACTTTACTCACTCTACTCACTGTACACTTTACTCACTTTACTCACTGTACACTTTACTCACTGTACACTTTACTCACTTTACTCACTGTACACTTTATTCACTGTACACTTTACTCACTGTACACTTTACTCACTGTACACTTTACTCACTTTACACTTTACTCACTCTACACTTTACTCACTCTACACTTTACTCACTGTACACTTTACTCACTGTACACTTTACTCACTCTACTCACTGTACACTTTACTCACTGTACACTTTACTCACTGTACACTTTACTCACTGTACACTTTACTCACTGTACCCTTGACTCACTTTACTCACTGTACTCACTCTACACTTTACTCACTGTACTCACTCTACACTTTACTCACTTTACTCACTCTACACTTTACTCACTGTACTCACTGTACACTTTACTCAAATCAAATCAAATGTATTTGTAAGGCCCGACAACACACGTTAATGTCCCCATGGGCCGGACACATCTTATTTAAACAAGTCAAGAAGAAACATAACAATAAGTCAAGAACAAAACAAGAACACCATAAGGTCCAACAAATTTAAGATAAATACAAATAAATGAATGAGTGCAAACACTCCCAGACATACCCCACGCAAAGGTAAGGAAAAACTCACTAAAACCTAACAATAGGGAAAAAAGCACCACAGGCAGTGTGGAGGAGAGAAACCTTAGAAGGGCCATTCAAGGGGGGATCTCCCTTCTTAGATGTCGGTGATAGTAGTGTTGCAGACTGACTTACTCACTGTACACTTTACTCACTGTACACTTTACTCACTTTACTCACTGTACACTTTACTCACTGTACACTTTACTCACTGTACACTTTACTCACTTTACTCACTGTACACTTTACTCACTTTACTCACTCTACAATTTACTCACTGTACACTTTACTCACTGTACACTTTACTCACTTTACTCACTGTACACTTTACTCACTTTACTCACTGTACACTTTACTCACTGTACACTTGACTCACTTTACTCACTGTATTCACTTTACTCACTTTACTCACTTTACTCACTGTACACTTTACTCACTTTACTCACTGTACACTTTACTCACGTTACTCACTGTACACTTTACTCACTTTACTCACTATACACTTTACTCACTTTACTCACTGTACACTTTACTCACTTCACTCACTGTACACTTTACTCACTGTACACTTTACTCACTCTACTCACTGTACACTTTACTCACTTTACTCACTGTACTCACTGTACACTTTACTCACTTTACTCACTGTACTCACTTTACTCACTTTACTCACTGTACACTTTACTCACATTACTCACTTTACACTTTACTCACTTTACTCATTGTACAATTTACTCACTTTACTCACTGTACACTTTACTCACTGTACACTTTACTCACTTTACTCACTGTCCACTTTACTCACTTTACTCACTGTACACTTTACTCACTTTACTCACTGTACACTTTACTCACTTTACTCACTGTACACTTTACTCACTTTACTCACTGTCCACTTTACTCACTTTACTCACTGTACACTTTACTCACTTTACTCACTGTACACTTTACTCACTTTACTCACTGTACACTTGACTCACTTTACTCACTGTACACTTTACTCACTTTACTCACTGTACACTTGACTCACTTTACTCACTGTACACTTTACTCACTCTACTCACTGTACACTTTGCTCACTTTACTCACTGTACACTTTACTCACTGTACACTTTACTCACTGTACACTTTACTCACTGTACACTTTACTCACTGTACACTTTACTCACTTTACACTTTACTCACTGTACACTTTACTCACTCTACTCACTGTACACTTTACTCACTGTACACTTTACTCACTGTACACTTTACTCACTTTACTCACTGTACACTTTACTCACTTTACTCACTGTACACTTTACTCACTGTACACTTTACTCACTTTACTCACTGAACACTTTACTCACTTTACTCACTGTACACTTGACTAACTTTACTCACTGTACACTTTACTCACTTTACTCACTGTACACTTGACTCACTTTACTCACTGTACACTTTACTCACTCTACTCACTGTACACTTTACTCACCTTACTCACTGTACACTTTACTCACTGTACACTTTACTCACTTTACTCACTGTACACTTTACTCACTTTACTCACTGTACACTTGACTCACTTTACTCACTGTACACTTTACTCACTTTACTCACTGTACACTTTACTCACTTTACTCACTGTACACTTTACTCACTTTACTCACTGTACACTTGACTCACTTTACTCACTGTACACTTTACTCACTCTACTCACTGTACACTTTACTCACTTTACTCACTGTACACTTTACTCACTGTACACTTTACTCACTTTACTCACTGTACACTTTACTCACTGTACACTTTACTCACTGTACACTTTACTCACTGTACACTTTACTCACTGTACACTTTACTCACTTTACACTTTACTCACTCTACACTTTACTCACTCTACACTTTACTCACTGTACACTTTACTCACTGTACACTTTACTCACTCTACTCACTGTACACTTTACTCACTGTACACTTTACTCACTGTACACTTTACTCACTGTACACTTTACTCACTGTACCCTTGACTCACTTTACTCACTGTACTCACTCTACACTTTACTCACTGTACTCACTCTACACTTTACTCACTTTACTCACTCTACACTTTACTCACTGTACTCACTGTACACTTTACTCAAATCAAATCAAATCAAATGTATTTGTAAGGCCCGACAACACACATTAATGTCCCCATGGGCCGGACACGTCTTATTTAAACAAGTCAAGAAGAAACATAACAATAAGTCAAGAACAAAACAAGAACACCATAAGGTCCAACAAATTTAAGATAAATACAAATAAATGAATGAGTGCAAACACTCCCAGACATACCCCACGCAAAGGTAAGGAAAAACTCACTAAAACCTAACAATAGGGAAAAAAGCACCACAGGCAGTGTGGAGGAGAGAAACCTTAGAAGGGCCATTCAAGGGGGGATCTCCCTTCTTAGATGTCGGTGATAGTAGTGTTGCAGACTGACTTACTCACTGTACACTTTACTCACTGTACACTTTACTCACTTTACTCACTGTACACTTTACTCACTTTACTCACTGTACACTTTACTCACTGTACACTTTACTCACTTTACTCACTGTACACTTTACTCACTTTACTCACTCTACAATTTACTCACTGTACACTTTACTCACTGTACACTTTACTCACTTTACTCACTGTACACTTTACTCACTTTACTCACTGTACACTTTACTCACTGTACACTTGACTCACTTTACTCACTGTATTCACTTTACTCACTTTACTCACTTTACTCACTGTACACTTTACTCACTTTACTCACTGTACACTTTACTCACGTTACTCACTGTACACTTTACTCACTTTACTCACTATACACTTTACTCACTTTACTCACTGTACACTTTACTCACTTCACTCACTGTACACTTTACTCACTGTACACTTTACTCACTCTACTCACTGTACACTTTACTCACTTTACTCACTGTACTCACTGTACACTTTACTCACTTTACTCACTGTACTCACTTTACTCACTTTACTCACTGTACACTTTACTCACATTACTCACTTTACACTTTACTCACTTTACTCATTGTACAATTTACTCACTTTACTCACTGTACACTTTACTCACTGTACACTTTACTCACTTTACTCACTGTACACTTTACTCACTTTACTCACTGTCCACTTTACTCACTTTACTCACTGTACACTTTACTCACTTTACTCACTGTACACTTTACTCACTTTACTCACTGTACACTTGACTCACTTTACTCACTGTACACTTTACTCACTTTACTCACTGTACACTTGACTCACTTTACTCACTGTACACTTTACTCACTCTACTCACTGTACACTTTGCTCACTTTACTCACTGTACACTTTACTCACTGTACACTTTACTCACTTTACTCACTGTACACTTTACTCACTGTACACTTTACTCACTGTACACTTTACTCACTGTACACTTTACTCACTTTACACTTTACTCACTGTACACTTTACTCACTCTACTCACTGTACACTTTACTCACTGTACACTTTACTCACTGTACACTTTACTCACTTTACTCACTGTACACTTTACTCACTTTACTCACTGTACACTTTACTCACTGTACACTTTACTCACTTTACTCACTGTACACTTTACTCACTGTACACTTTACTCACTCTACACTTTACTCACTGTACACTTTACTCACTGTACACTTTACTCACTTTACTCACTGTACACTTTACTCACTTTACTCACTGTACACTTTACTCACTTTACACTTTACTCACTTTACTCACTGTACACTTTACTCACTTTACTCACTCTACACTTTAGTCACTCTACAATTTACTCACTTTACTCACTGTACACTTTACTCACTGTACACGTTACTCACTTTACACTTTACTCACTTTACTCACTGTACACTTTACTCACTTTACTCACTGTACACTTTAGTCACTCTACACTTTACTCACTTTACTCACTGTACACTTTACTCACTGTACTCACTTTACTCACATTACTCACTTTACTCACTGTACACTTTACTCACTTTACTCACTGTACACTTTACTCACTGTACACTTTACTCACTTTACTCACTGTACACTTTACTCACTTTACTCACTGTACCCTTGACTCACTTTACTCACTGTACTCACTCTACACTTTACTCACTGTACTCATTGTACACTTTACTCAAATCAAATCAAATCAAATGTATTTGTAAGGCCCGACAACACACGTTAATGTCCCCATGGGCCGGACACGTCTTATTTAAACAAGTCAAGAAGAAACATAACAATAAGTCAAGAACAAAACAAGAACACCATAAGGTCCAACAAATGTAAGATATTTACAAATACATGAATGAGTGCAAACACTCCCAGACATACCCCATGCAAAGGTAAGGAAAAACTCACTAAAACCTAACAATAGGGAAACAAGCACCACAGGCAGTGTGGAGGAGAGAAACCTTAGAAGGGCCATTCAAGGGGGGATCTCCCTTCTTAGATGTCGGTGATAGTAGTGTTGCAGACTGACAGTGGTAAGCATGCACTCACTTTACTCACTGTACACTTTACTCACTCCACACTTTATTCACTGTACACTTTACTCACTGTACACTTTACTCACTCTACACTTTACTCACTGTACACTTTACTCACTCTACACTTTACTCACTGTACACTTTACTCACTGTACACTTTACTCACTGTACACTTTACTCACTGTACACTTTACTCACTGTACACTTTACTCACTTTACTCACTGTACACTTTACTCACTGTACACTTTACTCACTTTACTCACTGTACACTTTACTCACTTTACTCACTCTACAATTTACTCACTGTACACTTTACTCACTGTACACTTTACAAACTTTACTCACTGTACACTTTACTCACTGTATACTTTACTCACTCTACACTTTATTCACTCTACACTTTACTCACTGTGCACTTTACTCACTCTACACTTTACTCACTCTACACTTTACTCACTCTACACTTTACTCACTGTACACTTTACTCACTGTACACTTTACTCACTGTACACTTTACTCACTTTACTCAATTTACTCACTGTACACTTTACTCACTTTCCTCACTGTACACTTTCCTCACTTTACACTTTACTCACTTTACTCACTGTGCACTTTACTCACTTTACTCACTGTACACTTTACTCACTGTACACTTTACTCACTCTACACTTTACTCACTTTACTCACTGTACACTTTACTCACTGTACACTTTACTCACTGTACTCACTTTACTCACTTTACTCACTGTACACTTTACTTACTTTACTCACTGTACACTTTACTCACTCTACACTTTACTCACTTTACTCACTGTACATTTTACTCACTGTACACTTTACTCACTATACTCACTTTACTCACTGTACACTTTACTCACTTTACTCACTGTACACTTTACTCACTGTACACTTTACTCACTTTACTCACTGTACACTTTACTCACTTTACTCACTGTACCCTTGACTCACTTTACTCACTGTACTCACTCTACACTTTACTCACTGTACTCACTCTACACTTTACTCACTTTACTCACTCTACACTTTACTCACTGTACTCACTGTACACTTTACTCAAATCAAATCAAATCAAATGTATTTGTAAGGCCCGACAACACACGTTAATGTCCCCATGGGCCGGACACGTCTTATTTAAACAAGTCAAGAAGAAACATAACAATAAGTCAAGAACAAAACAAGAACACCATAAGGTCCAACAAATTTAAGATATTTACAAATACATGAATGAGTGCAAACACTCCCAGACATACCCCACGCAAAGGTAAGGAAAAACTCACTAAAACCTAACAATAGGGAAACAAGCACCACATTCAGTGTGGAGGAGAGAAACCTTAGAAGGGCCATTCAAGGGGGGATCTCCCTTCTTAGATGTCGGTGATAGTAGTGTTGCAGACTGACAGTGGTAAGCATGCACTCATGTGTGTAGTGAAACACAGATGAGTGCATGCAATAGCAACTGAACATTTTGAAAAATTAAAGATAGAGCTGATAGCGATAGCAACTGAACATTTTGAAAGATTAAAGATAGAGCTGATAGCGAATCTATTTTTAGGCACTCACTGTACACTTTACTCCCTTTACTCACTCTACAATTTACTCACTGTACACTTTACTCACTGTACACTTTACTCACTTTACTCACTGAACACTTTACTCACTTTACTAACTGTACACTTGACTAACTTTACTCACTGTACACTTTACTCACTTTACTCACTGTACACTTGACTCACTTTACTCACTGTACACTTTACTCACTCTACTCACTGTACACTTTACTCACCTTACTCACTGTACACTTTACTCACTGTACACTTTACTCACTTTACTCACTGTACACTTTACTCACTTTACTCACTGTACACTTGACTCACTTTACTCACTGTACACTTTACTCACTTTACTCACTGTACACTTTACTCACTTTACTCACTGTACACTTTACTCACTTTACTCACTGTACACTTGACTCACTTTACTCACTGTACACTTTACTCACTCTACTCACTGTACACTTTACTCACTTTACTCACTGTACACTTTACTCACTGTACACTTTACTCACTTTACTCACTGTACACTTTACTCACTGTACACTTTACTCACTGTACACTTTACTCACTGTACACTTTACTCACTGTACACTTTACTCACTTTACACTTTACTCACTCTACACTTTACTCACTCTACACTTTACTCACTGTACACTTTACTCACTGTACACTTTACTCACTCTACTCACTGTACACTTTACTCACTGTACACTTTACTCACTGTACACTTTACTCACTGTACACTTTACTCACTGTACCCTTGACTCACTTTACTCACTGTACTCACTCTACACTTTACTCACTGTACTCACTCTACACTTTACTCACTTTACTCACTCTACACTTTACTCACTGTACTCACTGTACACTTTACTCAAATCAAATCAAATCAAATGTATTTGTAAGGCCCGACAACACACGTTAATGTCCCCATGGGCCGGACACGTCTTATTTAAACAAGTCAAGAAGAAACATAACAATAAGTCAAGAACAAAACAAGAACACCATAAGGTCCAACAAATTTAAGATAAATACAAATAAATGAATGAGTGCAAACACTCCCAGACATACCCCACGCAAAGGTAAGGAAAAACTCACTAAAACCTAACAATAGGGAAAAAAGCACCACAGGCAGTGTGGAGGAGAGAAACCTTAGAAGGGCCATTCAAGGGGGGATCTCCCTTCTTAGATGTCGGTGATAGTAGTGTTGCAGACTGACTTACTCACTGTACACTTTACTCACTGTACACTTTACTCACTTTACTCACTGTACACTTTACTCACTTTACTCACTGTACACTTTACTCACTGTACACTTTACTCACTTTACTCACTGTACACTTTACTCACTTTACTCACTCTACAATTTACTCACTGTACACTTTACTCACTGTACACTTTACTCACTTTACTCACTGTACACTTTACTCACTTTACTCACTGTACACTTTACTCACTGTACACTTGACTCACTTTACTCACTGTACACTTTACTCACTTTACTCACTGTACACTTTACTCACTGTACACTTTACTCACTGTACTCACTTTACTCACTGTACACTTTACTCACTGTACACTTTACTCACTCTACACTTTACTCACTGTACACTTTACTCACTCTACACTTTACTCACTCTACACTTTACTCACTCTACACTTTACTCACTCTACACTTTACTCACTCTACACTTTACTCACTCTACTCACTGTACACTTTACTCACTCTACACTTTACTCACTGTACACTTTACTCACTGTACACTTTACTCACTGTACACTTTACTCATTGTACACTTTACTCACTTTACTCACTGTACACTTTACTCACTTTACTCACTGTACACTTTACTCACTGTACACTTTACTCACTGTACACTTTACTCACTTCACTCACTGTACACTTTACTCACTGTATACTTTACTCACTGTACACTTTACTCACTTTACTCACTGGACACTTTACTCACTGTATACTTTACTCACTCTACACTTTACTCACTCTACACTTTACTCACTGTACACTTTACTCACTGTACACTTTACTCACTTTACTCATGTTACACTTTACTCACTGTACTCAATGTACACTTTACTCACTTTACTCACTGTACACTTTACTCACTGTATTCACTTTACTCACTTTACTCACTTTACTCACTATACACTTTACTCACTTTACTCGCTGTACACTTTACTCATGTTACTCACTGTACACTTTACTCACTTTACTCACTATACACTTTACTCACTTTACTCACTGTACACTTTACTCACTTCACTCACTGTACACTTTACTCACTGTACACTTTACTCACTCTACTCACTGTACACTTTACTCACTTTACTCACTGTACTCACTGTACACTTTACTCACTTTACTCACTGTACTCACTTTACTCACTTTACTCACTGTACACTTTACTCACATTACTCACTTTACACTTTACTCACTTTACTCATTGTACAATTTACTCAATTTACTCACTGTACACTTTACTCACTGTACACTTTACTCACTTTACTCACTGTACACTTTACTCACTTTACTCACTGTACACTTTACTCACTTTACTCACTGTACACTTTACTCACTTTACTCACTGTACACTTTACTCACTTTACTCACTGTACACTTGACTCACTGTACACTTTACTCACTTTACTCACTGTACACTTGACTCACTTTACTCACTGTACACTTTACTCACTCTACTCACTGTACACTTTACTCACTTTACTCACTGTACACTTTACTCACTGTACACTTTACTCACTTTACTCACTGTACACTTTACTCACTGTACACTTTACTCACTGTACACTTTACTCACTGTACACTTTACTCACTTTACACTTTACTCACTCTACACTTTACTCACTGTACACTTTACTCACTGTACACTTTACTCACTGTACACTTTACTCACTTTACTCACTGTACACTTTACTCACTTTACTCACTGTACACTTTACTCACTGTACACTTTACTCACTTTACTCACTGTACACTTTACTCACTGTACACTTTACTCACTCTACACTTTACTCACTGTACACTTTACTCACTGTACACTTTACTCACTGTACACTTTACTCACTTTACTCACTGTACACTTTACTCACTTTACTCACTGTACACTTTACTCACTTTACACTTTACTCACTTTACTCACTGTACACTTTACTCACTTTACTCACTCTACACTTTAGTCACTCTACAATTTACTCACTTTACTCACTGTACACTTTACTCACTGTACACGTTACTCACTTTACACTTTACTCACTTTACTCACTGTACACTTTACTCACTTTACTCACTGTACACTTTACTCACTGTACTCACTTTACTCACATTACTCACTTTACTCACTGTACACTTTACTCACTTACTCACTTTACTCACTTTACTCACTCTACACTTTACTCACTTTACTCACTGTACACTTTACTCTCTGTACACTTTACTCACTGCACTCACTTTACTCACTTTACTCACTGTACACTTTACTCACTTTACTCACTGTACACTTTACTCACTTTACTCACTGTACACTTTACTCACTGTACACTGTACTCACTTTACTCACTGTACACTTTACTCACTTTACTCACTGTACAATTTACTCACTTTACTCACTCTACACTTTACTCACTGTACACTTTACTCACTTTACTCACTTTACTCACTGTACACTGTACTCACTGTACAATTTACTCACTTTACTCACTGTACTCACTGTACACTTTACTCACTTTACTCACTGTACTCACTTTACTCACTGTACACTTTACTCACATTACTCACTTTACACTTTACTTACTTTACTCATTGTACAATTTACTCACTTTACTCACTGTACACTTTACTCACTGTACACTTTACTCACTTTACTCAGTGTAGACTTTACTCACTTTACTCACTGTACACTTTACTCACTTTACTCACTGTACGCTTTACGCACTTTACTCACTGTACACTTGACTCACTTTACTCACTGTACACTTTACTCACTTTACTCACTGTACACTTGACTCACTTTACTCACTGTACACTTTACTCACTCTACTCACTGTACACTTTACTCACTTTACTCACTGTACACTTTACTCACTGTACACTTTACTCACTTTACTCACTGTACACTTTACTCACTGTACACTTTACTCACTGTACACTTTACTCACTCTACACTTTACTCACTCTACACTTTACTCACTTTACTCACTGTACACTTTACTCACTGTACACTTTACTCACTTTACACTTTACTCACTTTACTCACTGTACACTTTACTCACTTTACTCACTGTACACTTTACTCACTTTACTCACTGTACACTTTAGTCACTCTACACTTTACTCACTTTACTCACTGTACACTTTACTCACTTTACTCACTCTACACTTTACTCACTCTACACTTTACTCACTTTACTCACTGTACACTTTACTCACTTTACCCACTGTACACTTTACTCACTTTACTCACTATACACTTTACTCACTGTACACTTGACTCACTTTACTCACTGTACTCACTCTACACTTTACTCACTGTATTCACTCTACACTTTACTCACTTTACTCACTCTACACTTTACTCACTGTACACTTTACTGACTTTACTCACTGTACACTTTACTCACTGTACACTTTACTCACTTTACTCACTGTACACTTTACTCACTGTACACTTTACTCACTGTACACTTTACTCACTTTACTCACTGTACACTTTACTCACTCTACACTTTACTCACTGTACACTTTACTCACTGTACACTTTACTCACTGTACACTTTACTCACTGTACACTTTACTCACTGTACACTCTACTCATTTTACTCACTTTACTCACTGTACACTTTACTCACTTTACTCACTGTACACTTTACTCACTTTACACTTTACTCACTTTACTCACTGTACACTTTACTCACTTTACTCACTGTACACTTTAGTCTCTCTACACTTTACTCACTTTACTCACTGTACACTTTACTCACTGTACACGTTACTCACTTTACACTTTACTCACTTTACTCACTGTACACTTTACTCACTTTACACTTTAGTCACTCTACACTTTACTCACTTTACTCACTGTACACTTTACTCACTGTACACTTTACTCACTGTACTCACTTTACTCACATTACTCACTTTACTCACTGTACACTTTACTCACTTTACTCACTCTACACTTTACTCACTCTACACTTTACTCACTTTACTCACTGTACACTTTACTCTCTGTACACTTTACTCACTGCATACACTTTACTCACTTTACTCACTGTACACTTTACTCACTTTACCCACTGTACACTTTACTCACTTTACTCACTGTACACTTTACTCACTTTACTCACTGTACACTTTACTCACTGTACACGTTACTCACTTTACACTTTACTCACTTTACTCACTGTGCACTTTACTCACTTTACACTTTAGTCACTCTACACTTTACTCACTTTACTCACTGTACACTTTACTCACTGTACACTTTACTCACTGTACTCACTTTACTCACATTACTCACTTTACTCACTGTACACTTTACTCACTTTACTCACTCTACACTTTACTCACTCTACACTTTACTCACTTTACTCACTGTACACTTTACTCTCTGTACACTTTACTCACTGCATACACTTTACTCACTTTACTCACTGTACACTTTACTCACTTTACCCACTGTACACTTTACTCACTTTACTCACTGTACACTCTACTCACTTTACTCACTGTACACTTTACTCACTTTACTCACTGTACGCTTTACTCACTGTACACTTGACTCACTTTACTCACTGTACTCACTCTACACTTTACTCACTGTACTCACTCTACACTTTACTCACTTTACTCACTCTACACTTTACTCACTGTACTCACTGTACACTTTACTCAAATCAAATCAAATTTATTTGTAAGGCCCGACAACACACGTTAATGTCCCCATGGGCCGGACACGTCTTCTTTAAACAAGTCAAGAAGAAACATAACAATAAGTCAAGAACAAAACAAGAACACCATAAGGTCCAACAAATTTAAGATAAATACAAATAAATGAATGAGTGCAAACACTCCCAGACATACCCCACGCAAAGGTAAGGAAAAACTCACTAAAACCTAACAATAGGGAAAAAAGCAGTGGAGGATAGAAACCTTAGAAGGGCCATTCAAGGGGGGATCTCCCTTCTTAGATGTCGGTGATAGTAGTGTTGCAGACTGACAGTGGTAAGCATGCACTCATGTGTGTAGTGAAACACAGATGAGTGCATGCAATAGCAACTGAACATTTTGAAAAATTTAAGATAGAGCTGATAGTGATAGCAACTGAACATTTTGAAAGATTAAAGATAGAGCTGATAGCGAATCTATTTGAGGCACAAGGGCGGCGCAAAGAGGGTCGCGTCCTCCCCATCTTAATCACGGGACGTTCAACACTCCGGTCATCGCTCCGAGACAGCCGGAGACAGGGAGATAGGGTGCGGCACAGAGAGGGTCGCAACCTCCCCGACATCATCGCGGGACGTCCAGCACTCCGGTCACCACTACGAGACCGCCGGAGACATGGAGACAGGAGGGCACGCAGAGAGGGTCGCATCCTCCCAGTCTTCATCACGGGACGTCAGACACTCCGGTCAACACTCCGGGACAACAAATCACAGGGAGTAGGGAGACGGGACAGGCGTTAGACAGCTCACTGTACACTTTACTCACTGTACTCACTGTACACTTTACTCACTGTACACTGTACTCACTTTACTCACTGTACACTTTACTCACTTTACTCACTGTACAATTTACTCACTTTACTCACTGTACACTTTACTCACTTTACTCACTGTACTCACTTTACTCACTGTACTCACTTTACTCACTCTACACTTTACTCACTGTACACTTTACTCACTGTACACTTTACTCACTTTACTCACTTTACTCACTGTACACTTTACTCACTGTACACTTTACTCACTTTACTCACTGTACTCACTGTACACTTTACTCACTTTACTCACTGTACTCACTTTACTCACTTTACTCACTGTACACTTTACTCACATTACTCACTTTACACTTTACTCACTTTACTCATTGTACAATTTACTCACTTTACTCACTGTACACTTTACTCACTGTACACTTTACTCACTGTACACTTTACTCACTTTACTCACTGTACACTTTACTCACTTTACTCACTGTACACTTTACTCACTTTACTCACTGTACACTTGACTCACTTTACTCACTGTACACTTTACTCACTTTACTCACTGTACACTTGACTCACTTTACTCACTGTACACTTTACTCACTCTACTCACTGTACACTTTACTCACTTTACTCACTGTACACTTTACTCACTGTACACTTTACTCACTTTACTCACTGTACACTTTACTCACTGTACACTTTACTCACTCTACACTTTACTCACTTTACTCACTGTACACTTTACTCACTTTACACTTTACTCACTCTACACTTTACTCACTCTACACTTTACTCACTCTACACTTTACTCACTCTACACTTTACTCACTCTACACTTTACTCACTCTACTCACTGTACACTTTACTCACTCTACACTTTACTCACTGTACACTTTACTCACTGTACACTTTACTCACTGTACACTTTACTCATTGTACACTTTACTCACTTTACTCACTGTACACTTTACTCACTTTACTCACTGTACACTTTACTCACTGTACACTTTACTCACTGTACACTTTACTCACTTCACTCACTGTACACTTTACTCACTGTATACTTTACTCACTGTACACTTTACTCACTTTACTCACTGGACACTTTACTCACTGTATACTTTACTCACTCTACACTTTACTCACTGTACACTTTACTCACTGTACACTTTACTCACTTTACTCATGTTACACTTTACTCACTGTACTCAATGTACACTTTACTCACTTTACTCACTGTACACTTTACTCACTGTATTCACTTTACTCACTTTACTCACTTTACTCACTGTACACTTTACTCACTTTACTCACTGTACACTTTACTCACGTTACTCACTGTACACTTTACTCACTTTACTCACTATACACTTTACTCACTTTACTCACTGTACACTTTACTCACTTCACTCACTGTACACTTTACTCACTGTACACTTTACTCACTCTACTCACTGTACACTTTACTCACTTTACTCACTGTACTCACTTTACTCACTTTACTCACTGTACACTTTACTCACATTACTCACTTTACACTTTACTCACTTTACTCATTGTACAATTTACTCACTTTACTCACTGTACACTTTACTCACTGTACACTTTACTCACTTTACTCACTGTACACTTTACTCACTTTACTCACTGTACACTTTACTCACTTTACTCACTGTACACTTTACTCACTTTACTCACTGTACACTTTACTCACTTTACTCACTGTACACTTGACTCACTTTACTCACTGTACACTTTACTCACTTTACTCACTGTACACTTGACTCACTTTACTCACTGTACACTTTACTCACTCTACTCACTGTACACTTTACTCACTTTACTCACTGTACACTTTACTCACTGTACACTTTACTCACTGTACACTTTACTCACTCTACTCACTGTACACTTTACTCACTGTACACTTTACTCACTGTACACTTTACTCACTGTACACTTTACTCACTTTACTCACTGTACACTTTACTCACTGTACACTTTACTCACTTTACTCACTGTACACTTTACTCATTGTACACTTTACTCACTCTACACTTTACTCACTGTACACTTTACTCACTGTACACTTTACTCACTTTACTCACTGTACACTTTACTCACTTTACTCACTGTACACTTTACTCACTTTACACTTTACTCACTTTACTCACTGTACACTTTACTCACTTTACTCACTCTACACTTTAGTCACTCTACAATTTACTCACTTTACTCACTGTACACTTTACTCACTGTACACGTTACTCACTTTACACTTTACTCACTTTACTCACTGTACACTTTACTCACTTTACTCACTGTACACTTTAGTCACTCTACACTTTACTCACTTTACTCACTGTACACTTTACTCACTGTACTCACTTTACTCACATTACTCACTTTACTCACTGTACACTTTACTCACTTACTCACTTTACTCACTTTACTCACTCTACACTTTACTCACTTTACTCACTGTACACTTTACTCTCTGTACACTTTACTCACTGCACTCACTTTACTCACTTTACTCACTGTACACTTTACTCACTTTACTCACTGTACACTTTACTCACTTTACTCACTGTACACTTTACTCACTGTACACTTTACTCACTTTACTCACTGTACACTGTACTCACTCTACACTTTACTCACTTTACTCACTCTACACTTTACTCACTGTACTCACTGTACACTTTACTCAAATCAAATCAAATTTATTTGTAAGGCCCGACAACACACGTTAATGTCCCCATGGGCCGGACACGTCTTCTTTAAACAAGTCAAGAAGAAACATAACAATAAGTGAAGAACAAAACAAGAACACCATAAGGTCCAACAAATTTAAGATAAATACAAATAAATGAATGAGTGCAAACACTCCCAGACAT
This sequence comes from Notolepis coatsorum, assembly GCF_963971535.1. Classification (NCBI taxonomy): domain Eukaryota; kingdom Metazoa; phylum Chordata; class Actinopteri; order Aulopiformes; family Paralepididae; genus Notolepis; species Notolepis coatsorum. The sequence goes on from NC_140167.1 coordinate 187,566,630, forward strand.
ACCCCACGCAAAGGTAAGGAAAAACTCACTAAAACCTAACAATAGGGAAAAAAGCACCACAGGCAGTGTGGAGGATAGAAACCTTAGAAGGGCCATTCAAGGGGGGATCTCCCTTCTTAGATGTCGGTGATAGTAGTGTTGCAGACTGACAGTGGTAAGCATGCACTCATGTGTGTAGTGAAACACAGATGAGTGCATGCAATAGCAACTGAACATTTTGAAAAATTAAAGATAGAGCTGATAGCGATAGCAACTGAACATTTTGAAAGATTAAAGATAGAGCTGATAGCGAATCTATTTGAGGCACAGGGGCGGCGCAAAGAGGGTCGCGTCCTCCCCATCTTAATCACGGGACGTTCAACACTCCGGTCATCGCTCCGAGACAGCCGGAGACAGGGAGATAGGGTGCAGCACAGAGAGGGTCGCAACCTCCCCGACATCATCGCGGGACGTCCAGCACTCCGGTCACCACTACGAGACCGCCGGAGACAGGGAGACAGGAGGGCACGCAGAGAACGTCGCATCCTCCCAGTCTTCATCACGGAACGTCAGACACTCCGGTCAACACTCCGGGACAACAAATCACAGGGAGTAGGGAGACGGGACAGGCGTTAGACAGCTCACTGTACACTTTACTCACTGTACTCACTGTACACTTTACTCACTGTACACTGTACTCACTTTACTCACTGTACACTTTACTCACTTTACTCACTGTACAATTTACTCACTTTACTCACTCTACACTTTACTCACTGTACACTTTACTCACTTTACTCACTTTACTCACTGTACACTGTACTCACTGTACAATTTACTCACTTTACTCACTGTACTCACTGTACACTTTACTCACTTTACTCACTGTACTCACTTTACTCACTTTACTCACTGTACACTTTACTCACATTACTCACTTTACACTTTACTTACTTTACTCATTGTACAATTTACTCACTTTACTCACTGTACACTTTACTCACTGTACACTTTACTCACTTTACTCACTGTACACTTTACTCACTTTACTCACTGTAGACTTTACTCACTTTACTCACTGTACACTTTACTCACTTTACTCACTGTACACTTTACGCACTTTACTCACTGTACACTTGACTCACTTTACTCACTGTACACTTTACTCACTTTACTCACTGTACACTTGACTCACTTTACTCACTGTACACTTTACTCACTCTACTCACTGTACACTTTACTCACTTTACTCACTGTACACTTTACTCACTGTACACTTTACTCACTTTACTCACTGTACACTTTACTCACTGTACACTTTACTCACTTTACACTTTACTCACTCTACACTTTACTAACTCTACACTTTACTCACTTTACTCACTGTACACTTTACTCACTGTACACTTTACTCACTTTACACTTTACTCACTTTACTCACTGTACACTTTACTCACTTTACTCACTGTACACTTTAGTCACTCTACACTTTACTCACTTTACCCACTGTACACTTTACTCACTTTACTCACTCTACACTTTACTCACTCTACACTTTACTCACTTTACTCACTGTACACTTTACTCACTTTACTCACTGTACTCACTGTACACTTTACTCACTTTACTCACTGTACTCACTTTACTCACTTTACTCACTGTACACTTTACTCACATTACTCACTTTACACTTTACTCATTGTACAATTTACTCACTTTACTCACTGTACACTTTACTCACTGTACACTTTACTCACTTTACTCACTGTACACTTTACTCACTTTACTCACTGTAGACTTTACTCACTTTACTCACTGTACACTTTACTCACTTTACTCACTGTACACTTTACGCACTTTACTCACTGTACACTTGACTCACTTTACTCACTGTACACTTTACTCACTTTACTCACTGTACACTTGACTCACTTTACTCACTGTACACTTTACTCACTCTACTCACTGTACACTTTACTCACTTTACTCACTGTACACTTTACTCACTGTACACTTTACTCACTTTACTCACTGTACACTTTACTCACTGTACACTTTACTCACTCTACACTTTACTCACTGTACACTTTACTCACTGTACACTTTACTCACTTTACACTTTACTCACTCTACACTTTACTCACTCTACACTTTACTCACTTTACTCACTGTACACTTTACTCACTGTACACTTTACTCACTTTACACTTTACTCACTTTACTCACTGTACACTTTACTCACTTTACTCACTGTACACTTTAGTCACTCTACACTTTACTCACTTTACTCACTGTACACTTTACTCACTTTACTCACTCTACACTTTACTCACTCTACACTTTACTCACTTTACTCACTGTACACTTTACTCACTTTACTCACTGTACACTTTACTCACTTTACTCACTATACACTTTACTCACTGTACACTTGACTCACTTTACTCACTGTACTCACTCTACACTTTACTCACTGTATTCACTCTACACTTTACTCACTTTACTCACTCTACACTTTACTCACTGTACACTTTACTGACTTTACTCACTGTACACTTTACTCACTGTACACTTTACTCACTTTACTCACTGTACACTTTACTCACTGTACACTTTACTCACTGTACACTTTACTCACTTTACTCACTGTACACTTTACTCACTCTACACTTTACTCACTCTACACTTTACTCACTGTACACTTTACTCACTGTACACTTTACTCACTGTACACTTTACTCACTGTACACTCTACTCATTTTACTCACTTTACTCACTGTACACTTTACTCACTTTACTCACTGTACACTTTACTCACTTTACACTTTACTCACTTTACTCACTGTACACTTTACTCACTTTACTCACTGTACACTTTAGTCTCTCTACACTTTACTCACTTTACTCACTGTACACTTTACTCACTGTACTCACTTTACTCACATTACTCACTTTACTCACTGTACACTTTACTCACTTTACTCACTCTACACTTTACTCACTCTACACTTTACTCACTTTACTCACTGTACACTTTACTCTCTGTACACTTTACTCACTGCATACACTTTACTCACTTTACTCACTGTACACTTTACTCACTTTACCCACTGTACACTTTACTCACTTTACTCACTGTACACTTTACTCACTTTACTCACTGTACACTTTACTCACTGTACACGTTACTCACTTTACACTTTACTCACTTTACTCACTGTGCACTTTACTCACTTTACACTTTACTCACTCTACACTTTACTCACTTTACTCACTGTACACTTTACTCGCTGTACACTTTACTCACTGTACTCACTTTACTCACATTACTCACTTTACTCACTGTACACTTTACTCACTTTACTCACTCTACACTTTACTCACTCTACACTTTACTCACTTTACTCACTGTACACTTTACTCTCTGTACACTTTACTCACTGCATACACTTTACTCACTTTACTCACTGTACACTTTACTCACTTTACCCACTGTACACTTTACTCACTTTACTCACTGTACACTCTACTCACTTTACTCACTGTACACTTTACTCACTTTACTCACTGTACACTTTACTCACTGTACACTTGACTCACTTTACTCACTGTACTCTCTCTACACTTTACTCACTGTACTCACTCTACACTTTACTCACTTTACTCACTCTACACTTTACTCACTGTACTCACTGTACACTTTACTCAAATCAAATCAAATTTATTTGTAAGGCCCGACAACACACGTTAATGTCCCCATGGGCCGGACACGTCTTCTTTAAACAAGTCAAGAAGAAACATAACAATAAGTCAAGAACAAAACAAGAACACCATAAGGTCCAACAAATTTAAGATAAATACAAATAAATGAATGAGTGCAAACACTCCCAGACATACCCCACGCAAAGGTAAGGAAAAACTCACTAAAACCTAACAATAGGGAAAAAAGCAGTGGAGGATAGAAACCTTAGAAGGGCCATTCAAGGGGGGATCTCCCTTCTTAGATGTCGGTGATAGTAGTGTTGCAGACTGACAGTGGTAAGCATGCACTCATGTGTGTAGTGAAACACAGATGAGTGCATGCAATAGCAACTGAACATTTTGAAAAATTTAAGATAGAGCTGATAGCGATAGCAACTGAACATTTTGAAAGATTAAAGATAGAGCTGATAGCGAATCTATTTGAGGCACAAGGGCGGCGCAAAGAGGGTCGCGTCCTCCCCATCTTAATCACGGGACGTTCAACACTCCGGTCATCGCTCCGAGACAGCCGGAGACAGGGAGATAGGGTGCGGCACAGAGAGGGTCGCAACCTCCCCGACATCATCGCGGGACGTCCAGCACTCCGGTCACCACTACGAGACCGCCGGAGACATGGAGACAGGAGGGCACGCAGAGAGGGTCGCATCCTCCCAGTCTTCATCACGGGACGTCAGACACTCCGGTCAACACTCCGGGACAACAAATCACAGGGAGTAGGGAGACGGGACAGGCGTTAGACAGCTCACTGTACACTTTACTCACTGTACTCACTGTACACTTTACTCACTGTACACTGTACTCACTTTACTCACTGTACACTTTACTCACTTTACTCACTGTACAATTTACTCACTTTACTCACTGTACACTTTACTCACTTTACTCACTGTACTCACTTTACTCACTGTACTCACTTTACTCACTCTACACTTTACTCACTGTACACTTTACTCACTGTACACTTTACTCACTTTACTCACTTTACTCACTGTACACTTTACTCACTGTACACTTTACTCACTTTACTCACTGTACTCACTGTACACTTTACTCACTTTACTCACTGTACTCACTTTACTCACTTTACTCACTGTACACTTTACTCACATTACTCACTTTACACTTTACTCACTTTACTCATTGTACAATTTACTCACTTTACTCACTGTACACTTTACTCACTGTACACTTTACTCACTTTACTCACTGTACACTTTACTCACTTTACTCACTGTACACTTTACTCACTTTACTCACTGTACACTTTACTCACTTTACTCACTGTACACTTGACTCACTTTACTCACTGTACACTTTACTCACTTTACTCACTGTACACTTGACTCACTTTACTCACTGTACACTTTACTCACTCTACTCACTGTACACTTTACTCACTTTACTCACTGTACACTTTACTCACTGTACACTTTACTCACTTTACTCACTGTACACTTTACTCACTGTACACTTTACTCACTCTACACTTTACTCACTTTACTCACTGTACACTTTACTCACTTTACACTTTACTCACTCTACACTTTACTCACTCTACACTTTACTCACTCTACACTTTACTCACTCTACACTTTACTCACTCTACACTTTACTCACTCTACTCACTGTACACTTTACTCACTCTACACTTTACTCACTGTACACTTTACTCACTGTACACTTTACTCACTGTACACTTTACTCATTGTACACTTTACTCACTTTACTCACTGTACACTTTACTCACTTTACTCACTGTACACTTTACTCACTGTACACTTTACTCACTGTACACTTTACTCACTTTACTCACTGGACACTTTACTCACTGTATACTTTACTCACTCTACACTTTACTCACTGTACACTTTACTCACTGTACACTTTACTCACTTTACTCATGTTACACTTTACTCACTGTACTCAATGTACACTTTACTCACTTTACTCACTGTACACTTTACTCACTGTATTCACTTTACTCACTTTACTCACTTTACTCACTGTACACTTTACTCACTTTACTCACTGTACACTTTACTCACGTTACTCACTGTACACTTTACTCACTTTACTCACTATACACTTTACTCACTTTACTCACTGTACACTTTACTCACTTCACTCACTGTACACTTTACTCACTGTACACTTTACTCACTCTACTCACTGTACACTTTACTCACTTTACTCACTGTACTCACTTTACTCACTTTACTCACTGTACACTTTACTCACATTACTCACTTTACACTTTACTCACTTTACTCATTGTACAATTTACTCACTTTACTCACTGTACACTTTACTCACTGTACACTTTACTCACTTTACTCACTGTACACTTTACTCACTTTACTCACTGTACACTTTACTCACTTTACTCACTGTACACTTTACTCACTTTACTCACTGTACACTTTACTCACTTTACTCACTGTACACTTGACTCACTTTACTCACTGTACACTTTACTCACTTTACTCACTGTACACTTGACTCACTTTACTCACTGTACACTTTACTCACTCTACTCACTGTACACTTTACTCACTTTACTCACTGTACACTTTACTCACTGTACACTTTACTCACTGTACACTTTACTCACTCTACTCACTGTACACTTTACTCACTGTACACTTTACTCACTGTACACTTTACTCACTGTACACTTTACTCACTTTACTCACTGTACACTTTACTCACTGTACACTTTACTCACTTTACTCACTGTACACTTTACTCATTGTACACTTTACTCACTCTACACTTTACTCACTGTACACTTTACTCACTGTACACTTTACTCACTGTACACTTTACTCACTTTACTCACTGTACACTTTACTCACTTTACTCACTGTACACTTTACTCACTTTACACTTTACTCACTTTACTCACTGTACACTTTACTCACTTTACTCACTCTACACTTTAGTCACTCTACAATTTACTCACTTTACTCACTGTACACTTTACTCACTGTACACGTTACTCACTTTACACTTTACTCACTTTACTCACTGTACACTTTACTCACTTTACTCACTGTACACTTTAGTCACTCTACACTTTACTCACTTTACTCACTGTACACTTTACTCACTGTACTCACTTTACTCACATTACTCACTTTACTCACTGTACACTTTACTCACTTACTCACTTTACTCACTTTACTCACTCTACACTTTACTCACTTTACTCACTGTACACTTTACTCTCTGTACACTTTACTCACTGCACTCACTTTACTCACTTTACTCACTGTACACTTTACTCACTTTACTCACTGTACACTTTACTCACTTTACTCACTGTACACTTTACTCACTGTACACTTTACTCACTTTACTCACTGTACACTGTACTCACTCTACACTTTACTCACTTTACTCACTCTACACTTTACTCACTGTACTCACTGTACACTTTACTCAAATCAAATCAAATTTATTTGTAAGGCCCGACAACACACGTTAATGTCCCCATGGGCCGGACACGTCTTCTTTAAACAAGTCAAGAAGAAACATAACAATAAGTGAAGAACAAAACAAGAACACCATAAGGTCCAACAAATTTAAGATAAATACAAATAAATGAATGAGTGCAAACACTCCCAGACATACCCCACGCAAAGGTAAGGAAAAACTCACTAAAACCTAACAATAGGGAAAAAAGCACCACAGGCAGTGTGGAGGATAGAAACCTTAGAAGGGCCATTCAAGGGGGGATCTCCCTTCTTAGATGTCGGTGATAGTAGTGTTGCAGACTGACAGTGGTAAGCATGCACTCATGTGTGTAGTGAAACACAGATGAGTGCATGCAATAGCAACTGAACATTTTGAAAAATTAAAGATAGAGCTGATAGCGATAGCAACTGAACATTTTGAAAGATTAAAGATAGAGCTGATAGCGAATCTATTTGAGGCACAGGGGCGGCGCAAAGAGGGTCGCGTCCTCCCCATCTTAATCACGGGACGTTCAACACTCCGGTCATCGCTCCGAGACAGCCGGAGACAGGGAGATAGGGTGCAGCACAGAGAGGGTCGCAACCTCCCCGACATCATCGCGGGACGTCCAGCACTCCGGTCACCACTACGAGACCGCCGGAGACAGGGAGACAGGAGGGCACGCAGAGAACGTCGCATCCTCCCAGTCTTCATCACGGAACGTCAGACACTCCGGTCAACACTCCGGGACAACAAATCACAGGGAGTAGGGAGACGGGACAGGCGTTAGACAGCTCACTGTACACTTTACTCACTGTACTCACTGTACACTTTACTCACTGTACACTGTACTCACTTTACTCACTGTACACTTTACTCACTTTACTCACTGTACAATTTACTCACTTTACTCACTCTACACTTTACTCACTGTACACTTTACTCACTTTACTCACTTTACTCACTGTACACTGTACTCACTGTACAATTTACTCACTTTACTCACTGTACTCACTGTACACTTTACTCACTTTACTCACTGTACTCACTTTACTCACTTTACTCACTGTACACTTTACTCACATTACTCACTTTACACTTTACTTACTTTACTCATTGTACAATTTACTCACTTTACTCACTGTACACTTTACTCACTGTACACTTTACTCACTTTACTCACTGTACACTTTACTCACTTTACTCACTGTAGACTTTACTCACTTTACTCACTGTACACTTTACTCACTTTACTCACTGTACACTTTACGCACTTTACTCACTGTACACTTGACTCACTTTACTCACTGTACACTTTACTCACTTTACTCACTGTACACTTGACTCACTTTACTCACTGTACACTTTACTCACTCTACTCACTGTACACTTTACTCACTTTACTCACTGTACACTTTACTCACTGTACACTTTACTCACTTTACTCACTGTACACTTTACTCACTGTACACTTTACTCACTTTACACTTTACTCACTCTACACTTTACTAACTCTACACTTTACTCACTTTACTCACTGTACACTTTACTCACTGTACACTTTACTCACTTTACACTTTACTCACTTTACTCACTGTACACTTTACTCACTTTACTCACTGTACACTTTAGTCACTCTACACTTTACTCACTTTACCCACTGTACACTTTACTCACTTTACTCACTCTACACTTTACTCACTCTACACTTTACTCACTTTACTCACTGTACACTTTACTCACTTTACTCACTGTACTCACTGTACACTTTACTCACTTTACTCACTGTACTCACTTTACTCACTTTACTCACTGTACACTTTACTCACATTACTCACTTTACACTTTACTTACTTTACTCATTGTACAATTTACTCACTTTACTCACTGTACACTTTACTCACTGTACACTTTACTCACTTTACTCACTGTACACTTTACTCACTTTACTCACTGTAGACTTTACTCACTTTACTCACTGTACACTTTACTCACTTTACTCACTGTACACTTGACTCACTTTACTCACTGTACACTTTACTCACTTTACTCACTGTACACTTGACTCACTTTACTCACTGTACACTTTACTCACTCTACTCACTGTACACTTTACTCACTTTACTCACTGTACACTTTACTCACTGTACACTTTACTCACTTTACTCACTGTACACTTTACTCACTGTACACTTTACTCACTCTACACTTTACTCACTGTACACTTTACTCACTGTACACTTTACTCACTTTACACTTTACTCACTCTACACTTTACTCACTCTACACTTTACTCACTTTACTCACTGTACACTTTACTCACTGTACACCTTACTCACTTTACACTTTACTCACTTTACTCACTGTACACTTTACTCACTTTACTCACTGTACACTTTAGTCACTCTACACTTTACTCACTTTACTCACTGTACACTTTACTCACTTTACTCACTCTACACTTTACTCACTCTACACTTTACTCACTTTACTCACTGTACACTTTACTCACTTTACTCACTGTACACTTTACTCACTTTACTCACTATACACTTTACTCACTGTACACTTGACTCACTTTACTCACTGTACTCACTCTACACTTTACTCACTGTATTCACTCTACACTTTACTCACTTTACTCACTCTACACTTTACTCACTGTACACTTTACTGACTTTACTCACTGTACACTTTACTCACTGTACACTTTACTCACTTTACTCACTGTACACTTTACTCACTGTACACTTTACTCACTGTACACTTTACTCACTTTACTCACTGTACACTTTACTCACTCTACACTTTACTCACTCTACACTTTACTCACTGTACACTTTACTCACTGTACACTTTACTCACTGTACACTTTACTCACTGTACACTCTACTCATTTTACTCACTTTACTCACTGTACACTTTACTCACTTTACTCACTGTACACTTTACTCACTTTACACTTTACTCACTTTACTCACTGTACACTTTACTCACTTTACTCACTGTACACTTTAGTCTCTCTACACTTTACTCACTTTACTCACTGTACACTTTACTCACTGTACACGTTACTCACTTTACACTTTACTCACTTTACTCACTGTACACTTTACTCACTTTACACTTTAGTCACTCTACACTTTACTCACTTTACTCACTGTACACTTTACTCACTGTACACTTTACTCACTGTACTCACTTTACTCACATTACTCACTTTACTCACTGTACACTTTACTCACTTTACTCACTCTACACTTTACTCACTCTACACTTTACTCACTTTACTCACTGTACACTTTACTCTCTGTACACTTTACTCACTGCATACACTTTACTCACTTTACTCACTGTACACTTTACTCACTTTACCCACTGTACACTTTACTCACTTTACTCACTGTACACTTTACTCACTTTACTCACTGTACACTTTACTCACTGTACACGTTACTCACTTTACACTTTACTCACTTTACTCACTGTGCACTTTACTCACTTTACACTTTACTCACTCTACACTTTACTCACTTTACTCACTGTACACTTTACTCGCTGTACACTTTACTCACTGTACTCACTTTACTCACATTACTCACTTTACTCACTGTACACTTTACTCACTTTACTCACTCTACACTTTACTCACTCTACACTTTACTCACTTTACTCACTGTACACTTTACTCTCTGTACACTTTACTCACTGCATACACTTTACTCACTTTACTCACTGTACACTTTACTCACTTTACCCACTGTACACTTTACTCACTTTACTCACTGTACACTCTACTCACTTTACTCACTGTACACTTTACTCACTTTACTCACTGTACACTTTACTCACTGTACACTTGACTCACTTTACTCACTGTACTCTCTCTACACTTTACTCACTGTACTCACTCTACACTTTACTCACTTTACTCACTCTACACTTTACTCACTGTACTCACTGTACACTTTACTCACTTTACACTTTAGTCACTCTACACTTTACTCACTTTACTCACTGTACACTTTACTCACTGTACACTTTACTCACTGTACTCACTTTACTCACATTACTCACTTTACTCACTGTACACTTTACTCACTTTACTCACTCTACACTTTACTCACTCTACACTTTACTCACTTTACTCACTGTACACTTTACTCTCTGTACACTTTACTCACTGCATACACTTTACTCACTTTACTCACTGTACACTTTACTCACTTTACCCACTGTACACTTTACTCACTTTACTCACTGTACACTTTACTCACTTTACCCACTGTACACTTTACTCACTTTACTCACTGTACACTTTACTCACTTTACTCACTGTACACTTTACTCACTCTACACTTTACTCACTGTACTCACTGTACACTTTACTCACTTTACACTTTAGTCACTCTACACTTTACTCACTTTACTCACTGTACACTTTACTCACTGTACACTTTACTCACTGTACTCACTTTACTCACATTACTCACTTTACTCACTGTACACTTTACTCACTTTACTCACTCTACACTTTACTCACTCTACACTTTACTCACTTTACTCACTGTACACTTTACTCTCTGTACACTTTACTCACTGCATACACTTTACTCACTTTACTCACTGTACACTTTACTCACTTTACCCACTGTACACTTTACTCACTTTACTCACTGTACACTTTACTCACTGTACACTTTACTCACTGTACACGTTACTCACTTTACACTTTACTCACTTTACTCACTGTGCACTTTACTCACTTTACACTTTACTCACTCTACACTTTACTCACTTTACTCACTGTACACTTTACTCGCTGTACACTTTACTCACTGTACTCACTTTACTCACATTACTCACTTTACTCACTGTACACTTTACTCACTTTACTCACTCTACACTTTACTCACTCTACACTTTACTCACTTTACTCACTGTACACTTTACTCTCTGTACACTTTACTCACTGCATACACTTTACTCACTTTACTCACTGTACACTTTACTCACTTTACCCACTGTACACTTTACTCACTTTACTCACTGTACACTCTACTCACTTTACTCACTGTACACTTTACTCACTTTACTCACTGTACACTTTACTCACTGTACACTTGACTCACTTTACTCACTGTACTCTCTCTACACTTTACTCACTGTACTCACTCTACACTTTACTCACTTTACTCACTCTACACTTTACTCACTGTACTCACTGTACACTTTACTCAAATCAAATCAAATTTATTTGTAAGGCCCGACAACACACGTTAATGTCCCCATGGGCCGGACACGTCTTCTTTAAACAAGTCAAGAAGAAACATAACAATAAGTCAAGAACAAAACAAGAACACCATAAGGTCCAACAAATTTAAGATAAATACAAATAAATGAATGAGTGCAAACACTCCCAGACATACCCCACGCAAAGGTAAGGAAAAACTCACTAAAACCTAACAATAGGGAAAAAAGCAGTGGAGGATAGAAACCTTAGAAGGGCCATTCAAGGGGGGATCTCCCTTCTTAGATGTCGGTGATAGTAGTGTTGCAGACTGACAGTGGTAAGCATGCACTCATGTGTGTAGTGAAACACAGATGAGTGCATGCAATAGCAACTGAACATTTTGAAAAATTTAAGATAGAGCTGATAGCGATAGCAACTGAACATTTTGAAAGATTAAAGATAGAGCTGATAGCGAATCTATTTGAGGCACAAGGGCGGCGCAAAGAGGGTCGCGTCCTCCCCATCTTAATCACGGGACGTTCAACACTCCGGTCATCGCTCCGAGACAGCCGGAGACAGGGAGATAGGGTGCGGCACAGAGAGGGTCGCAACCTCCCCGACATCATCGCGGGACGTCCAGCACTCCGGTCACCACTACGAGACCGCCGGAGACATGGAGACAGGAGGGCACGCAGAGAGGGTCGCTTCCTCCCAGTCTTCATCACGGGACGTCAGACACTCCGGTCAACACTCCGGGACAACAAATCACAGGGAGTAGGGAGACGGGACAGGCGTTAGACAGCTCACTGTACACTTTACTCACTGTACTCACTGTACACTTTACTCACTGTACACTGTACTCACTTTACTCACTGTACACTTTACTCACTTTACTCACTGTACAATTTACTCACTTTACTCACTGTACACTTTACTCACTTTACTCACTGTACTCACTTTACTCACTGTACTCACTTTACTCACTCTACACTTTACTCACTGTACACTTTACTCACTGTACACTTTACTCACTTTACTCACTTTACTCACTGTACACTTTACTCACTGTACACTTTACTCACTTTACTCACTGTACTCACTGTACACTTTACTCACTTTACTCACTGTACTCACTTTACTCACTTTACTCACTGTACACTTTACTCACATTACTCACTTTACACTTTACTCACTTTACTCATTGTACAATTTACTCACTTTACTCACTGTACACTTTACTCACTGTACACTTTACTCACTTTACTCACTGTACACTTTACTCACTTTACTCACTGTACACTTTACTCACTTTACTCACTGTACACTTTACTCACTTTACTCACTGTACACTTGACTCACTTTACTCACTGTACACTTTACTCACTTTACTCACTGTACACTTGACTCACTTTACTCACTGTACACTTTACTCACTCTACTCACTGTACACTTTACTCACTTTACTCACTGTACACTTTACTCACTGTACACTTTACTCACTTTACTCACTGTACACTTTACTCACTGTACACTTTACTCACTCTACACTTTACTCACTTTACTCACTGTACACTTTACTCACTTTACACTTTACTCATTCTACACTTTACTCACTCTACACTTTACTCACTCTACACTTTACTCACTCTACACTTTACTCACTCTACACTTTACTCACTCTACTCACTGTACACTTTACTCACTCTACACTTTACTCACTGTACACTTTACTCACTGTACACTTTACTCACTGTACACTTTACTCATTGTACACTTTACTCACTTTACTCACTGTACACTTTACTCACTTTACTCACTGTACACTTTACTCACTGTACACTTTACTCACTGTACACTTTACTCACTTCACTCACTGTACACTTTACTCACTGTATACTTTACTCACTGTACACTTTACTCACTTTACTCACTGGACACTTTACTCACTGTATACTTTACTCACTCTACACTTTACTCACTGTACACTTTACTCACTGTACACTTTACTCACTTTACTCATGTTACACTTTACTCACTGTACTCAATGTACACTTTACTCACTTTACTCACTGTACACTTTACTCACTGTATTCACTTTACTCACTTTACTCACTTTACTCACTGTACACTTTACTCACTTTACTCACTGTACACTTTACTCACGTTACTCACTGTACACTTTACTCACTTTACTCACTATACACTTTACTCACTTTACTCACTGTACACTTTACTCACTTCACTCACTGTACACTTTACTCACTGTACACTTTACTCACTCTACTCACTGTACACTTTACTCACTTTACTCACTGTACTCACTGTACACTGTACTCACTTTACTCACTGTACTCACTTTACTCACTTTACTCACTGTACACTTTACTCACATTACTCACTTTACACTTTACTCACTTTACTCATTGTACAATTTACTCACTTTACTCACTGTACACTTTACTCACTGTACACTTTACTCACTTTACTCACTGTACACTTTACTCACTTTACTCACTGTACACTTTACTCACTTTACTCACTGTACACTTTACTCACTTTACTCACTGTACACTTTACTCACTTTACTCACTGTACACTTGACTCACTTTACTCACTGTACACTTTACTCACTTTACTCACTGTACACTTGACTCACTTTACTCACTGTACACTTTACTCACTCTACTCACTGTACACTTTACTCACTTTACTCACTGTACACTTTACTCACTGTACACTTTACTCACTTTACTCACTGTACACTTTACTCACTGTACACTTTACTCACTGTACACTTTACTCACTGTACACTTTACTCACTTTACACTTTACTCACTCTACACTTTACCTACTCTACACTTTACTCACTGTACACTTTACTCACTGTACACTTTACTCACTCTACTCACTGTAATCAAATCAAATCAAATTTATTTATAGGGCCCGACAACACACGTTAATGTCCCCATGGGCCGTACAGGTCTTCTTTAAACAAGTCAAGAAGACAACATAACAATAAGTCAAGAACAGAACAAGAACACTAGATGAATGCAAATAAATGAAAGAATGCAAGCACTCCCAGACATACCCCACGCGAAGGTAAGGAAAAACTCACTAAAACCTAACAATAGGGAAAAAAAGCTCCACAGGCAATGTGGAGGAGAGAAACCTTAGAAGGGCCGTTCAAGGGGGGATCTCCCTTCTTAGATGTCGGTGATAGTAGTGTTGCAGACGGACAGTTGGTAAGCATGCACTCATGTGTGTGGTGAAACACAGATGAGTGCATGCAATAGCAACTGTACATTTTGAAAAATTAAAGATAGAGCTAATAGCGATAGCAACTGAACATTTTGAAAGATTAAAGATAGAGTTGATAGCGGATCTATTTGAGGCACAGGGGCGGCGCAAGAGGGTCACGTCCTCCCCGTCTTAGTCACGGGACATTCAACACTCCGGTCGTTGCTCAGGGACAGCCGGAGACAGGGGGAGGGGGGTGGCGCAGAGAGGGTCGCGAACTCCCCGACATCATCGCGGGACATCCGGCACTCCGGTCACCACTACGAGACCTCCGAAGACAGGGGGGCACGCAGAGGGGGTCGCAATCTCCCGGCCTTTGTCACGGGACGTCCAACACTCCGGTCAACACTCCAGGACAGCAAGTCATAGGAAGACAGGGAGACGGGACAGGCGTTAGACAGCTCATGAGATTGTAGTAGGCGGACATAGCAATAGATACAAGTGGTAGGCATATATGTGAATGGAGTAGATATATGATATATGAAGTAAGCGTATTATGTGAATAGAATAGAAGTACTTAACCCAGCAATGAAACCGCGTTGACTGTTAATCTGTTAACAGTCTGTTAATCAGTTGACAGGACCACGGACAGACGGCGGTGAATAACTGATCCAATGCCTCGGAGGTGCATGTAGAGCAGTCACTACAAGCTTGGCCAAGACCCCGAGGCATCCATCACCTTGGTCAGCGCCAGGAGACGGGTACTCAGAGAGAAGGGGGAGGGAGGGGGGGGGGGGGGGGGGAGAGGGGGGGGGGGGGAAGAGTTAGAGAGTTCCCATGTTTGTGGTGCTGCAAAGGAGCAGACATGTAGTACCCTGTAGTGCCATGTAGTACCCCGTAGTGCCATGTAGTACCCCATAGTGCCATGTAGTACCCCGTAGTATCCTGTAGTACCCTGTAGTGCCATGTAGTACCCTGTGGTGCCATGTAGAGCTATGTAAGCCATGTAGTACCCTGTAATGCCATGCAGTACCAAGTAGTACTCTGTGGTACCATGTAGTACCCTGTACCCTAACTAAACTACCCTATAGTAAACTACCCAGTGGTACCATGTAGTACCCTGTACCATAACTAAACTACACAGATTAATCTAAAGGTCAGTCCCCGACCAGGTGAGATCAAGGTAGGTTGAAGGAGAGAGAGAAAAGATGAGTCTTAAGCAGGGATTTAAAAGCTTCGACAGAGCAGGCGCCCCTGATGACGGCAGGTAATTTGTTCCACAGGTAGGGAGCGCGGTAGACAAAGGCTCTGTGGCCGGCGGATTTCTTTTTAACCCTAGGGGTCGATAGAAGCCCCGCATTTTGTGAGCGCAGAGCACGAGCGGGCGAGTATCGGGAGATGAGATCAGATAGATAGAGCGGTGCAAGCCCATTTAAAATTTTGTAGGTGAGGAGTAGCACTTTAAAGTCAGAGCGGGCTTGGATAGGAAGCCAATGTAGGGCGGACAAAACTGGTGTGATGTGATCAAATTTTCTAGTTCTAGTTAGTATCCGTGCAGCCGCATTTTGCACGAGTTGAAGATTTTTGATGCTTGAATTAGGTAAGCCTGAAAAAAGTGCATTACAGTAGTCCAGACGTGATGAGACAAAAGCATGAATCAGGGTTTCAGCATCAGCCAGAGTTAAAATGGGGCGTATTTTTGCGATATTACGAAGATGGAAGAATGCAATTTTGGTGACATTTTTTATATGTGCATTAAATGAGAGGGAGGAATCAAAAATGACTCCGAGGTTTTTTATGGTGGAGCTCTGGGATACATGACAGGTATCAAAGTTGAGGGAGATGTCCTGAAACAGGCCTCTGTGGTTTGGGGGGCCAACAATTAACATCTCAGTTTTATCTGCATTAAGGAGTAGAAAGTTTTGCGACATCCATTTTTTGACGGCAAGCAAGCAGGCCTCAAGGTTTTGTAGTTGGGAGGAATCATTTGGCTTAATAGGTATATATAATTGGGTGTCATCAGCGTAAAAATGAAAGTTTATGCCAAATTTGCGTATGATATCGCCGAGGGGTAGCATGTAAATCGAAAATAGCAAAGGGCCCAGGACAGAGCCTTGTGGGACACCACATTGCACTGGGAGGGTCTCAGATGTTAAATCATTATAGACCACGCAGTGTGTTCTATCAGTTAAATAGGATTTAAACCAAGCTAGTGCGAGACCCCGAATGCCAACATGGTTCTCAAGCCGACCTAGAAGAATCGAGTGATCGATAGTGTCAAAGGCTGCACTGAGATCAAGCAATAAGAGCACAGAGGTGAGGTTTGAGTCAAGAGAGAGCAGTAAGTCATTTGTGACTTTGGTAACCGCCGTTTCGGTGGAGTGTAAGGCTCTAAAGCCAGATTGAAATGATTCATTAAGATTATTGTTTGATAAATGGTCAGTAAGTTGCGTTGCGACGATCCGTTCTAACACTTTGGATAGGAATGGGAGATTGGAGATAGGTCTGTAATTTTTCAAGATTAGAGGGTCGAGGTTCGGTTTTTTAAGTAATGGTTTAATGACGGCTGATTTAAAGGCCAGGGGCACCACGCCAGTAGACAAAGAGGTGTTGAAGATATTGAGTAGGGCAGGGCCTAGAGTTGGGAAGAGTTTTTTGATGAGAGTTGCTGGGAGAGGGTCAAACAGACAGGTTTACTTTACTCACTGTACACTTTACTCACTGTACACTTTACTCACTGTACACTTTACTCACTTTACTCACTGTACACTTTACTCACTGTACACTTTACTCACTTTACTCACTGTACACTTTACTCATTGTACACTTTACTCACTCTACACTTTACTCACTGTACACTTTACTCACTGTACACTTTACTCACTGTACACTTTACTCACTTTACTCACTGTACACTTTACTCACTTTACTCACTGTACACTTTAGTCACTCTACAATTTACTCACTTTACTCACTGTACACTTTACTCACTGTACACGTTACTCACTTTACACTTTACTCACTTTACTCACTGTACACTTTACTCACTTTACTCACTGTACACTTTAGTCACTCTACACTTTACTCACTTTACTCACTGTACACTTTACTCACTGTACTCACTTTACTCACATTACTCACTTTACTCACTGTACACTTTACTCACTTACTCACTTTACTCACTTTACTCACTCTACACTTTACTCACTTTACTCACTGTACACTTTACTCTCTGTACACTTTACTCACTGCACTCACTTTACTCACTTTACTCACTGTACACTTTACTCACTTTACTCACTGTACACTTTACTCACTTTACTCACTGTACACTTTACTCACTTTACTCACTGTACACTTTACTCACTTTACTCACTGTACACTGTACTCACTCTACACTTTACTCACTTTACTCACTCTACACTTTACTCACTGTACTCACTGTACACTTTACTCAAATCAAATCAAATTTATTTGTAAGGCCCGACAACACACGTTAATGTCCCCATGGGCCGGACACGTCTTCTTTAAACAAGTCAAGAAGAAACATAACAATAAGTGAAGAACAAAACAAGAACACCATAAGGTCCAACAAATTTAAGATAAATACAAATAAATGAATGAGTGCAAACACTCCCAGACATACCCCACGCAAAGGTAAGGAAAAACTCACTAAAACCTAACAATAGGGAAAAAAGCACCACAGGCAGTGTGGAGGATAGAAACCTTAGAAGGGCCATTCAAGGGGGGATCTCCCTTCTTAGATGTCGGTGATAGTAGTGTTGCAGACTGACAGTGGTAAGCATGCACTCATGTGTGTAGTGAAACACAGATGAGTGCATGCAATAGCAACTGAACATTTTGAAAAATTAAAGATAGAGCTGATAGCGATAGCAACTGAACATTTTGAAAGATTAAAGATAGAGCTGATAGCGAATCTATTTGAGGCACAGGGGCGGCGCAAAGAGGGTCGCGTCCTCCCCATCTTAATCACGGGACGTTCAACACTCCGGTCATCGCTCCGAGACAGCCGGAGACAGGGAGATAGGGTGCAGCACAGAGAGGGTCGCAACCTCCCCGACATCATCGCGGGACGTCCAGCACTCCGGTCACCACTACGAGACCGCCGGAGACAGGGAGACAGGAGGGCACGCAGAGAACGTCGCATCCTCCCAGTCTTCATCACGGAACGTCAGACACTCCGGTCAACACTCCGGGACAACAAATCACAGGGAGTAGGGAGACGGGACAGGCGTTAGACAGCTCACTGTACACTTTACTCACTGTACTCACTGTACACTTTACTCACTGTACACTGTACTCACTTTACTCACTGTACACTTTACTCACTTTACTCACTGTACAATTTACTCACTTTACTCACTCTACACTTTACTCACTGTACACTTTACTCACTTTACTCACTTTACTCACTGTACACTGTACTCACTGTACAATTTACTCACTTTACTCACTGTACTCACTGTGCACTTTACTCACTTTACTCACTGTACTCACTTTACTCACTTTACTCACTGTACACTTTACTCACATTACTCACTTTACACTTTACTTACTTTACTCATTGTACAATTTACTCACTTTACTCACTGTACACTTTACTCACTGTACACTTTACTCACTTTACTCACTGTACATTTTACTCACTTTACTCACTGTAGACTTTACTCACTTTACTCACTGTACACTTTACTCACTTTACTCACTGTACACTTTACGCACTTTACTCACTGTACACTTGACTCACTTTACTCACTGTACACTTTACTCACTTTACTCACTGTACACTTGACTCACTTTACTCACTGTACACTTTACTCACTCTACTCACTGTACACTTTACTCACTTTACTCACTGTACACTTTACTCACTTTACTCACTGTACACTTTACTCACTGTACACTTTACTCACTTTACACTTTACTCACTCTACACTTTACTAACTCTACACTTTACTCACTTTACTCACTGTACACTTTACTCACTGTACACTTTACTCACTTTACACTTTACTCACTTTACTCACTGTACACTTTACTCACTTTACTCACTGTACACTTTAGTCACTCTACACTTTACTCACTTTACTCACTGTACACTTTACTCACTTTACTCACTCTACACTTTACTCACTACACTTTACTCACTTTACTCACTGTACACTTTACTCACTTTACTCACTGTACACTTTACTCACTTTACTCACTGTACTCACTTTACTCACTTTACTCACTGTACACTTTACTCACATTACTCACTTTACACTTTACTTACTTTACTCATTGTACAATTTACTCACTTTACTCACTGTACACTTTACTCACTTTACTCACTGTACACTTTACTCACTTTACTCACTGTAGACTTTACTCACTTTACTCACTGTACACTTTACTCACTTTACTCACTGTACACTTTACGCACTTTACTCACTGTACACTTGACTCACTTTACTCACTGTACACTTTACTCACTTTACTCACTGTACACTTGACTCACTTTACTCACTGTACACTTTACTCACTCTACTCACTGTACACTTTACTCACTTTACTCACTGTACACTTTACTCACTGTACACTTTACTCACTTTACTCACTGTACACTTTACTCACTGTACACTTTACTCACTCTACACTTTACTCACTGTACACTTTACTCACTGTACACTTTACTCACTTTACACTTTACTCACTCTACACTTTACTCACTCTACACTTTACTCACTTTACTCACTGTACACTTTACTCACTGTACACTTTACTCACTTTACACTTTACTCACTTTACTCACTGTACACTTTACTCACTTTACTCACTGTACACTTTAGTCACTCTACACTTTACTCACTTTACTCACTGTACACTTTACTCACTTTACTCACTCTACACTTTACTCACTCTACACTTTACTCACTTTACTCACTGTACACTTTACTCACTTTACTCACTGTACACTTTACTCACTTTACTCACTATACACTTTACTCACTGTACACTTGACTCACTTTACTCACTGTACTCACTCTACACTTTACTCACTGTATTCACTCTACACTTTACTCACTTTACTCACTCTACACTTTACTCACTGTACACTTTACTGACTTTACTCACTGTACACTTTACTCACTGTACACTTTACTCACTTTACTCACTGTACACTTTACTCACTGTACACTTTACTCACTGTACACTTTACTCACTTTACTCACTGTACACTTTACTCACTCTACACTTTACTCACTCTACACTTTACTCACTGTACACTTTACTCACTGTACACTTTACTCACTGTACACTTTACTCACTGTACACTCTACTCATTTTACTCACTTTACTCACTGTACACTTTACTCACTTTACTCACTGTACACTTTACTCACTTTACACTTTACTCACTTTACTCACTGTACACTTTACTCACTTTACTCACTGTACACTTTAGTCTCTCTACACTTTACTCACTTTACTCACTGTACACTTTACTCACTGTACACGTTACTCACTTTACACTTTACTCACTTTACTCACTGTACACTTTACTCACTTTACACTTTAGTCACTCTACACTTTACTCACTTTACTCACTGTACACTTTACTCACTGTACACTTTACTCACTGTACTCACTTTACTCACATTACTCACTTTACTCACTGTACACTTTACTCACTTTACTCACTCTACACTTTACTCACTCTACACTTTACTCACTTTACTCACTGTACACTTTACTCTCTGTACACTTTACTCACTGCATACACTTTACTCACTTTACTCACTGTACACTTTACTCACTTTACCCACTGTACACTTTACTCACTTTACTCACTGTACACTCTACTCACTTTACTCACTGTACACTTTACTCACTTTACTCACTGTACACTTTACTCACTGTACACTTGACTCACTTTACTCACTGTACTCACTCTACACTTTACTCACTGTACTCACTCTACACTTTACTCACTTTACTCACTCTACACTTTACTCACTGTACTCACTGTACACTTTACTCAAATCAAATCAAATTTATTTGTAAGGCCCGACAACACACGTTAATGTCCCCATGGGCCGGACACGTCTTCTTTAAACAAGTCAAGAAGAAACATAACAATAAGTCAAGAACAAAACAAGAACACCATAAGGTCCAACAAATTTAAGATAAATACAAATAAATGAATGAGTGCAAACACTCCCAGACATACCCCACGCAAAGGTAAGGAAAAACTCACTAAAACCTAACAATAGGGAAAAAAGCAGTGGAGGATAGAAACCTTAGAAGGGCCATTCAAGGGGGGATCTCCCTTCTTAGATGTTGGTGATAGTAGTGTTGCAGACTGACAGTGGTAAGCATGCACTCATGTGTGTAGTGAAACACAGATGAGTGCATGCAATAGCAACTGAACATTTTGAAAAATTTAAGATAGAGCTGATAGCGATAGCAACTGAACATTTTGAAAGATTAAAGATAGAGCTGATAGCGAATCTATTTGAGGCACAAGGGCGGCGCAAAGAGGGTCGCGTCCTCCCCATCTTAATCACGGGACGTTCAACACTCCGGTCATCGCTCCGAGACAGCCGGAGACAGGGAGATAGGGTGCGGCACAGAGAGGGTCGCAACCTCCCCGACATCATCGCGGGACGTCCAGCACTCCGGTCACCACTACGAGACCGCCGGAGACATGGAGACAGGAGGGCACGCAGAGAGGGTCGCATCCTCCCAGTCTTCATCACGGGACGTCAGACACTCCGGTCAACACTCCGGGACAACAAATCACAGGGAGTAGGGAGACGGGACAGGCGTTAGACAGCTCACTGTACACTTTACTCACTGTACTCACTGTACACTTTACTCACTGTACACTGTACTCACTTTACTCACTGTACACTTTACTCACTTTACTCACTGTACAATTTACTCACTTTACTCACTGTACACTTTACTCACTTTACTCACTGTACTCACTTTACTCACTGTACTCACTTTACTCACTCTACACTTTACTCACTGTACACTTTACTCACTGTACACTTTACTCACTTTACTCACTTTACTCACTGTACACTTTACTCACTGTACACTTTACTCACTTTACTCACTGTACTCACTGTACACTTTACTCACTTTACTCACTGTACTCACTTTACTCACTTTACTCACTGTACACTTTACTCACATTACTCACTTTACACTTTACTCACTTTACTCATTGTACAATTTACTCACTTTACTCACTGTACACTTTACTCACTGTACACTTTACTCACTTTACTCACTGTACACTTTACTCACTTTACTCACTGTACACTTTACTCACTTTACTCACTGTACACTTTACTCACTTTACTCACTGTACACTTGACTCACTTTACTCACTGTACACTTGACTCACTTTACTCACTGTACACTTTACTCACTCTACTCACTGTACACTTTACTCACTTTACTCACTGTACACTTTACTCACTGTACACTTTACTCACTTTACTCACTGTACACTTTACTCACTGTACACTTTACTCACTCTACACTTTACTCACTTTACTCACTGTACACTTTACTCACTTTACACTTTACTCACTCTACACTTTACTCACTCTACACTTTACTCACTCTACACTTTACTCACTCTACACTTTACTCACTCTACTCACTGTACACTTTACTCACTCTACACTTTACTCACTGTACACTTTACTCACTGTACACTTTACTCACTGTACACTTTACTCATTGTACACTTTACTCACTTTACTCACTGTACACTTTACTCACTTTACTCACTGTACACTTTACTCACTGTACACTTTACTCACTGTACACTTTACTCACTTCACTCACTGTACACTTTACTCACTGTATACTTTACTCACTGTACACTTTACTCACTTTACTCACTGGACACTTTACTCACTGTATACTTTACTCACTCTACACTTTACTCACTCTACACTTTACTCACTGTACACTTTACTCACTGTACACTTTACTCACTTTACTCATGTTACACTTGACTCACTGTACTCAATGTACACTTTACTCACTTTACTCACTGTACACTTTACTCACTGTATTCACTTTACTCACTTTACTCACTTTACTCACTGTACACTTTACTCACTTTACTCACTGTACACTTTACTCGCGTTACTCACTGTACACTTTACTCACTTTACTCACTATACACTTTACTCACTTTACTCACTGTACACTTTACTCACTTCACTCACTGTACACTTTACTCACTGTACACTTTACTCACTCTACTCACTGTACACTTTACTCACTTTACTCACTGTACTCACTGTACACTTTACTCACTTTACTCACTGTACTCACTTTACTCACTGTACTCACTGTACACTTTACTCACATTACTCACTTTACACTTTACTCACTTTACTCATTGTACAATTTACTCACTTTACTCACTGTACACTTTACTCACTGTACACTTTACTCACTTTACTCACTGTACACTTTACTCACTTTACTCACTGTACACTTTACTCACTTTACTCACTGTACACTTGACTCACTTTACTCACTGTACACTTGACTCACTTTACTCACTGTACACTTGACTCACTTTACTCACTGTACACTTTACTCACTTTACTCACTGTACACTTGACTCACTTTACTCACTGTACACTTTACTCACTCTACTCACTGTACACTTTACTCACTTTACTCACTGTACACTTTACTCACTGTACACTTTACTCACTTTACTCACTGTACACTTTACTCACTGTACACTTTACTCACTGTACACTTTACTCACTGTACACTTTACTCACTTTACACTTTACTCACTCTACACTTTACTCACTCTACACTTTACTCACTGTACACTTTACTCACTGTACACTTTACTCACTCTACTCACTGTACACTTTACTCACTGTACACTTTACTCACTGTACACTTTACTCACTGTACACTTTACTCACTTTACTCACTGTACACTTTACTCACTGTACACTTTACTCACTTTACTCACTGTACACTTTACTCACTGTACACTTTACTCACTCTACACTTTACTCACTGTACACTTTACTCACTGTACACTTTACTCACTGTACACTTTACTCACTTTACTCACTGTACACTTTACTCACTTTACTCACTGTACACTTTACTCACTTTACACTTTACTCACTTTACTCACTGTACACTTTACTCACTTTACTCACTCTACACTTTAGTCACTCTACAATTTACTCACTTTACTCACTGTACACTTTACTCACTGTACACGTTACTCACTTTACACTTTAATCACTTTACTCACTGTACACTTTACTCACTTTACTCACTGTACACTTTAGTCACTCTACACTTTACTCACTTTACTCACTGTACACTTTACTCACTGTACTCACTTTACTCACATTACTCACTTTACTCACTGTACACTTTACTCACTTACTCACTTTACTCACTTTACTCACTCTACACTTTACTCACTTTACTCACTGTACACTTTACTCTCTGTACACTTTACTCACTGCACTCACTTTACTCACTTTACTCACTGTACACTTTACTCACTTTACTCACTGTACACTTTACTCACTTTACTCACTGTACACTTTACTCACTTTACTCACTGTACACTTTACTCACTTTACTCACTGTACACTGTACTCACTCTACACTTTACTCACTTTACTCACTCTACACTTTACTCACTGTACTCACTGTACACTTTACTCAAATCAAATCAAATTTATTTGTAAGGCCCGACAACACACGTTAATGTCCCCATGGGCCGGACACGTCTTCTTTAAACAAGTCAAGAAGAAACATAACAATAAGTGAAGAACAAAACAAGAACACCATAAGGTCCAACAAATTTAAGATAAATACAAATAAATGAATGAGTGCAAACACTCCCAGACATACCCCACGCAAAGGTAAGGAAAAACTCACTAAAACCTAACAATAGGGAAAAAAGCACCACAGGCAGTGTGGAGGATAGAAACCTTAGAAGGGCCATTCAAGGGGGGATCTCCTTTCTTAGATGTCGGTGATAGTAGTGTTGCAGACTGACAGTGGTAAGCATGCACTCATGTGTGTAGTGAAACACAGATGAGTGCATGCAATAGCAACTGAACATTTTGAAAAATTAAAGATAGAGCTGATAGCGATAGCAACTGAACATTTTGAAAGATTAAAGATAGAGCTGATAGCGAATCTATTTGAGGCACAGGGGCGGCGCAAAGAGGGTCGCGTCCTCCCCATCTTAATCACGGGACGTTCAACACTCCGGTCATCGCTCCGAGACAGCCGGAGACAGGGAGATAGGGTGCAGCACAGAGAGGGTCGCAACCTCCCCGACATCATCGCGGGACGTCCAGCACTCCGGTCACCACTACGAGACCGCCGGAGACAGGGAGACAGGAGGGCACGCAGAGAACGTCGCATCCTCCCAGTCTTCATCACGGAACGTCAGACACTCCGGTCAACACTCCGGGACAACAAATCACAGGGAGTAGGGAGACGGGACAGGCGTTAGACAGCTCACTGTACACTTTACTCACTGTACTCACTGTACACTTTACTCACTGTACACTGTACTCACTTTACTCACTGTACACTTTACTCACTTTACTCACTGTACAATTTACTCACTTTACTCACTCTACACTTTACTCACTGTACACTTTACTCACTTTACTCACTTTACTCACTGTACACTGTACTCACTGTACAATTTACTCACTTTACTCACTGTACTCACTGTACACTTTACTCACTTTACTCACTGTACTCACTTTACTCACTTTACTCACTGTACACTTTACTCACATTACTCACTTTACACTTTACTTACTTTACTCATTGTACAATTTACTCACTTTACTCACTGTACACTTTACTCACTGTACACTTTACTCACTTTACTCACTGTACACTTTACTCACTTTACTCACTGTAGACTTTACTCACTTTACTCACTGTACACTTTACTCACTTTACTCACTGTACACTTTACGCACTTTACTCACTGTACACTTGACTCACTTTACTCACTGTACACTTTACTCACTCTACTCACTGTACACTTTACTCACTTTACTCACTGTACACTTTACTCACTGTACACTTTACTCACTTTACTCACTGTACACTTTACTCACTGTACACTTTACTCACTCTACACTTTACTCACTGTACACTTTACTCACTGTACACTTTACTCACTTTACACTTTACTCACTCTACACTTTACTCACTCTATACTTTACTCACTTTACTCACTGTACACTTTACTCACTTTACACTTTACTCACTTTACTCACTGTACACTTTACTCACTTTACTCACTGTACACTTTAGTCACTCTACACTTTACTCACTGTACACTTTACTCACTTTACTCACTCTACACTTTACTCACTCTACACTTTACTCACTTTACTCACTGTACACTTTACTCACTTTACTCACTGTACACTTTACTCACTTTACTCACTATACACTTTACTCACTGTACACTTGACTCACTTTACTCACTGTACTCACTCTACACTTTACTCACTGTATTCACTCTACACTTTACTCACTTTACTCACTCTACACTTTACTCACTGTATACTTTACTGACTTTACTCACTGTACACTTTACTCACTGTACACTTTACTCACTTTACTCACTGTACACTTTACTCACTGTACACTTTACTCACTGTACACTTTACTCACTTTACTCACTGTACACTTTACTCACTCTACACTTTACTCACTCTACACTTTACTCACTGTACACTTTACTCACTGTACACTTTACTCACTGTACACTTTACTCACTGTACACTCTACTCATTTTACTCACTTTACTCACTGTACACTTTACTCACTTTACTCACTGTACACTTTACTCACTTTACACTTTACTCACTTTACTCACTGTACACTTTACTCACTTTACTCACTGTACACTTTAGTCTCTCTACACTTTACTCACTTTACTCACTGTACACTTTACTCACTGTACACGTTACTCACTTTACACTTTACTCACTTTACTCACTGTACACTTTACTCACTTTACACTTTAGTCACTCTACACTTTACTCACTTTACTCACTGTACACTTTACTCACTGTACACTTTACTCACTGTACTCACTTTACTCACATTACTCACTTTACTCACTGTACACTTTACTCACTTTACTCACTACACTTTACTCACTCTACACTTTACTCACTTTACTCACTGTACACTTTACTCTCTGTACACTTTACTCACTGCATACACTTTACTCACTTTACTCACTGTACACTTTACTCACTTTACCCACTGTACACTTTACTCACTTTACTCACTGTACACTTTACTCACTTTACTCACTGTACACTTTACTCACTTTACTCACTGTACACTTTACTCACTGTACACGTTACTCACTTTACACTTTACTCACTTTACTCACTGTGCACTTTACTCACTTTACACTTTAGTCACTCTACACTTTACTCACTTTACTCACTGTACACTTTACTCACTGTACACTTTACTCACTGTACTCACTTTACTCACATTACTCACTTTACTCACTGTACACTTTACTCACTTTACTCACTCTACACTTTACTCACTCTACACTTTACTCACTTTACTCACTGTACACTTTACTCTCTGTACACTTTACTCACTGCATACACTTTACTCACTTTACTCACTGTACACTTTACTCACTTTACCCACTGTACACTTTACTCACTTTACTCACTGTACACTCTACTCACTTTACTCACTGTACACTTTACTCACTTTACTCACTGTACACTTTACTCACTGTACACTTGACTCACTTTACTCACTGTACTCACTCTACACTTTACTCACTGTACTCACCCTACACTTTACTCACTTTACTCACTCTACACTTTACTCACTGTACTCACTGTACACTTTACTCAAATCAAATCAAATTTATTTGTAAGGCCCGACAACACACGTTAATGTCCCCATGGGCCGGACACGTCTTCTTTAAACAAGTAGAGTGGCCACTCACTTGGGGTCCCTTAAAGACAACATACGTCCCCACCTGAGAAACCTGGGTGTTGTCTTTGACCAGGCCATGAACCTAGACAAACATGTCAAAACACTCACACGCACCTGCTTCTTTCACCTCAGAAACATTGCAAAACTGCGCACCATCATATCTCACTCTGAACTAGAACTATCCGTGCATGCTTTTATTTCCTCTAGGCTTGACTACTGCAACTCACTTTTCACCTGTCTCACCAAATCATCCACAGATAAACTACAAATGGTCCAAAATGCTGCAGCCAGGCTACTCACAAGGTCAAAAAAAATCATGTCACATCACTCCCATTTTGGTATCCCTGCACTGGCTCCCGGTACACTATAGAATTCACTTCAAAGTCCTCACTTTCACTTTCAGAGCACTTCACGGTCAGGCCCCTATCTACATCACGGAACTCATCCATCCCTACACCAACACCCGCTCACTCAGATCTGCCGATCAGCACCTCCTAGTGATCGCCAGGACCAGGCTAAAAACAAGGGGTGATCGAGCCTTCGAGGTGACAGCACCAAGGCTCTGGAACGCTCTCCCCCTGGACCTGCGAACTGCCCCCTCTGAGAACTCTTTTAAAAAACAACTAAAAACACATTTGTTCAGGCAGGCTTTTGATCACACATAGGCGCCTTTTTCTTGTCCTCACTGTTCTATAGTGTTGTTTTTAATTAGTGACTCATGATTTTATCCAAATTCTTTTATTCTACTTTTTCTATCTGGTTTCACTGTTTTTAACTGCTGTTTGTCTGTTGAATGACCTTTATTTATATAGCACCCTTCACAGCACGAATGCACAGGGTGCTTTACACTACAGCTTAATATAAAAACACAATAAAACAAAATCAGAAATAAATGACAACAGACAAACAGCAGTTAAAAACAGTGAAACCAGATAGAAAAAGTAGAATAAAAGAATTTGGATAAAATCATGAGTCACTAATTAAAAACAACACTATAGAACAGTGAGGACAAGAAAAAGGCGCCTATGTGTGATCAAAAGCCTGCCTGAACAAATGTGTTTTTAGTTGTTTTTTAAAAGAGTTCTCAGAGCGGGCAGTTCGCAGGTCCAGGGGGAGAGCGTTCCAGAGCCTTGGTGCTGTCACCTCGAAGGCTCGATCACCCCTTGTTTTTAGCCTGGTCCTGGCGATCACTGTACTCACTCTACACTTTACTCACTGTACTCACTCTACACTTTACTCACTTTACTCACTCTACACTTTACTCACTGTACTCACTGTACACTTTACTCAAATCAAATCAAATGTATTTGTAAGGCCCGGCAACACACGTTAATGTCCCCATGGGCCAGACACGTCTTCTTTAAACAAGTCAAGAAGAAACTTAACAATAAGTCAAGAACAAAACAAGAACACCATAAGGTCCAACAAATTTAAGATATTTACAAATAAATGAATGAGTGCAAACACCACGCAAAGGTAAGGAAAAACTCACTAAAACCTAACAATAGGGAAAAAAGCAGTGGAGGATAGAAACCTTAGAAGGGCCATTCAAGGGGGGATCTCCCTTCTTAGATGTCGGTGATAGTAGTGTTGCAGACTGACAGTGGTAAGCATGCACTCATGTGTGTAGTGAAACATAGATGAGTGCATGCAATAGCAACTGAACATTTTGAAAAATTTAAGATAGAGCTGATAGCGATAGCAACTGAACATTTTGAAAGATTAAAGATAGAGCTGATAGCGAATCTATTTGAGGCACAAGGGCGGTGCAAAGAGGGTCGCGTCCTCCCCATCTTAATCACGGGACGTTCAACACTCCGGTCATCGCTCCGAGACAGCCGGAGACAGGGAGATAGGGTGCGGCACAGAGAGGGTCGCAACCTCCCCTGTACACTTTACTCACTTTACTCACTGTACACTTTACTCACTGTACACTTTACTCACTCTACACTTTACTCACTCTACACTTTACTCACTCTACACTTTACTCACTCTACACTTTACTCACTCTACTCACTGTACACTTTACTCACTCTACACTTTACTCACTGTACACTTTACTCACTGTACACTTTACTCACTGTACACTTTACTCATTGTACACTTTACTCACTTTACTCACTGTACACTTTACTCACTTTACTCACTGTACACTTTACTCACTGTACACTTTACTCACTGTACACTTTACTCACTTCACTCACTGTACACTTTACTCACTGTATACTTTACTCACTGTACACTTTACTCACTTTACTCACTGGACACTTTACTCACTGTATACTTTACTCACTCTACACTTTACTCACTCTACACTTTACTCACTGTACACTTTACTCACTGTACACTTTACTCACTTTACTCATGTTACACTTTACTCACTGTACTCAATGTACACTTTACTCACTTTACTCACTGTACACTTTACTCACTGTATTCACTTTACTCACTTTACTCACTTTACTCACTGTACACTTTACTCACTTTACTCACTGTACACTTTACTCACGTTACTCACTGTACACTTTACTCACTTTACTCACTATACACTTTACTCACTTTACTCACTGTACACTTTACTCACTTCACTCACTGTACACTTTACTCACTGTACACTTTACTCACTCTACTCACTGTACACTTTACTCACTTTACTCACTGTACTCACTGTACACTTTACTCACTTTACTCACTGTACTCACTTTACTCACTTTACTCACTGTACACTTTACTCACATTACTCACTGTACACTTTACTCACTTTACTCACTGTACACTTTACTCACTTTACTCACTGTACACTTTACTCACTTTACTCACTGTACACTTTACTCACTTTACTCACTGTACACTTGACTCACTTTACTCACTGTACACTTTACTCACTTTACTCACTGTACACTTGACTCACTTTACTCACTGTACACTTTACTCACTCTACTCACTGTACACTTTACTCACTTTACTCACTGTACACTTTACTCACTGTACACTTTACTCACTTTACTCACTGTACACTTTACTCACTGTACACTTTACTCACTGTACACTTTACTCACTGTACACTTTACTCACTTTACACTTTACTCACTCTACACTTTACTCACTCTACACTTTACTCACTGTACACTTTACTCACTGTACACTTTACTCACTCTACTCACTGTACACTTTACTCACTGTACACTTTACTCACTGTACACTTTACTCACTGTACACTTTACTCACTTTACTCACTGTACACTTTACTCACTTTACTCACTGTACACTTTACTCACTGTACACTTTACTCACTTTACTCACTGTACACTTTACTCACTGTACACTTTACTCACTCTACTCACTGTACACTTTACTCACTGTACACTTTACTCACTTTACTCACTGTACACTTTACTCACTTTACTCACTGTACACTTTACTCACTTTACACTTTACTCACTTTACTCACTGTACACTTTACTCACTTTACTCACTCTACACTTTAGTCACTCTACAATTTACTCACTTTACTCACTGTACACTTTACTCACTGTACACGTTACTCACTTTACACTTTACTCACTTTACTCACTGTACACTTTACTCACTGTACACTTTAGTCACTCTACACTTTACTCACTTTACTTACTGTACACTTTACTCACTGTACTCACTTTACTCACATTACTCACTTTACTCACTGTACACTTTACTCACTTACTCACTTTACTCATTTTACTCACTCTACACTTTACTCACTTTACTCACTGTACACTTTACTCTCTGTACACTTTACTCACTGCACTCACTTTACTCACTTTACTCACTGTACACTTTACTCACTTTACTCACTGTACACTTTACTCACTTTACTCACTGTACACTTTACTCACTTTACTCACTGTACACTTTACTCACTTTACTCACTGTACACTGTACTCACTCTACACTTTACTCACTGTACTCACTGTACACTTTACTCAAATCAAATCAAATTTATTTGTAAGGCCCGACAACACACGTTAATGTCCTTATGGGCCGGACACGTCTTCTTTAAACAAGTCAAGAAGAAACATAACAATAAGTGAAGAACAAAACAAGAACACCATAAGGTCCAACAAATTTAAGATAAATACAAATAAATGAATGAGTGCAAACACTCCCAGACATACCCCACGCAAAGGTAAGGAAAAACTCACTAAAACCTAACAATAGGGAAAAAAGCACCACAGGCAGTGTGGAGGATAGAAACCTTAGAAGGGCCATTCAAGGGGGGATCTCCCTTCTTAGATGTCGGTGATAGTAGTGTTGCAGACTGACAGTGGTAAGCATGCACTCATGTGTGTAGTGAAACACAGATGAGTGCATGCAATAGCAACTGAACATTTTGAAAAATTAAAGATAGAGCTGATAGCGATAGCAACTGAACATTTTGAAAGATTAAAGATAGAGCTGATAGCGAATCTATTTGAGGCACAGGGGCGGCGCGAAGAGGGTCGCGTCCTCCCCATCTTAATCACGGGACGTTCAACATTCCGGTCATCGCTCCGAGACAGCCGGAGACAGGGAGATAGGGTGCAGCACAGAGAGGGTCGCAACCTCCCCGACATCATCGCGGGACGTCCAGCACTCCGGTCACCACTACGAGACCGCCGGAGACAGGGAGACAGGAGGGCACGCAGAGAACGTCGCATCCTCCCAGTCTTCATCACGGAACGTCAGACACTCCGGTCAACACTCCGGGACAACAAATCACAGGGAGTAGGGAGACGGGACAGGCGTTAGACAGCTCACTGTACACTGTACTCACTGTACACTTTACTCACTGTACACTGTACTCACTTTACTCACTGTACACTTTACTCACTTTACTCACTGTACAATTTACTCACTTTACTCACTCTACACTTTACTCACTGTACACTTTACTTACTTTACTCACTGTACACTGTACTCACTGTACAATTTACTCACTTTACTCACTGTACTCACTGTACACTTTACTCACTTTACTCACTGTACTCACTTTACTCACTTTACTCACTGTACACTTTACTCACATTACTCACTTTACACTTTACTTACTTTACTCATTGTACAATTTACTCACTTTACTCACTGTACACTTTACTCACTTTACTCACTGTACACTTTACTCACTTTACTCACTGTACACTTTACTCACTTTACTCACTGTACACTTGACTCACTTTACTCACTGTACACTTTACGCACTTTACTCACTGTACACTTGACTCACTTTACTCACTGTACACTTTACTCACTTTACTCACTGTACACTTGACTCACTTTACTCACTGTACACTTTACTCACTCTACTCACTGTACACTTTACTCACTTTACTCACTGTACACTTTACTCACTGTACACTTTACTCACTTTACTCACTGTACACTTTACTCACTGTACACTTTACTCACTCTACACTTTACTCACTGTACACTTTACTCACTGTACACTTTACTCACTTTACACTTTACTCACTCTACACTTTACTCACTCTACACTTTACTCACTTTACTCACTGTACACTTTACTCACTGTACACTTTACTCACTTTACACTTTACTCACTTTACTCACTGTACACTTTACTCACTTTACTCACTGTACACTTTACTCACTGTACACTTTACTCACTTTACTCACTGTACACTTTACTCACTGTACACTTTACTCACTTTACTCACTGTACACTTTACTCACTGTACACTTTACTCACTCTACACTTTACTCACTGTACACTTTACTCACTGTACACTTTACTCACTGTACACTTTACTCACTTTACTCACTGTACACTTTACTCACTTTACTCACTGTACACTTTACTCACTTTACACTTTACTCACTTTACTCACTGTACACTTTACTCACTTTACTCACTCTACACTTTAGTCACTCTACAATTTACTCACTTTACTCACTGTACACTTTACTCACTGTACACGTTACTCACTTTACACTTTAATCACTTTACTCACTGTACACTTTACTCACTTTACTCACTGTACACTTTAGTCACTCTACACTTTACTCACTTTACTCACTGTACACTTTACTCACTGTACTCACTTTACTCACATTACTCACTTTACTCACTGTACACTTTACTCACTTACTCACTTTACTCACTTTACTCACTCTACACTTTACTCACTTTACTCACTGTACACTTTACTCTCTGTACACTTTACTCACTGCACTCACTTTACTCACTTTACTCACTGTACACTTTACTCACTTTACTCACTGTACACTTTACTCACTTTACTCACTGTACACTTTACTCACTTTACTCACTGTACACTTTACTCACTTTACTCACTGTACACTGTACTCACTCTACACTTTACTCACTTTACTCACTCTACACTTTACTCACTGTACTCACTGTACACTTTACTCAAATCAAATCAAATTTATTTGTAAGGCCCGACAACACACGTTAATGTCCCCATGGGCCGGACACGTCTTCTTTAAACAAGTCAAGAAGAAACATAACAATAAGTGAAGAACAAAACAAGAACACCATAAGGTCCAACAAATTTAAGATAAATACAAATAAATGAATGAGTGCAAACACTCCCAGACATACCCCACGCAAAGGTAAGGAAAAACTCACTAAAACCTAACAATAGGGAAAAAAGCACCACAGGCAGTGTGGAGGATAGAAACCTTAGAAGGGCCATTCAAGGGGGGATCTCCTTTCTTAGATGTCGGTGATAGTAGTGTTGCAGACTGACAGTGGTAAGCATGCACTCATGTGTGTAGTGAAACACAGATGAGTGCATGCAATAGCAACTGAACATTTTGAAAAATTAAAGATAGAGCTGATAGCGATAGCAACTGAACATTTTGAAAGATTAAAGATAGAGCTGATAGCGAATCTATTTGAGGCACAGGGGCGGCGCAAAGAGGGTCGCGTCCTCCCCATCTTAATCACGGGACGTTCAACACTCCGGTCATCGCTCCGAGACAGCCGGAGACAGGGAGATAGGGTGCAGCACAGAGAGGGTCGCAACCTCCCCGACATCATCGCGGGACGTCCAGCACTCCGGTCACCACTACGAGACCGCCGGAGACAGGGAGACAGGAGGGCACGCAGAGAACGTCGCATCCTCCCAGTCTTCATCACGGAACGTCAGACACTCCGGTCAACACTCCGGGACAACAAATCACAGGGAGTAGGGAGACGGGACAGGCGTTAGACAGCTCACTGTACACTTTACTCACTGTACTCACTGTACACTTTACTCACTGTACACTGTACTCACTTTACTCACTGTACACTTTACTCACTTTACTCACTGTACAATTTACTCACTTTACTCACTCTACACTTTACTCACTGTACACTTTACTCACTTTACTCACTTTACTCACTGTACACTGTACTCACTGTACAATTTACTCACTTTACTCACTGTACTCACTGTACACTTTACTCACTTTACTCACTGTACTCACTTTACTCACTTTACTCACTGTACACTTTACTCACATTACTCACTTTACACTTTACTTACTTTACTCATTGTAC
This sequence comes from Notolepis coatsorum, assembly GCF_963971535.1. Taxonomy (NCBI): domain Eukaryota; kingdom Metazoa; phylum Chordata; class Actinopteri; order Aulopiformes; family Paralepididae; genus Notolepis; species Notolepis coatsorum. The sequence continues at coordinate 187,603,898 of NC_140167.1, forward strand.
AATTTACTCACTTTACTCACTGTACACTTTACTCACTGTACACTTTACTCACTTTACTCACTGTACACTTTACTCACTTTACTCACTGTAGACTTTACTCACTTTACTCACTGTACACTTTACTCACTTTACTCACTGTACACTTTACGCACTTTACTCACTGTACACTTGACTCACTTTACTCACTGTACACTTTACTCACTTTACTCACTGTACACTTGACTCACTTTACTCACTGTACACTTTACTCACTCTACTCACTGTACACTTTACTCACTTTACTCACTGTACACTTTACTCACTGTACACTTTACTCACTTTACTCACTGTACACTTTACTCACTGTACACTTTACTCACTCTACACTTTACTCACTGTACACTTTACTCACTGTACACTTTACTCACTTTACACTTTACTCACTCTACACTTTACTCACTCTACACTTTACTCACTTTACTCACTGTACACTTTACTCACTTTACACTTTACTCACTTTACTCACTGTACACTTTACTCACTTTACTCACTGTACACTTTAGTCACTCTACACTTTACTCACTGTACACTTTACTCACTTTACTCACTCTACACTTTACTCACTCTACACTTTACTCACTTTACTCACTGTACACTTTACTCACTTTACTCACTGTACACTTTACTCACTTTACTCACTATACACTTTACTCACTGTACACTTGACTCACTTTACTCACTGTACTCACTCTACACTTTACTCACTGTATTCACTCTACACTTTACTCACTTTACTCACTCTACACTTTACTCACTGTATACTTTACTGACTTTACTCACTGTACACTTTACTCACTGTACACTTTACTCACTTTACTCACTGTACACTTTACTCACTGTACACTTTACTCACTGTACACTTTACTCACTTTACTCACTGTACACTTTACTCACTCTACACTTTACTCACTCTACACTTTACTCACTGTACACTTTACTCACTGTACACTTTACTCACTGTACACTTTACTCACTGTACACTCTACTCATTTTACTCACTTTACTCACTGTACACTTTACTCACTTTACTCACTGTACACTTTACTCACTTTACACTTTACTCACTTTACTCACTGTACACTTTACTCACTTTACTCACTGTACACTTTAGTCTCTCTACATTTTACTCACTTTACTCACTGTACACTTTACTCACTGTACACGTTACTCACTTTACACTTTACTCACTTTACTCACTGTACACTTTACTCACTTTACACTTTAGTCACTCTACACTTTACTCACTTTACTCACTGTACACTTTACTCACTGTACACTTTACTCACTGTACTCACTTTACTCACATTACTCACTTTACTCACTGTACACTTTACTCACTTTACTCACTACACTTTACTCACTCTACACTTTACTCACTTTACTCACTGTACACTTTACTCTCTGTACACTTTACTCACTGCATACACTTTACTCACTTTACTCACTGTACACTTTACTCACTTTACCCACTGTACACTTTACTCACTTTACTCACTGTACACTTTACTCACTTTACTCACTGTACACTTTACTCACTTTACTCACTGTACACTTTACTCACTGTACACGTTACTCACTTTACACTTTACTCACTTTACTCACTGTGCACTTTACTCACTTTACACTTTAGTCACTCTACACTTTACTCACTTTACTCACTGTACACTTTACTCACTGTACACTTTACTCACTGTACTCACTTTACTCACATTACTCACTTTACTCACTGTACACTTTACTCACTTTACTCACTCTACACTTTACTCACTCTACACTTTACTCACTTTACTCACTGTACACTTTACTCTCTGTACACTTTACTCACTGCATACACTTTACTCACTTTACTCACTGTACACTTTACTCACTTTACCCACTGTACACTTTACTCACTTTACTCACTGTACACTCTACTCACTTTACTCACTGTACACTTTACTCACTTTACTCACTGTACACTTTACTCACTGTACACTTGACTCACTTTACTCACTGTACTCACTCTACACTTTACTCACTGTACTCACCCTACACTTTACTCACTTTACTCACTCTACACTTTACTCACTGTACTCACTGTACACTTTACTCAAATCAAATCAAATTTATTTGTAAGGCCCGACAACACACGTTAATGTCCCCATGGGCCGGACACGTCTTCTTTAAACAAGTAGAGTGGCCACTCACTTGGGGTCCCTTAAAGACAACATACGTCCCCACCTGAGAAACCTGGGTGTTGTCTTTGACCAGGCCATGAACCTAGACAAACATGTCAAAACACTCACACGCACCTGCTTCTTTCACCTCAGAAACATTGCAAAACTGCGCACCATCATATCTCACTCTGAACTAGAACTATCCGTGCATGCTTTTATTTCCTCTAGGCTTGACTACTGCAACTCACTTTTCACCTGTCTCACCAAATCATCCACAGATAAACTACAAATGGTCCAAAATTCTGCAGCCAGGCTACTCACAAGGTCAAAAAAAATCATGTCACATCACTCCCATTTTGGTATCCCTGCACTGGCTCCCGGTACACTATAGAATTCACTTCAAAGTCCTCACTTTCACTTTCAGAGCACTTCACGGTCAGGCCCCTATCTACATCACGGAACTCATCCATCCCTACACCAACACCCGCTCACTCAGATCTGCCGATCAGCACCTCCTAGTGATCGCCAGGACCAGGCTAAAAACAAGGGGTGATCGAGCCTTCGAGGTGACAGCACCAAGGCTCTGGAACGCTCTCCCCCTGGACCTGCGAACTGCCCCCTCTGAGAACTCTTTTAAAAAACAACTAAAAACACATTTGTTCAGGCAGGCTTTTGATCACACATAGGCGCCATTTTCTTGTCCTCACTGTTCTATAGTGTTGTTTTTAATTAGTGACTCATGATTTTATCCAAATTCTTTTATTCTACTTTTTCTATCTGGTTTCACTGTTTTTAACTGCTGTTTGTCTGTTGAATGACCTTTATTTATATAGCACCCTTCACAGCACGAATGCACAGGGTGCTTTACACTACAGCTTAATATAAAAACACAATAAAACAAAATCAGAAATAAATGACAACAGACAAACAGCAGTTAAAAACAGTGAAACCAGATAGAAAAAGTAGAATAAAAGAATTTGGATAAAATCATGAGTCACTAATTAAAAACAACACTATAGAACAGTGAGGACAAGAAAAAGGCGCCTATGTGTGATCAAAAGCCTGCCTGAACAAATGTGTTTTTAGTTGTTTTTTAAAAGAGTTCTCAGAGCGGGCAGTTCGCAGGTCCAGGGGGAGAGCGTTCCAGAGCCTTGGTGCTGTCACCTCGAAGGCTCGATCACCCCTTGTTTTTAGCCTGGTCCTGGCGATCACTGTACTCACTCTACACTTTACTCACTGTACTCACTCTACACTTTACTCACTTTACTCACTCTACACTTTACTCACTGTACTCACTGTACACTTTACTCAAATCAAATCAAATGTATTTGTAAGGCCCGGCAACACACGTTAATGTCCCCATGGGCCAGACACGTCTTCTTTAAACAAGTCAAGAAGAAACTTAACAATAAGTCAAGAACAAAACAAGAACACCATAAGGTCCAACAAATTTAAGATATTTACAAATAAATGAATGAGTGCAAACACCACGCAAAGGTAAGGAAAAGCTCACTAAAACCTAACAATAGGGAAAAAAGCAGTGGAGGATAGAAACCTTAGAAGGGCCATTCAAGGGGGGATCTCCCTTCTTAGATGTCGGTGATAGTAGTGTTGCAGACTGACAGTGGTAAGCATGCACTCATGTGTGTAGTGAAACATAGATGAGTGCATGCAATAGCAACTGAACATTTTGAAAAATTTAAGATAGAGCTGATAGCGATAGCAACTGAACATTTTGAAAGATTAAAGATAGAGCTGATAGCGAATCTATTTGAGGCACAAGGGCGGTGCAAAGAGGGTTGCGTCCTCCCCATCTTAATCACGGGACGTTCAACACTCCGGTCATCGCTCCGAGACAGCCGGAGACAGGGAGATAGGGTGCGGCACAGAGAGGGTCGCAACCTCCCCTGTACACTTTACTCACTTTACTCACTGTACAATTTACTCACTGTACACTTTACTCACTCTACACTTTACTCACTCTACACTTTACTCACTCTACACTTTACTCACTCTACACTTTACTCACTCTACTCACTGTACACTTTACTCACTCTACACTTTACTCACTGTACACTTTACTCACTGTACACTTTACTCACTGTACACTTTACTCATTGTACACTTTACTCACTTTACTCACTGTACACTTTACTCACTTTACTCACTGTACACTTTACTCACTGTACACTTTACTCACTGTACACTTTACTCACTTCACTCACTGTACACTTTACTCACTGTATACTTTACTCACTGTACACTTTACTCACTTTACTCACTGGACACTTTACTCACTGTATACTTTACTCACTCTACACTTTACTCACTCTACACTTTACTCACTGTACACTTTACTCACTGTACACTTTACTCACTTTACTCATGTTACACTTTACTCACTGTACTCAATGTACACTTTACTCACTTTACTCACTGTACACTTTACTCACTGTATTCACTTTACTCACTTTACTCACTTTACTCACTGTACACTTTACTCACTTTACTCACTGTACACTTTACTCACGTTACTCACTGTACACTTTACTCACTTTACTCACTATACACTTTACTCACTTTACTCACTGTACACTTTACTCACTTCACTCACTGTACACTTTACTCACTGTACACTTTACTCACTCTACTCACTGTACACTTTACTCACTTTACTCACTGTACTCACTGTACACTTGACTCACTTTACTCACTGTACACTTTACTCACTCTACTCACTGTACACTTTACTCACTTTACTCACTGTACACTTTACTCACTGTACACTTTACTCACTTTACTCACTGTACACTTTACTCACTGTACACTTTACTCACTGTACACTTTACTCACTGTACACTTTACTCACTTTACACTTTACTCACTCTACACTTTACTCACTCTACACTTTACTCACTGTACACTTTACTCACTGTACACTTTACTCACTCTACTCACTGTACACTTTACTCACTGTACACTTTACTCACTGTACACTTTACTCACTGTACACTTTACTCACTTTACTCACTGTACACTTTACTCACTTTACTCACTGTACACTTTACTCACTGTACACTTTACTCACTTTACTCACTGTACACTTTACTCACTGTACACTTTACTCACTCTACTCACTGTACACTTTACTCACTGTACACTTTACTCACTTTACTCACTGTACACTTTACTCACTTTACTCACTGTACACTTTACTCACTTTACACTTTACTCACTTTACTCACTGTACACTTTACTCACTTTACTCACTCTACACTTTAGTCACTCTACAATTTACTCACTTTACTCACTGTACACTTTACTCACTGTACACGTTACTCACTTTACACTTTACTCACTTTACTCACTGTACACTTTACTCACTGTACACTTTAGTCACTCTACACTTTACTCACTTTACTTACTGTACACTTTACTCACTGTACTCACTTTACTCACATTACTCACTTTACTCACTGTACACTTTACTCACTTACTCACTTTACTCATTTTACTCACTCTACACTTTACTCACTTTACTCACTGTACACTTTACTCTCTGTACACTTTACTCACTGCACTCACTTTACTCACTTTACTCACTGTACACTTTACTCACTTTACTCACTGTACACTTTACTCACTTTACTCACTGTACACTTTACTCACTTTACTCACTGTACACTTTACTCACTTTACTCACTGTACACTGTACTCACTCTACACTTTACTCACTGTACTCACTGTACACTTTACTCAAATCAAATCAAATTTATTTGTAAGGCCCGACAACACACGTTAATGTCCTTATGGGCCGGACACGTCTTCTTTAAACAAGTCAAGAAGAAACATAACAATAAGTGAAGAACAAAACAAGAACACCATAAGGTCCAACAAATTTAAGATAAATACAAATAAATGAATGAGTGCAAACACTCCCAGACATACCCCACGCAAAGGTAAGGAAAAACTCACTAAAACCTAACAATAGGGAAAAAAGCACCACAGGCAGTGTGGAGGATAGAAACCTTAGAAGGGCCATTCAAGGGGGGATCTCCCTTCTTAGATGTCGGTGATAGTAGTGTTGCAGACTGACAGTGGTAAGCATGCACTCATGTGTGTAGTGAAACACAGATGAGTGCATGCAATAGCAACTGAACATTTTGAAAAATTAAAGATAGAGCTGATAGCGATAGCAACTGAACATTTTGAAAGATTAAAGATAGAGCTGATAGCGAATCTATTTGAGGCACAGGGGCGGCGCGAAGAGGGTCGCGTCCTCCCCATCTTAATCACGGGACGTTCAACATTCCGGTCATCGCTCCGAGACAGCCGGAGACAGGGAGATAGGGTGCAGCACAGAGAGGGTCGCAACCTCCCCGACATCATCGCGGGACGTCCAGCACTCCGGTCACCACTACGAGACCGCCGGAGACAGGGAGACAGGAGGGCACGCAGAGAACGTCGCATCCTCCCAGTCTTCATCACGGAACGTCAGACACTCCGGTCAACACTCCGGGACAACAAATCACAGGGAGTAGGGAGACGGGACAGGCGTTAGACAGCTCACTGTACACTGTACTCACTGTACACTTTACTCACTGTACACTGTACTCACTTTACTCACTGTACACTTTACTCACTTTACTCACTGTACAATTTACTCACTTTACTCACTCTACACTTTACTCACTGTACACTTTACTTACTTTACTCACTGTACACTGTACTCACTGTACAATTTACTCACTTTACTCACTGTACTCACTGTACACTTTACTCACTTTACTCACTGTACTCACTTTACTCACTTTACTCACTGTACACTTTACTCACATTACTCACTTTACACTTTACTTACTTTACTCATTGTACAATTTACTCACTTTACTCACTGTACACTTTACTCACTTTACTCACTGTACACTTTACTCACTTTACTCACTGTACACTTTACTCACTTTACTCACTGTACACTTGACTCACTTTACTCACTGTACACTTTACGCACTTTACTCACTGTACACTTGACTCACTTTACTCACTGTACACTTTACTCACTTTACTCACTGTACACTTGACTCACTTTACTCACTGTACACTTTACTCACTCTACTCACTGTACACTTTACTCACTTTACTCACTGTACACTTTACTCACTGTACACTTTACTCACTTTACTCACTGTACACTTTACTCACTGTACACTTTACTCACTCTACACTTTACTCACTGTACACTTTACTCACTGTACACTTTACTCACTTTACACTTTACTCACTCTACACTTTACTCACTCTACACTTTACTCACTTTACTCACTGTACACTTTACTCACTGTACACTTTACTCACTTTACACTTTACTCACTTTACTCACTGTACACTTTACTCACTTTACTCACTGTACACTTTACTCACTGTACACTTTACTCACTTTACTCACTGTACACTTTACTCACTGTACACTTTACTCACTTTACTCACTGTACACTTTACTCACTGTACACTTTACTCACTCTACACTTTACTCACTGTACACTTTACTCACTGTACACTTTACTCACTGTACACTTTACTCACTTTACTCACTGTACACTTTACTCACTTTACTCACTGTACACTTTACTCACTTTACACTTTACTCACTTTACTCACTGTACACTTTACTCACTTTACTCACTCTACACTTTAGTCACTCTACAATTTACTCACTTTACTCACTGTACACTTTACTCACTGTACACGTTACTCACTTTACACTTTAATCACTTTACTCACTGTACACTTTACTCACTTTACTCACTGTACACTTTAGTCACTCTACACTTTACTCACTTTACTCACTGTACACTTTACTCACTGTACTCACTTTACTCACATTACTCACTTTACTCACTGTACACTTTACTCACTTACTCACTTTACTCACTTTACTCACTCTACACTTTACTCACTTTACTCACTGTACACTTTACTCTCTGTACACTTTACTCACTGCACTCACTTTACTCACTTTACTCACTGTACACTTTACTCACTTTACTCACTGTACACTTTACTCACTTTACTCACTGTACACTTTACTCACTTTACTCACTGTACACTTTACTCACTTTACTCACTGTACACTGTACTCACTCTACACTTTACTCACTTTACTCACTCTACACTTTACTCACTGTACTCACTGTACACTTTACTCAAATCAAATCAAATTTATTTGTAAGGCCCGACAACACACGTTAATGTCCCCATGGGCCGGACACGTCTTCTTTAAACAAGTCAAGAAGAAACATAACAATAAGTGAAGAACAAAACAAGAACACCATAAGGTCCAACAAATTTAAGATAAATACAAATAAATGAATGAGTGCAAACACTCCCAGACATACCCCACGCAAAGGTAAGGAAAAACTCACTAAAACCTAACAATAGGGAAAAAAGCACCACAGGCAGTGTGGAGGATAGAAACCTTAGAAGGGCCATTCAAGGGGGGATCTCCTTTCTTAGATGTCGGTGATAGTAGTGTTGCAGACTGACAGTGGTAAGCATGCACTCATGTGTGTAGTGAAACACAGATGAGTGCATGCAATAGCAACTGAACATTTTGAAAAATTAAAGATAGAGCTGATAGCGATAGCAACTGAACATTTTGAAAGATTAAAGATAGAGCTGATAGCGAATCTATTTGAGGCACAGGGGCGGCGCAAAGAGGGTCGCGTCCTCCCCATCTTAATCACGGGACGTTCAACACTCCGGTCATCGCTCCGAGACAGCCGGAGACAGGGAGATAGGGTGCAGCACAGAGAGGGTCGCAACCTCCCCGACATCATCGCGGGACGTCCAGCACTCCGGTCACCACTACGAGACCGCCGGAGACAGGGAGACAGGAGGGCACGCAGAGAACGTCGCATCCTCCCAGTCTTCATCACGGAACGTCAGACACTCCGGTCAACACTCCGGGACAACAAATCACAGGGAGTAGGGAGACGGGACAGGCGTTAGACAGCTCACTGTACACTTTACTCACTGTACTCACTGTACACTTTACTCACTGTACACTGTACTCACTTTACTCACTGTACACTTTACTCACTTTACTCACTGTACAATTTACTCACTTTACTCACTGTACACTTTACTCACTGTACACTTTACTCACTTTACTCACTTTACTCACTGTACACTGTACTCACTGTACAATTTACTCACTTTACTCACTGTACTCACTGTACACTTTACTCACTTTACTCACTGTACTCACTTTACTCACTTTACTCACTGTACACTTTACTCACATTACTCACTTTACACTTTACTTACTTTACTCATTGTACAATTTACTCACTTTACTCACTGTACACTTTACTCACTGTACACTTTACTCACTTTACTCACTGTACACTTTACTCACTTTACTCACTGTAGACTTTACTCACTTTACTCACTGTACACTTTACTCACTTTACTCACTGTACACTTTACGCACTTTACTCACTGTACACTTGACTCACTTTACTCACTGTACACTTTACTCACTTTACTCACTGTACACTTGACTCACTTTACTCACTGTACACTTTACTCACTCTACTCACTGTACACTTTACTCACTTTACTCACTGTACACTTTACTCACTGTACACTTTACTCACTTTACTCACTGTACACTTTACTCACTGTACACTTTACTCACTCTACACTTTACTCACTGTACACTTTACTCACTGTACACTTTACTCACTTTACACTTTACTCACTCTACACTTTACTCACTCTACACTTTACTCACTTTACTCACTGTACACTTTACTCACTTTACACTTTACTCACTTTACTCACTGTACACTTTACTCACTTTACTCACTGTACACTTTAGTCACTCTACACTTTACTCACTGTACACTTTACTCACTTTACTCACTCTACACTTTACTCACTCTACACTTTACTCACTTTACTCACTGTACACTTTACTCACTTTACTCACTGTACACTTTACTCACTTTACTCACTATACACTTTACTCACTGTACACTTGACTCACTTTACTCACTGTACTCACTCTACACTTTACTCACTGTATTCACTCTACACTTTACTCACTTTACTCACTCTACACTTTACTCACTGTATACTTTACTGACTTTACTCACTGTACACTTTACTCACTGTACACTTTACTCACTTTACTCACTGTACACTTTACTCACTGTACACTTTACTCACTGTACACTTTACTCACTTTACTCACTGTACACTTTACTCACTCTACACTTTACTCACTCTACACTTTACTCACTGTACACTTTACTCACTGTACACTTTACTCACTGTACACTTTACTCACTGTACACTCTACTCATTTTACTCACTTTACTCACTGTACACTTTACTCACTTTACTCACTGTACACTTTACTCACTTTACACTTTACTCACTTTACTCACTGTACACTTTACTCACTTTACTCACTGTACACTTTAGTCTCTCTACATTTTACTCACTTTACTCACTGTACACTTTACTCACTGTACACGTTACTCACTTTACACTTTACTCACTTTACTCACTGTACACTTTACTCACTTTACACTTTAGTCACTCTACACTTTACTCACTTTACTCACTGTACACTTTACTCACTGTACACTTTACTCACTGTACTCACTTTACTCACATTACTCACTTTACTCACTGTACACTTTACTCACTTTACTCACTACACTTTACTCACTCTACACTTTACTCACTTTACTCACTGTACACTTTACTCTCTGTACACTTTACTCACTGCATACACTTTACTCACTTTACTCACTGTACACTTTACTCACTTTACCCACTGTACACTTTACTCACTTTACTCACTGTACACTTTACTCACTTTACTCACTGTACACTTTACTCACTTTACTCACTGTACACTTTACTCACTGTACACGTTACTCACTTTACACTTTACTCACTTTACTCACTGTGCACTTTACTCACTTTACACTTTAGTCACTCTACACTTTACTCACTTTACTCACTGTACACTTTACTCACTGTACACTTTACTCACTGTACTCACTTTACTCACATTACTCACTTTACTCACTGTACACTTTACTCACTTTACTCACTCTACACTTTACTCACTCTACACTTTACTCACTTTACTCACTGTACACTTTACTCTCTGTACACTTTACTCACTGCATACACTTTACTCACTTTACTCACTGTACACTTTACTCACTTTACCCACTGTACACTTTACTCACTTTACTCACTGTACACTCTACTCACTTTACTCACTGTACACTTTACTCACTTTACTCACTGTACACTTTACTCACTGTACACTTGACTCACTTTACTCACTGTACTCACTCTACACTTTACTCACTGTACTCACCCTACACTTTACTCACTTTACTCACTCTACACTTTACTCACTGTACTCACTGTACACTTTACTCAAATCAAATCAAATTTATTTGTAAGGCCCGACAACACACGTTAATGTCCCCATGGGCCGGACACGTCTTCTTTAAACAAGTAGAGTGGCCACTCACTTGGGGTCCCTTAAAGACAACATACGTCCCCACCTGAGAAACCTGGGTGTTGTCTTTGACCAGGCCATGAACCTAGACAAACATGTCAAAACACTCACACGCACCTGCTTCTTTCACCTCAGAAACATTGCAAAACTGCGCACCATCATATCTCACTCTGAACTAGAACTATCCGTGCATGCTTTTATTTCCTCTAGGCTTGACTACTGCAACTCACTTTTCACCTGTCTCACCAAATCATCCACAGATAAACTACAAATGGTCCAAAATTCTGCAGCCAGGCTACTCACAAGGTCAAAAAAAATCATGTCACATCACTCCCATTTTGGTATCCCTGCACTGGCTCCCGGTACACTATAGAATTCACTTCAAAGTCCTCACTTTCACTTTCAGAGCACTTCACGGTCAGGCCCCTATCTACATCACGGAACTCATCCATCCCTACACCAACACCCGCTCACTCAGATCTGCCGATCAGCACCTCCTAGTGATCGCCAGGACCAGGCTAAAAACAAGGGGTGATCGAGCCTTCGAGGTGACAGCACCAAGGCTCTGGAACGCTCTCCCCCTGGACCTGCGAACTGCCCCCTCTGAGAACTCTTTTAAAAAACAACTAAAAACACATTTGTTCAGGCAGGCTTTTGATCACACATAGGCGCCATTTTCTTGTCCTCACTGTTCTATAGTGTTGTTTTTAATTAGTGACTCATGATTTTATCCAAATTCTTTTATTCTACTTTTTCTATCTGGTTTCACTGTTTTTAACTGCTGTTTGTCTGTTGAATGACCTTTATTTATATAGCACCCTTCACAGCACGAATGCACAGGGTGCTTTACACTACAGCTTAATATAAAAACACAATAAAACAAAATCAGAAATAAATGACAACAGACAAACAGCAGTTAAAAACAGTGAAACCAGATAGAAAAAGTAGAATAAAAGAATTTGGATAAAATCATGAGTCACTAATTAAAAACAACACTATAGAACAGTGAGGACAAGAAAAAGGCGCCTATGTGTGATCAAAAGCCTGCCTGAACAAATGTGTTTTTAGTTGTTTTTTAAAAGAGTTCTCAGAGCGGGCAGTTCGCAGGTCCAGGGGGAGAGCGTTCCAGAGCCTTGGTGCTGTCACCTCGAAGGCTCGATCACCCCTTGTTTTTAGCCTGGTCCTGGCGATCACTGTACTCACTCTACACTTTACTCACTGTACTCACTCTACACTTTACTCACTTTACTCACTCTACACTTTACTCACTGTACTCACTGTACACTTTACTCAAATCAAATCAAATGTATTTGTAAGGCCCGGCAACACACGTTAATGTCCCCATGGGCCAGACACGTCTTCTTTAAACAAGTCAAGAAGAAACTTAACAATAAGTCAAGAACAAAACAAGAACACCATAAGGTCCAACAAATTTAAGATATTTACAAATAAATGAATGAGTGCAAACACCACGCAAAGGTAAGGAAAAGCTCACTAAAACCTAACAATAGGGAAAAAAGCAGTGGAGGATAGAAACCTTAGAAGGGCCATTCAAGGGGGGATCTCCCTTCTTAGATGTCGGTGATAGTAGTGTTGCAGACTGACAGTGGTAAGCATGCACTCATGTGTGTAGTGAAACATAGATGAGTGCATGCAATAGCAACTGAACATTTTGAAAAATTTAAGATAGAGCTGATAGCGATAGCAACTGAACATTTTGAAAGATTAAAGATAGAGCTGATAGCGAATCTATTTGAGGCACAAGGGCGGTGCAAAGAGGGTTGCGTCCTCCCCATCTTAATCACGGGACGTTCAACACTCCGGTCATCGCTCCGAGACAGCCGGAGACAGGGAGATAGGGTGCGGCACAGAGAGGGTCGCAACCTCCCCTGTACACTTTACTCACTTTACTCACTGTACAATTTACTCACTGTACACTTTACTCACTCTACACTTTACTCACTCTACACTTTACTCACTCTACACTTTACTCACTCTACACTTTACTCACTCTACTCACTGTACACTTTACTCACTCTACACTTTACTCACTGTACACTTTACTCACTGTACACTTTACTCACTGTACACTTTACTCATTGTACACTTTACTCACTTTACTCACTGTACACTTTACTCACTTTACTCACTGTACACTTTACTCACTGTACACTTTACTCACTGTACACTTTACTCACTTCACTCACTGTACACTTTACTCACTGTATACTTTACTCACTGTACACTTTACTCACTTTACTCACTGGACACTTTACTCACTGTATACTTTACTCACTCTACACTTTACTCACTCTACACTTTACTCACTGTACACTTTACTCACTGTACACTTTACTCACTTTACTCATGTTACACTTTACTCACTGTACTCAATGTACACTTTACTCACTTTACTCACTGTACACTTTACTCACTGTATTCACTTTACTCACTTTACTCACTTTACTCACTGTACACTTTACTCACTTTACTCACTGTACACTTTACTCACGTTACTCACTGTACACTTTACTCACTTTACTCACTATACACTTTACTCACTTTACTCACTGTACACTTTACTCACTTCACTCACTGTACACTTTACTCACTGTACACTTTACTCACTCTACTCACTGTACACTTTACTCACTTTACTCACTGTACTCACTGTACACTTTACTCACTTTACTCACTGTACTCACTTTACTCACTTTACTCACTGTACACTTTACTCACATTACTCACTTTACACTTTACTCACTTTACTCATTGTACAATTTACTCACTTTACTCACTGTACACTTTACTCACTGTACACTTTACTCACTTTACTCACTGTACACTTTACTCACTTTACTCACTGTACACTTTACTCACTTTACTCACTGTACACTTTACTCACTTTACTCACTGTACACTTTACTCACTTTACTCACTGTACACTTGACTCACTTTACTCACTGTACACTTTACTCACTTTACTCACTGTACACTTGACTCACTTTACTCACTGTACACTTTACTCACTCTACTCACTGTACACTTTACTCACTTTACTCACTGTACACTTTACTCACTGTACACTTTACTCACTTTACTCACTGTACACTTTACTCACTGTACACTTTACTCACTGTACACTTTACTCACTGTACACTTTACTCACTTTACACTTTACTCACTCTACACTTTACTCACTCTACACTTTACTCACTGTACACTTTACTCACTGTACACTTTACTCACTCTACTCACTGTACACTTTACTCACTGTACACTTTACTCACTGTACACTTTACTCACTGTACACTTTACTCACTTTACTCACTGTACACTTTACTCACTTTACTCACTGTACACTTTACTCACTGTACACTTTACTCACTTTACTCACTGTACACTTTACTCACTGTACACTTTACTCACTCTACTCACTGTACACTTTACTCACTGTACACTTTACTCACTTTACTCACTGTACACTTTACTCACTTTACTCACTGTACACTTTACTCACTTTACACTTTACTCACTTTACTCACTGTACACTTTACTCACTTTACTCACTCTACACTTTAGTCACTCTACAATTTACTCACTTTACTCACTGTACACTTTACTCACTGTACACGTTACTCACTTTACACTTTACTCACTTTACTCACTGTACACTTTACTCACTGTACACTTTAGTCACTCTACACTTTACTCACTTTACTCACTGTACACTTTACTCACTGTACTCACTTTACTCACATTACTCACTTTACTCACTGTACACTTTACTCACTTACTCACTTTACTCATTTTACTCACTCTACACTTTACTCACTTTACTCACTGTACACTTTACTCTCTGTACACTTTACTCACTGCACTCACTTTACTCACTTTACTCACTGTACACTTTACTCACTTTACTCACTGTACACTTTACTCACTTTACTCACTGTACACTTTACTCACTTTACTCACTGTACACTTTACTCACTTTACTCACTGTACACTGTACTCACTCTACACTTTACTCACTGTACTCACTGTACACTTTACTCAAATCAAATCAAATTTATTTGTAAGGCCCGACAACACACGTTAATGTCCTTATGGGCCGGACACGTCTTCTTTAAACAAGTCAAGAAGAAACATAACAATAAGTGAAGAACAAAACAAGAACACCATAAGGTCCAACAAATTTAAGATAAATACAAATAAATGAATGAGTGCAAACACTCCCAGACATACCCCACGCAAAGGTAAGGAAAAACTCACTAAAACCTAACAATAGGGAAAAAAGCACCACAGGCAGTGTGGAGGATAGAAACCTTAGAAGGGCCATTCAAGGGGGGATCTCCCTTCTTAGATGTCGGTGATAGTAGTGTTGCAGACTGACAGTGGTAAGCATGCACTCATGTGTGTAGTGAAACACAGATGAGTGCATGCAATAGCAACTGAACATTTTGAAAAATTAAAGATAGAGCTGATAGCGATAGCAACTGAACATTTTGAAAGATTAAAGATAGAGCTGATAGCGAATCTATTTGAGGCACAGGGGCGGCGCGAAGAGGGTCGCGTCCTCCCCATCTTAATCACGGGACGTTCAACATTCCGGTCATCGCTCCGAGACAGCCGGAGACAGGGAGATAGGGTGCAGCACAGAGAGGGTCGCAACCTCCCCGACATCATCGCGGGACGTCCAGCACTCCGGTCACCACTACGAGACCGCCGGAGACAGGGAGACAGGAGGGCACGCAGAGAACGTCGCATCCTCCCAGTCTTCATCACGGAACGTCAGACACTCCGGTCAACACTCCGGGACAACAAATCACAGGGAGTAGGGAGACGGGACAGGCGTTAGACAGCTCACTGTACACTGTACTCACTGTACACTTTACTCACTGTACACTGTACTCACTTTACTCACTGTACACTTTACTCACTTTACTCACTGTACAATTTACTCACTTTACTCACTCTACACTTTACTCACTGTACACTTTACTTACTTTACTCACTGTACACTGTACTCACTGTACAATTTACTCACTTTACTCACTGTACTCACTGTACACTTTACTCACTTTACTCACTGTACTCACTTTACTCACTTTACTCACTGTACACTTTACTCACATTACTCACTTTACACTTTACTTACTTTACTCATTGTACAATTTACTCACTTTACTCACTGTACACTTTACTCACTTTACTCACTGTACACTTTACTCACTTTACTCACTGTACACTTTACTCACTTTACTCACTGTACACTTGACTCACTTTACTCACTGTACACTTTACGCACTTTACTCACTGTACACTTGACTCACTTTACTCACTGTACACTTTACTCACTTTACTCACTGTACACTTGACTCACTTTACTCACTGTACACTTTACTCACTCTACTCACTGTACACTTTACTCACTTTACTCACTGTACACTTTACTCACTGTACACTTTACTCACTTTACTCACTGTACACTTTACTCACTGTACACTTTACTCACTCTACACTTTACTCACTGTACACTTTACTCACTGTACACTTTACTCACTTTACACTTTACTCACTCTACACTTTACTCACTCTACACTTTACTCACTTTACTCACTGTACACTTTACTCACTGTACACTTTACTCACTTTACACTTTACTCACTTTACTCACTGTACACTTTACTCACTTTACTCACTGTACACTTTAGTCACTCTACACTTTACTCACTTTACTCACTGTACACTTTACTCACTTTACTCACTCTACACTTTACTCACTCTACACTTTACTCACTTTACTCACTGTACACTTTACTCACTTTACTCACTGTACACTTTACTCACTTTACTCACTATACACTTTACTCACTGTACACTTGACTCACTTTACTCACTGTACTCACTCTACACTTTACTCACTGTATTCACTCTACACTTTACTCACTTTACTCACTCTACACTTTACTCACTGTACACTTTACTGACTTTACTCACTGTACACTTTACTCACTGTACACTTTACTCACTTTACTCACTGTGCACTTTACTCACTGTACACTTTACTCACTGTACACTTTACTCACTTTACTCACTGTACACTTTACTCACTCTACACTTTACTCACTCTACACTTTACTCACTGTACACTTTACTCACTGTACACTTTACTCACTGTACACTTTACTCACTGTACACTCTACTCATTTTACTCACTTTACTCACTGTACACTTTACTCACTTTACTCACTGTACACTTTACTCACTTTACACTTTACTCACTTTACTCACTGTACACTTTACTCACTTGACTCACTGTACACTTTAGTCTCTCTACACTTTACTCACTTTACTCACTGTACACTTTACTCACTGTACACGTTACTCACTTTACACTTTACTCACTTTACTCACTGTACACTTTACTCACTTTACACTTTAGTCACTCTACACTTTACTCACTTTACTCACTGTACACTTTACTCACTGTACTCACTTTACTCACATTACTCACTTTACTCACTGTACACTTTACTCACTTTACTCACTCTACACTTTACTCACTCTACACTTTACTCACTTTACTCACAGTACACTTTACTCTCTGTACACTTTACTCACTGCATACACTTTACTCACTTTACTCACTGTACACTTTACTCACTTTACCCACTGTACACTTTACTCACTTTACTCACTGTACACTTACTCACTTTACTCACTGTACACTTTACTCACTTTACTCACTGTACACTTTACTCACTGTACACGTTACTCACTTTACACTTTACTCACTTTACTCACTGTGCACTTTACTCACTTTACACTCTAGTCACTCTACACTTTACTCACTTTACTCACTGTACACTTTACTCACTGTACACTTTACTCACTGTACTCACTTTACTCACATTACTCACTTTACTCACTGTACACTTTACTCACTTTACTCACTCTACACTTTACTCACTCTACACTTTACTCACTTTACTCACTGTACACTTTACTCTCTGTACACTTTACTCACTGCATACACTTTACTCACTTTACTCACTGTACACTTTACTCACTTTACCCACTGTACACTTTACTCACTTTACTCACTGTACACTCTACTCACTTTACTCACTGTACACTTTACTCACTTTACTCACTGTACACTTTACTCACTGTACACTTGACTCACTTTACTCACTGTACTCACTCTACACTTTACTCACTGTACTCACTCTACACTTTACTCACTTTACTCACTCTACACTTTACTCACTGTACTCACTGTACACTTTACTCAAATCAAATCAAATTTATTTGTAAGGCCCGACAACACACGTTAATGTCCCCATGGGCCGGACACGTCTTCTTTAAACAAGTCAAGAAGAAACATAACAATAAGTCAAGAACAAAACAAGAACACCATAAGGTCCAACAAATTTAAGATAAATACAAATAAATGAATGAGTGCAAACACTCCCAGACATACCCCACGCAAAGGTAAGGAAAAACTCACTAAAACCTAACAATAGGGAAAAAAGCAGTGGAGGATAGAAACCTTAGAAGGGCCATTCAAGGGGGGATCTCCCTTCTTAGATGTCGGTGATAGTAGTGTTGCAGACTGACAGTGGTAAGCATGCACTCATGTGTGTAGTGAAACACAGATGAGTGCATGCAATAGCAACTGAACATTTTGAAAAATTTAAGATAGAGCTGATAGCGATAGCAACTGAACATTTTGAAAGATTAAAGATAGAGCTGATAGCGAATCTATTTGAGGCACAAGGGCGGCGCAAAGAGGGTCGCGTCCTCCCCATCTTAATCACGGGACGTTCAACACTCCGGTCATCGCTCCGAGACAGCCGGAGACAGGGAGATAGGGTGCGGCACAGAGAGGGTCGCAACCTCCCCGACATCATCGCGGGACGTCCAGCACTCCGGTCACCACTACGAGACCGCCGGAGACATGGAGACAGGAGGGCACGCAGAGAGGGTCGCATCCTCCCAGTCTTCATCACGGTACGTCAGACACTCCGGTCAACACTCCGGGACAACAAATCACAGGGAGTAGGGAGACGGGACAGGCGTTAGACAGCTCACTGTACACTTTACTCACTGTACTCACTGTACACTTTACTCACTGTACACTGTACTCACTTTACTCACTGTACACTTTACTCACTTTACTCACTGTACAATTTACTCACTTTACTCACTGTACACTTTACTCACTTTACTCACTGTACTCACTTTACTCACTGTACTCACTTTACTCACTCTACACTTTACTCACTGTACACTTTACTCACTGTACACGTTACTCACTTTACTCACTTTACTCACTGTACACTTTACTCACTGTACACTTTACTCACTTTACTCACTTTACTCACTGTACACTTTGCTCACTTTACTCACTGTACTCACTTTACTCACTTTACTCACTGTACACTTTACTCACATTACTCACTTTACACTTTACTCACTTTACTCATTGTACAATTTACTCACTTTACTCACTGTACACTTTACTCACTGTACACTTTACTCACTTTACTCACTGTACACTTTACTCACTTTACTCACTGTACACTTTACTCACTTTACTCACTGTACACTTTACTCACTTTACTCACTGTACACTTGACTCACTTTACTCACTGTACACTTTACTCACTTTACTCACTGTACACTTTACTCACTCTACTCACTGTACACTTTACTCACTTTACTCACTGTACACTTTACTCACTGTACACTTTACTCACTTTACTCACTGTACACTTTACTCACTGTACACTTTACTCACTCTACACTTTACTCACTTTACTCACTGTACACTTTACTCACTTTACACTTTACTCACTCTACACTTTACTCACTCTACACTTTACTCACTCTACACTTTACTCACTATACACTTTACTCACTCTACTCACTGTACACTTTACTCACTGTACACTTTACTCACTGTACACTTTACTCACTGTACACTTTACTCACTGTACACTTTACTCACTGTACACTTTACTCACTTTACTCACTGTACACTTTACTCACTTTACTCACTGTACACTTTACTCACTGTACACTTTACTCACTTTACTCACTGTACACTTTACTCACTGTACACTTTACTCACTCTACACTTTACTCACTGTATACTTTACTCACTCTACACTTTATTCACTCTACACTTTACTCACTGTGCACTTTACTCACTCTACACTTTACTCATTGTACACTTTACTCACTCTACACTTTACTCACTGTACACTTTACTCACTGTACACTTTACTCACTGTACACTTTACTCACTTTACTCAATTTACTCACTGTACACTTTACTCACTTTCCTCACTGTACACTTTACTCACTTTACTCACTGTACACTTTACTCACTTTACTCACTGTACCCTTGACTCACTTTACTCACTGTACTCACTCTACACTTTACTCACTGTACTCACTCTACACTTTACTCACTTTACTCACTCTACACTTTACTCACTGTACTCACTGTACACTTTACTCAAATCAAATCAAATCAAATGTATTTGTAAGGCCCGACAACACACGTTAATGTCCCCATGGGCCGGACACGTCTTCTTTAAACAAGTCAAGAAGAAACATAACAATAAGTCAAGAACAAAACAAGAACACCATAAGGTCCAACAAATTTAAGATATTTACAAATACATGAATGAGTGCAAACACTCCCAGACATACCCCACGCAAAGGTAAGGAAAAACTCACTAAAACCTAACAATAGGGAAACAAGCACCACAGGCAGTGTGGAGGAGAGAAACCTTAGAAGGGCCATTCAAGGGGGGATCTCCCTTCTTAGATGTCGGTGATAGTAGTGTTGCAGACTGACAGTGGTAAGCATGCACTCATGTGTGTAGTGAAACACAGATGAGTGCATGCAATAGCAACTGAACATTTTGAAAAATTAAAGATAGAGCTGATAGCGATAGCAACTGAACATTTTGAAAGATTAAAGATAGAGCTGATAGCGAATCTATTTTTAGGCACTCACTGTACACTTTACTCCCTTTACTCACTCTACAATTTACTCACTGTACACTTTACTCACTGTACACTTTACTCACTTTACTCACTGAACACTTTACTCACTTTACTCACTGTACACTTTACTCACTTTACTCATTGTACACTTTACTCACTTTACTCACTGTACACTTTACTCACTCTACTCACTGTACACTTTACTCACTGTACACTTTACTCACTGTACACTTTACTCACTTTACTCACTGTACACTTTACTCACTGTACACTTTACTCACTCTACACTTTACTCACTGTACACTTTACTCACTGTACACTTTACTCACTCTACACTTTACTCACTCTACACTTTCCTCACTCTACACTTTACTCACTCTACTCACTGTACACTACTCACTGTACACTTTACTCACGGTACACTTTACTCACTGTACACTTTACTCACTGTACACTTTACTCACTTTACTCACTGTACACTTTACTCACTTTACTCACTGTACACTTTACTCACTGTACACTTTACTCACTTTACTCACTGTACACTTTACTCACTTTACTCACTCTACAATTTACTCACTGTACACTTTACAAACTTTACTCACTCTACACTTTACTCACTGTGCACTTTACTCACTCTACACTTTACTCACTGTACACTTTACTCACTCTACACTTTACTCACTGTACACTTTACTCACTGTACACTTTACTCACTGTACACTTTACTCACTTTACTCACTGTACACTTTACTCACTTTACTCACTGTACACTTTCCTCACTTTACACTTTACTCACTTTACTCACTCTACACTTTACTCACTTTACTCACTGTACACTTTACTCACTGTACACTTTACTCACTGTACTCACTTTACTCACTTTACTCACTGTACACTTTACTCACTTTACTCACTGTACATTTTACTCACTGTACACTTTACTCACTGTACACTCACTGTACACTTTACTCACTTTACTCACTGTACACTTTACTCACTTTACTCACTGTACACTTTACTCACTTTACTCACTGTACACTGTACTCACTCTACACTTTACTCACTTTACTCACTGTACACTTTACTCACTGTACACGTTACTCACTTTACACTTTACTCACTTTACTCACTGTACACTTTACTCACTTTACACTTTAGTCACTCTACACTTTACTCACTTTACTCACTGTACACTTTACTCACTGTACTCACTTTACTCACATTACTCACTTTACTCACTGTACACTTTACTCACTTTACTCACTCTACACTTTACTCACTCTACACTTTACTCACTTTACTCACAGTACACTTTACTATCTGTACACTTTACTCACTGCATACACTTTACTCACTTTACTCACTGTACACTTTACTCACTTTACCCACTGTACACTTTACTCACTTTACTCACTGTACACTTTACTCACTTTACTCACTGTACACTTTACTCACTTTACTCACTGTACACTTTACTCACTGTACACGTTACTCACTTTACACTTTACTCACTTTACTCACTGTGCACTTTACTCACTTTACACTCTAGTCACTCTACACTTTACTCACTTTACTCACTGTACACTTTACTCACTGTACACTTTACTCACTGTACTCACTTTACTCACATTACTCACTTTACTCACTGTACACTTTACTCACTTTACTCACTCTACACTTTACTCACTCTACACTTTACTCACTTTACTCACTGTACACTTTACTCTCTGTACACTTTACTCACTGCATACACTTTACTCACTTTACTCACTGTACACTTTACTCACTTTACCCACTGTACACTTTACTCACTTTACTCACTGTACACTCTACTCACTTTACTCACTGTACACTTTACTCACTGTACTCACTTTACTCACATTACTCACTTTACTCACTGTACACTTTACTCACTTTACTCACTCTACACTTTACTCACTCTACACTTTACTCACTTTACTCACAGTACACTTTACTCTCTGTACACTTTACTCACTGCATACACTTTACTCACTTTACTCACTGTACACTTTACTCACTTTACCCACTGTACACTTTACTCACTTTACTCACTGTACACTTTACTCACTTTACTCACTGTACACTTTACTCACTTTACTCACTGTACACTTTACTCACTGTACACGTTACTCACTTTACACTTTACTCACTTTACTCACTGTGCACTTTACTCACTTTACACTCTAGTCACTCTACACTTTACTCACTTTACTCACTGTACACTTTACTCACTGTACACTTTACTCACTGTACTCACTTTACTCACATTACTCACTTTACTCACTGTACACTTTACTCACTTTACTCACTCTACACTTTACTCACTCTACACTTTACTCACTTTACTCACTGTACACTTTACTCTCTGTACACTTTACTCACTGCATACACTTTACTCACTTTACTCACTGTACACTTTACTCACTTTACCCACTGTACACTTTACTCACTTTACTCACTGTACACTCTACTCACTTTACTCACTGTACACTTTACTCACTTTACTCACTGTACACTTTACTCACTGTACACTTGACTCACTTTACTCACTGTACTCACTCTACACTTTACTCACTGTACTCACTCTACACTTTACTCACTTTACTCACTCTACACTTTACTCACTGTACTCACTGTACACTTTACTCAAATCAAATCAAATTTATTTGTAAGGCCCGACAACACACGTTAATGTCCCCATGGGCCGGACACGTCTTCTTTAAACAAGTCAAGAAGAAACATAACAATAAGTCAAGAACAAAACAAGAACACCATAAGGTCCAACAAATTTAAGATAAATACAAATAAATGAATGAGTGCAAACACTCCCAGACATACCCCACGCAAAGGTAAGGAAAAACTCACTAAAACCTAACAATAGGGAAAAAAGCAGTGGAGGATAGAAACCTTAGAAGGGCCATTCAAGGGGGGATCTCCCTTCTTAGATGTCGGTGATAGTAGTGTTGCAGACTGACAGTGGTAAGCATGCACTCATGTGTGTAGTGAAACACAGATGAGTGCATGCAATAGCAACTGAACATTTTGAAAAATTTAAGATAGAGCTGATAGCGATAGCAACTGAACATTTTGAAAGATTAAAGATAGAGCTGATAGCGAATCTATTTGAGGCACAAGGGCGGCGCAAAGAGGGTCGCGTCCTCCCCATCTTAATCACGGGACGTTCAACACTCCGGTCATCGCTCCGAGACAGCCGGAGACAGGGAGATAGGGTGCGGCACAGAGAGGGTCGCAACCTCCCCGACATCATCGCGGGACGTCCAGCACTCCGGTCACCACTACGAGACCGCCGGAGACATGGAGACAGGAGGGCACGCAGAGAGGGTCGCATCCTCCCAGTCTTCATCACGGTACGTCAGACACTCCGGTCAACACTCCGGGACAACAAATCACAGGGAGTAGGGAGACGGGACAGGCGTTAGACAGCTCACTGTACACTTTACTCACTGTACTCACTGTACACTTTACTCACTGTACACTGTACTCACTTTACTCACTGTACACTTTACTCACTTTACTCACTGTACAATTTACTCACTTTACTCACTGTACACTTTACTCACTTTACTCACTGTACTCACTTTACTCACTGTACTCACTTTACTCACTCTACACTTTACTCACTGTACACTTTACTCACTGTACACGTTACTCACTTTACTCACTTTACTCACTGTACACTTTACTCACTGTACACTTTACTCACTTTACTCACTGTACTCACTGTACACTTTGCTCACTTTACTCACTGTACTCACTTTACTCACTTTACTCACTGTACACTTTACTCACATTACTCACTTTACACTTTACTCACTTTACTCATTGTACAATTTACTCACTTTACTCACTGTACACTTTACTCACTGTACACTTTACTCACTTTACTCACTGTACACTTTACTCACTTTACTCACTGTACACTTTACTCACTTTACTCACTGTACACTTTACTCACTTTACTCACTGTACACTTGACTCACTTTACTCACTGTACACTTTACTCACTTTACTCACTGTACACTTTACTCACTCTACTCACTGTACACTTTACTCACTTTACTCACTGTACACTTTACTCACTGTACACTTTACTCACTTTACTCACTGTACACTTTACTCACTGTACACTTTACTCACTCTACACTTTACTCACTTTACTCACTGTACACTTTACTCACTTTACACTTTACTCACTCTACACTTTACTCACTCTACACTTTACTCACTCTACACTTTACTCACTATACACTTTACTCACTCTACTCACTGTACACTTTACTCACTGTACACTTTACTCACTGTACACTTTACTCACTGTACACTTTACTCACTGTACACTTTACTCACTGTACACTTTACTCACTTTACTCACTGTACACTTTACTCACTTTACTCACTGTACACTTTACTCACTGTACACTTTACTCACTTTACTCACTGTACACTTTACTCACTGTACACTTTACTCACTCTACACTTTACTCACTGTATACTTTACTCACTCTACACTTTATTCACTCTACACTTTACTCACTGTGCACTTTACTCACTCTACACTTTACTCATTGTACACTTTACTCACTCTACACTTTACTCACTGTACACTTTACTCACTGTACACTTTACTCACTGTACACTTTACTCACTTTACTCAATTTACTCACTGTACACTTTACTCACTTTCCTCACTGTACACTTTACTCACTTTACTCACTGTACACTTTACTCACTTTACTCACTGTACCCTTGACTCACTTTACTCACTGTACTCACTCTACACTTTACTCACTGTACTCACTCTACACTTTACTCACTTTACTCACTCTACACTTTACTCACTGTACTCACTGTACACTTTACTCAAATCAAATCAAATCAAATGTATTTGTAAGGCCCGACAACACACGTTAATGTCCCCATGGGCCGGACACGTCTTCTTTAAACAAGTCAAGAAGAAACATAACAATAAGTCAAGAACAAAACAAGAACACCATAAGGTCCAACAAATTTAAGATATTTACAAATACATGAATGAGTGCAAACACTCCCAGACATACCCCACGCAAAGGTAAGGAAAAACTCACTAAAACCTAACAATAGGGAAACAAGCACCACAGGCAGTGTGGAGGAGAGAAACCTTAGAAGGGCCATTCAAGGGGGGATCTCCCTTCTTAGATGTCGGTGATAGTAGTGTTGCAGACTGACAGTGGTAAGCATGCACTCATGTGTGTAGTGAAACACAGATGAGTGCATGCAATAGCAACTGAACATTTTGAAAAATTAAAGATAGAGCTGATAGCGATAGCAACTGAACATTTTGAAAGAT
The DNA here is from genome assembly GCF_963971535.1 of Notolepis coatsorum. Classification (NCBI taxonomy): domain Eukaryota; kingdom Metazoa; phylum Chordata; class Actinopteri; order Aulopiformes; family Paralepididae; genus Notolepis; species Notolepis coatsorum. The sequence goes on from NC_140167.1 coordinate 187,631,046, forward strand.
TAAAGATAGAGCTGATAGCGAATCTATTTTTAGGCACTCACTGTACACTTTACTCCCTTTACTCACTCTACAATTTACTCACTGTACACTTTACTCACTGTACACTTTACTCACTTTACTCACTGAACACTTTACTCACTTTACTCACTGTACACTTTACTCACTTTACTCATTGTACACTTTACTCACTTTACTCACTGTACACTTTACTCACTCTACTCACTGTACACTTTACTCACTGTACACTTTACTCACTGTACACTTTACTCACTTTACTCACTGTACACTTTACTCACTGTACACTTTACTCACTCTACACTTTACTCACTGTACACTTTACTCACTGTACACTTTACTCACTCTACACTTTACTCACTCTACACTTTCCTCACTCTACACTTTACTCACTCTACTCACTGTACACTACTCACTGTACACTTTACTCACGGTACACTTTACTCACTGTACACTTTACTCACTGTACACTTTACTCACTTTACTCACTGTACACTTTACTCACTTTACTCACTGTACACTTTACTCACTGTACACTTTACTCACTTTACTCACTGTACACTTTACTCACTTTACTCACTCTACAATTTACTCACTGTACACTTTACAAACTTTACTCACTCTACACTTTACTCACTGTGCACTTTACTCACTCTACACTTTACTCACTGTACACTTTACTCACTCTACACTTTACTCACTGTACACTTTACTCACTGTACACTTTACTCACTGTACACTTTACTCACTTTACTCACTGTACACTTTACTCACTTTACTCACTGTACACTTTCCTCACTTTACACTTTACTCACTTTACTCACTCTACACTTTACTCACTTTACTCACTGTACACTTTACTCACTGTACACTTTACTCACTGTACTCACTTTACTCACTTTACTCACTGTACACTTTACTCACTTTACTCACTGTACATTTTACTCACTGTACACTTTACTCACTGTACACTCACTGTACACTTTACTCACTTTACTCACTGTACACTTTACTCACTTTACTCACTGTACACTTTACTCACTTTACTCACTGTACCCTTGACTCACTTTACTCACTGTACTCACTCTACACTTTACTCACTGTACTCACTCTACACTTTACTCACTTTACTCACTGTACACTTTACTCACTGTACTCACTGTACACTTTACTCAAATCAAATCAAATGTATTTGTAAGGCCCGGCAACACACGTTAATGTCCCCATGGGCCAGACACGTCTTCTTTAAACAAGTCAAGAAGAAACTTAACAATAAGTCAAGAACAAAACAAGAACACCATAAGGTCCAACAAATTTAAGATATTTACAAATAAATGAATGAGTGCAAACACCATGCAAAGGTAAGGAAAAACTCACTAAAACCTAACAATAGGGAAAAAAGCACCACAGGCAGTGTGGAGGAGAGAAACCTTAGAAGGGCCATTCAAGGGGGGATCTCCCTTCTTAGATGTTGGTGATAGTAGTGTTGCAGACTGACTTACTCACTGTACACTTTACTCACTGTACACTTTACTCACTTTACTCACTGTACACTTTACTCACTTTACTCACTGTACACTTTACTCACTGTACACTTTACTCACTTTACTCACTGTACACTTTACTCTCTTTACTCACTCTACAATTTACTCACTGTACACTTTACTCACTGTACACTTTACTCACTTTACTCACTGTACACTTGACTCACTTTACTCACTGTACACTTGACTCACTTTACTCACTGTACACTTTACTCACTGTACACTTTACTCACTTTACTCACTGTACACTTTACTCACTGTACACTTTACTCACTCTACACTTTACTCACTGTACACTTTATTCACTGTACACTTTACTCACTCTACACTTTACTCACTCTACACTTTACTCACTCTACACTTTACTCACTGTACACTTTACTCACTGTACACTTTACTCACTCTACTCACTGTACACTTTACTCACTCTACACTTTACTCACTGTACACTTTACTCACTGTACACTTTACCTCCTCATCAATAAATTCACCGGCATTAAATATCACTGCTACGCAGATGACATACAACTACTCTGCTCTTTTAAACCCGACAACTTGGAGAAACTCAGCCTTCTCCAGGAGTGCCTGCTCGGCATTGAGAGCTGGATGGGGAGTAACTTCCTCCAGTTAAATGCAAATAAAACGGAGGTGCTGATCGTAGCAGCTGAAAAGACTGCAGCTAGAGTGGCCACTCACTTGGGGTCCCTTAAAGACAACATACGTCCCCACCTGAGAAACCTGGGTGTTGTCTTTGACCAGGCCATGAACCTAGACAAACATGTCAAAACACTCACACGCACCTGCTTCTTTCACCTCAGAAACATTGCAAAACTGCGCACCATCATATCTCACTCTGAACTAGAACTATCCGTGCATGCTTTTATTTCCTCTAGGCTTGACTACTGCAACTCACTTTTCACCTGTCTCACCAAATCATCCACAGATAAACTACAAATGGTCCAAAATGCTGCAGCCAGGCTACTCACAAGGTCAAAAAAATCATGTCACATCACTCCCATTTTGGTATCCCTGCACTGGCTCCCGGTACACTATAGAATTCACTTCAAAGTCCTCACTTTCACTTTCAGAGCACTTCACGGTCAGGCCCCTATCTACATCACGGAACTCATCCATCCCTACACCAACACCCGCTCACTCAGATCTGCCGATCAGCACCTCCTAGTGATCGCCAGGACCAGGCTAAAAACAAGGGGTGATCGAGCCTTCGAGGTGACAGCACCAAGGCTCTGGAACGCTCTCCCCCTGGACCTGCGAACTGCCCCCTCTGAGAACTCTTTTAAAAAACAACTAAAAACACATTTGTTCAGGCAGGCTTTTGATCACACATAGGCGCCTTTTTCTTGTCCTCACTGTTCTATAGTGTTGTTTTTAATTAGTGACTCATGATTTTATCCAAATTCTTTTATTCTACTTTTTCTATCTGGTTTCACTGTTTTTAACTGCTGTTTGTCTGTTGAATGACCTTTATTTATATAGCACCCTTCACAGCACGAATGCACAGGGTGCTTTACACTACAGCTTAATATAAAAACTAGGGTTGTCCAATATTATCGGCCGACCGATATTATCGGCCGATATCGGCCGTAAAATGTGATATCGGAAAATATCGGTATCGGTAAAAAAAAAAAAAAAACAATAACAATTTTTTTTTTTTTTTTTTTTTTTAAACCTTTATTTACCCAGGCAAGCAAGTAAGAACCAATTCTTATTTTATTTATTGTCAAAAGTATGCATGTTGGTTTAATTCAACAACAAGAGATATGTAATGTTAATCTTTACTTTTTTAATTATCATATTTTGCACAGATAATGCTTACATTTAGAAAGCCTTTTGAATGCATCCAGTGAAATTATTAGTTACCTGAAATTATTCTGTTTTTTTGGGGGGAAACCCTGCATATATCGGTATCGGTTGATATCGGTATCGGTATCGGTATCGAAATTAAGAGTTGGACAATATCGGAATATCGGTATCGGTAAAAAAGCCAATATCGAGCATCCCTAATAAAAACACAATAAAACAAAATCAGAAATAAATGACAACAGACAAACAGCAGTTAAAAACAGTGAAACCAGATAGAAAAAGTAGAATAAAAGAATTTGTATAAAAACATGAGTCACTAATTAAAAACAACACTATAGAACAGTGAGGACAAGAAAAAGGCGCCTATGTGTGATCAAAAGCCTGCCTGAACAAATGTGTTTTTAGTTGTTTTTTAAAAGAGTTCTCAGAGGGGGCAGTTCGCAGGTCCAGGGGGAGAGCGTTCCAGAGCCTTGGTGCTGTCACCTCGAAGGCTCGATCACCCCTTGTTTTTAGCCTGGTCCTGGCGATCACTGTACTCACTCTACACTTTACTCACTGTACTCACTCTACACTTTACTCACTTTACTCACTGTACACTTTACTCTCTGTACTCACTGTACACTTTACTCAAATCAAATCAAATGTATTTGTAAGGCCCGGCAACACACGTTAATGTCCCCATGGGCCAGACACGTCTTCTTTAAACAAGTCAAGAAGAAACTTAACAATAAGTCAAGAACAAAACAAGAACACCATAAGGTCCAACAAATGTAAGATATTTACAAATAAATGAATGAGTGCAAACACCATGCAAAGGTAAGGAAAAACTCACTAAAACCTAACAATAGGGAAAAAAGCACCACAGGCAGTGTGGAGGAGAGAAACCTTAGAAGGGCCATTCAAGGGGGGATCTCCCTTCTTAGATGTCGGTGATAGTAGTGTTGCAGACTGACTTACTCACTGTACACTTTACTCACTGTACACTTTACTCACTGTACACTTTACTCACTTTACTCACTGTACAATTTACTCACTGTACACTTTACTCACTTTACTCACTGTACACTTTACTCTCTTTACTCACTCTACAATTTACTCACTGTACACTTTACTCACTGTACACTTTACTCACTTTACTCACTGTACACTTTACTCACTTTACTCACTGTACACTTGACTCACTTTACTCACTGTACACTTTACTCACTGTACACTTTACTCACTTTACTCACTGTACACTTTACTCACTGTACACTTTACTCACTCTACACTTTACTCACTGTACACTTTATTCACTGTACACTTTACTCACTCTACACTTTACTCACTCTACACTTTACTCACTCTACACTTTACTCACTGTACACTTTACTCACTGTACACTTTACTCACTCTACTCACTGTACACTTTACTCACTCTACACTTTACTCACTGTACACTTTACTCACTGTACACTTTACCTCCTCATCAATAAATTCACCGGCATTAAATATCACTGCTACGCAGATGACATACAACTACTCTGCTCTTTTAAACCCGACAACTTGGAGAAACTCAGCCTTCTCCAGGAGTGCCTGCTCGGCATTGAGAGCTGGATGGGGAGTAACTTCCTCCAGTTAAATGCAAATAAAACGGAGGTGCTGATCGTAGCAGCTGAAAAGACTGCAGCTAGAGTGGCCACTCACTTGGGGTCCCTTAAAGACAACATACGTCCCCACCTGAGAAACCTGGGTGTTGTCTTTGACCAGGCCATGAACCTAGACAAACATGTCAAAACACTCACACGCACCTGCTTCTTTCACCTCAGAAACATTGCAAAACTGCGCACCATCATATCTCACTCTGAACTAGAACTATCCGTGCATGCTTTTATTTCCTCTAGGCTTGACTACTGCAACTCACTTTTCACCTGTCTCACCAAATCATCCACAGATAAACTACAAATGGTCCAAAATGCTGCAGCCAGGCTACTCACAAGGTCAAAAAAATCATGTCACATCACTCCCATTTTGGTATCCCTGCACTGGCTCCCGGTACACTATAGAATTCACTTCAAAGTCCTCACTTTCACTTTCAGAGCACTTCACGGTCAGGCCCCTATCTACATCACGGAACTCATCCATCCCTACACCAACACCCGCTCACTCAGATCTGCCGATCAGCACCTCTTAGTGATCGCCAGGACCAGGCTAAAAACAAGGGGTGATCGAGCCTTCGAGGTGACAGCACCAAGGCTCTGGAACGCTCTCCCCCTGGACCTGCGAACTGCCCCCTCTGAGAACTCTTTTAAAAAACAACTAAAAACACATTTGTTCAGGCAGGCTTTTGATCACACATAGGCGCCTTTTTCTTGTCCTCACTGTTCTATAGTGTTGTTTTTAATTAGTGACTCATGATTTTATCCAAATTCTTTTATTCTACTTTTTCTATCTGGTTTCACTGTTTTTAACTGCTGTTTGTCTGTTGAATGACCTTTATTTATATAGCACCCTTCACAGCACGAATGCACAGGGTGCTTTACACTACAGCTTAATATAAAAACACAATAAAACAAAATCAGAAATAAATGACAACAGACAAACAGCAGTTAAAAACAGTGAAACCAGATAGAAAAAGTAGAATAAAAGAATTTGGATAAAATCATGAGTCACTAATTAAAAACAACACTATAGAACAGTGAGGACAAGAAAAAGGCGCCTATGTGTGATCAAAAGCCTGCCTGAACAAATGTGTTTTTAGTTGTTTTTTAAAAGAGTTCTCAGAGGGGGCAGTTCGCAGGTCCAGGGGAAGAGCGTTCCAGAGCCTTGGTGCTGTCACCTCGAAGGCTCGATCACCCCTTGTTTTTAGCCTGGTCCTGGCGATCACTGTACTCACTCTACACTTTACTCACTGTACTCACTCTACACTTTACTCACTTTACTCACTCTACACTTTACTCACTGTACTCACTGTACACTTTACTCAAATCAAATCAAATGTATTTGTAAGGCCCGGCAACACACGTTAATGTCCCCATGGGCCAGACACGTCTTCTTTAAACAAGTCAAGAAGAAACTTAACAATAAGTCAAGAACAAAACAAGAACACCATAAGGTCCAACAAATTTAAGATATTTACAAATAAATGAATGAGTGCAAACACCACGCAAAGGTAAGGAAAAACTCACTAAAACCTAACAATGGGGAAAAAAGCACCACAGGCAGTGTGGAGGAGAGAAACCTTAGAAGGGCCATTCAAGGGGGGATCTCCCTTCTTAGATGTCGGTGATAGTAGTGTTGCAGACTGACTTACTCACTGTACACTTTACTCACTGTACACTTTACTCACTTTACTCACTGTACACTTTACTCACTTTACTCACTGTACACTTTACTCACTGTACACTTTACTCACTTTACTCACTGTACACTTTACTCTCTTTACTCACTCTACAATTTACTCACTGTACACTTTACTCACTGTACACTTTACTCACTTTACTCACTGTACACTTTACTCACTTTACTCACTGTACACTTGACTCACTTTACTCACTGTACACTTTACTCACTTTACTCACTGTACACTTTACTCACTGTACACTTTACTCACTGTACACTTTACTCACTTTACTCACTGTACACTTTACTCACTGTACACTTTACTCACTCTACACTTTACTCACTGTACACTTTATTCACTGTACACTTTACTCACTCTACACTTTACTCACTCTACACTTTACTCACTCTACACTTTACTCACTGTACACTTTACTCACTGTACACTTTACTCACTCTACTCACTGTACACTTTACTCACTCTACACTTTACTCACTGTACACTTTACTCACTGTACACTTTACCTCCTCATCAATAAATTCACCGGCATTAAATATCACTGCTACGCAGATGACATACAACTACTCTGCTCTTTTAAACCCGACAACTTGGAGAAACTCAGCCTTCTCCAGGAGTGCCTGCTCGGCATTGAGAGCTGGATGGGGAGTAACTTCCTCCAGTTAAATGCAAATAAAACGGAGGTGCTGATCGTAGCAGCTGAAAAGACTGCAGCTAGAGTGGCCACTCACTTGGGGTCCCTTAAAGACAACATACGTCCCCACCTGAGAAACCTGGGTGTTGTCTTTGACCAGGCCATGAACCTAGACAAACATGTCAAAACACTCACACGCACCTGCTTCTTTCACCTCAGAAACATTGCAAAACTGCGCACCATCATATCTCACTCTGAACTAGAACTATCCGTGCATGCTTTTATTTCCTCTAGGCTTGACTACTGCAACTCACTTTTCACCTGTCTCACCAAATCATCCACAGATAAACTACAAATGGTCCAAAATGCTGCAGCCAGGCTACTCACAAGGTCAAAAAAATCATGTCACATCACTCCCATTTTGGTATCCCTGCACTGGCTCCCGGTACACTATAGAATTCACTTCAAAGTCCTCACTTTCACTTTCAGAGCACTTCACGGTCAGGCCCCTATCTACATCACGGAACTCATCCATCCCTACACCAACACCCGCTCACTCAGATCTGCCGATCAGCACCTCCTAGTGATCGCCAGGACCAGGCTAAAAACAAGGGGTGATCGAGCCTTCGAGGTGACAGCACCAAGGCTCTGGAACGCTCTCCCCATGGACCTGCGAACTGCCCCCTCTGAGAACTCTTTTAAAAAACAACTAAAAACACATTTGTTCAGGCAGGCTTTTGATCACACATAGGCGCCTTTTTCTTGTCCTCACTGTTCTATAGTGTTGTTTTTAATTAGTGACTCATGATTTTATCCAAATTCTTACTTTTTCTATCTGGTTTCACTGTTTTTAACTGCTGTTTGTCTGTTGTCATTTATTTCTGATTTTGTTTTATTGTGTTTTTATATTAAGCTGTAGTGTAAAGCACCCTGTGCATTCGTGCTGTGAAGGGTGCTATATAAATAAAGGTCATTCATTCATTCATTCATTTACTCACTGTACACTTTACTCATTGTACACTTTTCTCACTTTACTCACTGTACACTTTACTCACTTTACTCACTGTACACTTTACTCACTGTACACTTTACTCACTGTACACTTTACTCACTTTACTCACTGTACACTTTACTCACTGTATACTTTACTCACTGTACACTTTACTCACTTTACTCACTGGACACTTTACTCACTGTATACTTTACTCACTCTACACTTTACTCACTCTACACTTTACTCACTGTACACTTTACTCACTGTACACTTTACTCACTTTACTCACTGTACACTTTACTCATGTTACACTTTACTCACTGTACTCAATGTACACTTTACTCACTTTACTCACTGTACACTTTACTCACTTCACTCACTGTACACTTTACTCACTGTACACTTTACTCACTCTACTCACTGTACACTTTACTCACTTTACTCACTGTACTCACTGTACACTTTACTCACTTTACTCACTGTACTCACTTTACTCACTTTACTCACTGTACACTTTACTCACATTACTCACTTTACACTTTACTCACTTTACTCATTGTACAATTTACTCACTTTACTCACTGTACACTTTACTCACTGTACACTTTACTCACTTTACTCACTGTACACTTTACTCACTTTACTCACTGTACACTTTACTCACTTTACTCACTGTACACTTTACTCACTTTACTCACTGTACAATTTACTCACTTTACTCACTGTACACTTGACTCACTTTACTCACTGTACACTTTACTCACTTTACTCACTGTACACTTGACTCACTTTACTCACTGTACACTTTACTCACTCTACTCACTGTACACTTTACTCACTTTACTCACTGTACACTTTACTCACTGTACACTTTACTCACTGTACACTTTACTCACTCTACACTTTACTCACTGTACACTTTACTCACTGTACACTTTACTCACTTTACACTTTACTCACTCTACACTTTACTCACTCTACACTTTACTCACTCTACACTTTACTCACTGTACACTTTACTCACTCTACTGACTGTACACTTTACTCACTGTACACTTTACTCACTGTACACTTTACTCACTGTACACTTTACTCACTTTACTCACTGTACACTTGACTCACTTTACTCACTGTACACTTTACTCACTTTACTCACTGTACACTTGACTCACTTTACTCACTGTACACTTTACTCACTCTACTCACTGTACACTTTACTCACTTTACTCACTGTACACTTTACTCACTGTACACTTTACTCACTGTACACTTTACTCACTTTACACTTTACTCACTCTACACTTTACTCACTCTACACTTTACTCACTCTACACTTTACTCACTGTACACTTTACTCACTCTACTGACTGTACACTTTACTCACTGTACACTTTACTCACTGTGCACTTTACTCACTGTACACTTTACTCACTGTACACTTTACTCACTTTACTCACTGTACACTTTACTCACTTTACTCACTGTACACTTTACTCACTGTACACTTTACTCACTTTACTCACTGTACAATTTACTCACTTTACTCACTGTACACTTTACTCACTGTACACTTTACTCACTCTACACTTTACTCACTTTACTCACTGTACACTTTACTCACTTTACTCACTGTACACTTTACTCACTTTACACTTTACTCACTTTACTCACTCTACACTTTAGTCACTCTACAATTTACTCACTTTACTCACTGTACACTTTACTCACTTTACTCACTGTACACTTTACTCACTTTACTCACTGTACACTTTACTCACTTTACTCACTGTACACTTTACTCACTTTACTCACTGTACACTTGACTCACTTTACTCACTGTACACTTTACTCACTTTACTCACTGTACACTTAACTCACTTTACTCACTGTACACTTTACTCACTCTACTCACTGTACACTTTACTCACTTTACTCACTGTACACTTTACTCACTGTACACTTTACTCACTGTACACTTTACTCACTCTACACTTTACTCACTGTACACTTTACTCACTGTACACTTTACTCACTGTACACTTTACTCACTGTACACTTTACTCACTTTACTCACTGTACACTTTACTCACTTTACTCACTGTACACTTTACTCACTGTACAATATACTCACTTTACTCACTGTACACTTTACTCACTGTACACTTTACTCACTTTACTCACTGTACACTTTACTCACTGTACAATATACTCACTTTACTCACTGTACACTTTACTCACTGTACACTTTACTCACTTTACTCACTGTACACTTTACTCACTGTACACTTTACTCACTCTACACTTTACTCACTGTACACTTTACTCACTGTACACTTTACTCACTGTACACTTTACTCACTTTACTCACTGTACACTTTACTCACTTTACTCACTGTACTCTTTACTCACTTTACACTTTACTCACTTTACTCACTGTACACTTTACTCACTTTACTCACTCTACACTTTAGTCACTCTACAATTTACTCACTTTACTCACTGTACACTTTACTCACTGTACACGTTACTCACTTTACACTTTACTCACTTTACTCACTGTACACTTTACTCACTTTACTCACTGTACACTTTACTCACTGTACTCACTTTACTCACATTACTCACTTTACTCACTGTACACTTTACTCACTTTACTCACTTTACTCACTCTACACTTTACTCACTTTACTCACTGTACACTTTACTCTCTGTACGCTTTACTCACTGCACTCACTTTACTCACTTTACTCACTGTACACTTTACTCACTTTACTCACTGTACACTTTACTCACTTTACTCACTGTACACTTTACTCACTTTAATCACTGTACACTGTACTCAATCTACACTTTACTCACTTTACTCACTCTACACTTTACTCACTGTACTCACTGTACACTTTACTCAAATCAAATCACATTTATTTGTAAGGCCAGACAACACACGTTAATGTCCCCATGGGCCGGACACGTCTTCTTTAAACAAGTCAAGAAGAAACATAACAATAAGTGAAGAACAAAACAAGAACACCATAAGGTCCAACAAATTTAAGATAAATACAAATAAATGAATGAGTGCAAACACTCCCAGACATACCCCACGCAAAGGTAAGGAAAAACTCACTAAAACCTAACAATAGGGAAAAAAGCACCACAGGCAGTGTGGAGGATAGAAACCTTAGAAGGGCCATTCAAGGGGGGATCTCCCTTCTTAGATGTCGGTAATAGTAGTGTTGCAGACTGACAGTGGTAAGCATGCACTCATGTGTGTAGTGAAACACAGATGAGTGCATGCAATAGCAACTGAACATTTTGAAAAATTAAAGATAGAGCTGATAGCGATAGCAACTGAACATTTTGAAAGATTAAAGATAGAGCTGATAGCGAATCTATTTGAGGCACAGGGGCGGCGCAAAGAGGGTCGCGTCCTCCCCATCTTAATCACGGGACGTTCAACACTCCGGTCATCGCTCCGAGACAGCCGGAGACAGGGAGATAGGGTGCAGCACAGAGAGGGTCGCAACCTCCCCGACATCATCGCGGGACGTCCAGCACTCCGGTCACCACTACGAGACCGCCGGAGAGGAGGGCACAGGAGGGCACGCAGAGAACGTCGCATCCTCTCAGTCTTCATCACGGAACGTCAGACACTCCGGTCAACACTCCGGGACAACAAATCACAAGGAGTAGGGAGACGGGACAGGCGTTAGACAGCTCACTGTACACTTTACTCACTGTACTCACTGTACACTTTACTCACTGTACACTGTACTCACTTTACTCACTGTACACTTTACTCACTTTACTCACTGTACAATTTACTCACTTTACTCACTCTACACTTTACTCACTGTACACTTTACTCACTGTACACTTTACTCACTGTACACTTTACTCACTTTACTCACTGTACTCACTTTACTCACTTTACTCACTGTACACTTTACTCACATTACTCACTTTACACTTTACTCACTTTACTCATTGTACAATTTACTCACTTTACTCACTGTATACTTTACTCACTGTACACTTTACTCACTTTACTCACTGTACACTTTACTCACTTTACTCACTGTAGACTTTACTCACTTTACTCACTGTACACTTTACTCACTTTACTCACTGTACACTTTACGCACTTTACTCACTGTACACTTGACTCACTTTACTCACTGTACACTTTACTCACTTTACTCACTGTACACTTGACTCACTTTACTCACTGTACACTTTACTCACTTTACTCACTCTACACTTTAGTCACTCTACAATTTACTCACTTTACTCACTGTACACTTTACTCACTGTACACGTTACTCACTTTACACTTTACTCACTTTACTCACTGTACACTTTACTCACTTTACTCACTGTACACTTTACTCACTGTACTCACTTTACTCACATTACTCACTTTACTCACTGTACACTTTACTCACTTTACTCACTTTACTCACTCTACACTTTACTCACTTTACTCACTGTACACTTTACTCTCTGTACGCTTTACTCACTGCACTCACTTTACTCACTTTACTCACTGTACACTTTACTCACTTTACTCACTGTACACTTTACTCACTTTACTCACTGTACACTTTACTCACTTTAATCACTGTACACTGTACTCAATCTACACTTTACTCACTTTACTCACTCTACACTTTACTCACTGTACTCACTGTACACTTTACTCAAATCAAATCACATTTATTTGTAAGGCCAGACAACACACGTTAATGTCCCCATGGGCCGGACACGTCTTCTTTAAACAAGTCAAGAAGAAACATAACAATAAGTGAAGAACAAAACAAGAACACCATAAGGTCCAACAAATTTAAGATAAATACAAATAAATGAATGAGTGCAAACACTCCCAGACATACCCCACGCAAAGGTAAGGAAAAACTCACTAAAACCTAACAATAGGGAAAAAAGCACCACAGGCAGTGTGGAGGATAGAAACCTTAGAAGGGCCATTCAAGGGGGGATCTCCCTTCTTAGATGTCGGTAATAGTAGTGTTGCAGACTGACAGTGGTAAGCATGCACTCATGTGTGTAGTGAAACACAGATGAGTGCATGCAATAGCAACTGAACATTTTGAAAAATTAAAGATAGAGCTGATAGCGATAGCAACTGAACATTTTGAAAGATTAAAGATAGAGCTGATAGCGAATCTATTTGAGGCACAGGGGCGGCGCAAAGAGGGTCGCGTCCTCCCCATCTTAATCACGGGACGTTCAACACTCCGGTCATCGCTCCGAGACAGCCGGAGACAGGGAGATAGGGTGCAGCACAGAGAGGGTCGCAACCTCCCCGACATCATCGCGGGACGTCCAGCACTCCGGTCACCACTACGAGACCGCCGGAGAGGAGGGCACAGGAGGGCACGCAGAGAACGTCGCATCCTCTCAGTCTTCATCACGGAACGTCAGACACTCCGGTCAACACTCCGGGACAACAAATCACAAGGAGTAGGGAGACGGGACAGGCGTTAGACAGCTCACTGTACACTTTACTCACTGTACTCACTGTACACTTTACTCACTGTACACTGTACTCACTTTACTCACTGTACACTTTACTCACTTTACTCACTGTACAATTTACTCACTTTACTCACTCTACACTTTACTCACTGTACACTTTACTCACTGTACACTTTACTCACTGTACACTTTACTCACTTTACTCACTGTACTCACTTTACTCACTTTACTCACTGTACACTTTACTCACATTACTCACTTTACACTTTACTCACTTTACTCATTGTACAATTTACTCACTTTACTCACTGTACACTTTACTCACTGTACACTTTACTCACTTTACTCACTGTACACTTTACTCACTTTACTCACTGTAGACTTTACTCACTTTACTCACTGTACACTTTACTCACTTTACTCACTGTACACTTTACGCACTTTACTCACTGTACACTTGACTCACTTTACTCACTGTACACTTTACTCACTTTACTCACTGTACACTTGACTCACTTTACTCACTGTACACTTTACTCACTCTACTCACTGTACACTTTACTCACTTTACTCACTGTACACTTTACTCACTGTACACTTTACTCACTTTACTCACTGTACAATTTACTCACTGTACACTTTACTCACTCTACACTTTACTCACTCTACACTTTACTCACTGTACACTTTACTCACTGTACACTTTACTCACTTTACTCACTGTACACTTTACTCATGTTACACTTTACTCACTGTACTCAATGTACACTTTACTCACTTTACTCACTGTACACTGTACTCACTGTATTCACTTTACTCACTTTACTCACTTTACTCACTGTACACTTTACTCACTTTACTCACTGTACACTTTACTCACTGTACACTTTACTCACTTTACTCACTGTACACTTTACTCACTTTACTCACTGTACACTTTACTCACTTCACTCACTGTACACTTTACTCACTGTACACTTTACTCACTCTACTCACTGTACACTTTACTCACTTTACTCACTGTACTCACTGTACACTTTACTCACTTTACTCACTGTACTCACTTTACTCACTTTACTCACTGTACACTTTACTCACATTACTCACTTTACACTTTACTCACTTTACTCATTGTACAATTTACTCACTTTACTCACTGTACACTTTACTCACTGTACACTTTACTCACTTTACTCACTGTACACTTTACTCACTTTACTCACTGTACACTTTACTCACTTTACTCACTGTACACTTTACTCACTTTACTCACTGTACACTTGACTCACTTTACTCACTGTACACTTTACTCACTTTACTCACTGTACACTTGACTCACTCTACTCACTGTACACTTTACTCACTTTACTCACTGTACACTTTACTCACTGTACACTTTACTCACTGTACACTTTACTCACTCTACACTTTACTCACTGTACACTTTACTCACTGTACACTTTACTCACTTTACACTTTACTCACTCTACACTTTACTCACTCTACACTTTACTCACTGTACACTTTACTCACTGTACACTTTACTCACTCTACTCACTGTACACTTTACTCACTGTACACTTTACTCACTGTGCACTTTACTCACTGCACACTTTACTCACTGTACACTTTACTCACTTTACTCACTGTACACTTTACTCACTTTACTCACTGTACACTTTACTCACTGTACACTTTACTCACTTTACTCACTGTACACTTTGCTCACTGTACACTTTACTCACTTTACTCACTGTACACTTTACTCACTGTACACTTTACTCACTCTACACTTTACTCACTTTACTCACTGTACACTTTACTCACTTTACTCACTGTACACTTTACTCACTTTACACTTTACTCACTTTACTCACTGTACACTTTACTCACTTTACTCACTCTACACTTTAGTCACTCTACAATTTACTCACTTTACTCACTGTACACTTTACTCACTTTACTCACTGTACACTTTACTCACTTTACTCACTGTACACTTTACTCACTTTACTCACTGTACACTTGACTCACTTTACTCACTGTACACTTTACTCACTTTACTCACTGTACACTTAACTCACTTTACTCACTGTACACTTTACTCACTCTACTCACTGTACACTTTACTCACTTTATTCACTGTACACTTTACTCACTGTACACTTTACTCACTGTACACTTTACTCACTCTACACTTTACTCACTGTACACTTTACTCACTGTACACTTTACTCACTGTACACTTTACTCACTGTACACTTTACTCACTTTACTCACTGTACACTTTACTCACTTTACTCACTGTACACTTTACTCACTGTACAATATACTCACTTTACTCACTGTACACTTTACTCACTGTACACTTTACTCACTTTACTCACTGTACACTTTACTCACTTTACTCACTGTACACTTTACTCACTGTACAATATACTCACTTTACTCACTGTACACTTTACTCACTGTACACTTTACTCACTTTACTCACTGTCCACTTTACTCACTGTACACTTTACTCACTGTACACTTTACTCACTGTGCACTTTACTCACTGTACACTTTACTCACTGTACACTTTACTCACTTTACTCACTGTACACTTTACTCACTTTACTCACTGTACACTTTACTCACTGTACACTTTACTCACTTTACTCACTGTACACTTTACTCACTGTACACTTTACTCACTTTACTCACTGTACACTTTACTCACTGTACACTTTACTCACTCTACACTTTACTCACTTTACTCACTGTACACTTTACTCACTTTACTCACTGTACACTTTACTCACTTTACACTTTACTCACTTTACTCACTGTACACTTTAGTCACTCTACAATTTACTCACTTTACTCACTGTACACTTTACTCACTTTACTCACTGTACACTTTACTCACTTTACTCACGGTACACTTTACTCACTTTACTCACTGTACACTTTACTCACTTTACTCACTGTACACTTGACTCACTTTACTCACTGTACACTTTACTCACTTTACTCACTGTACACTTAACTCACTTTACTCACTGTACACTTTACTCACTCTACTCACTGTACACTTTACTCACTTTACTCACTGTACACTTTACTCACTGTACACTTTACTCACTGTACACTTTACTCACTCTACACTTTACTCACTGTACACTTTACTCACTGTACACTTTACTCACTGTACACTTTACTCACTGTACACTTTACTCACTTTACTCACTGTACACTTTACTCACTTTACTCACTGTACACTTTACTCACTGTACAATATACTCACTTTACTCACTGTACACTGTACTCACTGTACACTTTACTCACTTGACTCACTGTACACTTTACTCACTTTACTCACTGTACACTTTACTCACTGTACACTTTACTCACTCTACTCACTGTACACTTTACTCACTTTATTCACTGTACACTTTACTCACTGTACACTTTACTCACTGTACACTTTATTCACTGTACACTTTACTCACTGTACACTTTACTCACTGTACACTTTACTCACTGTACACTTTACTCACTTTACTCACTGTACACTTTACTCACTTTACTCACTCTACACTTTAGTCACTCTACAATTTACTCACTTTACTCACTGTACACTTTACTCACTGTACACGTTACTCACTTTACACTTTACTCACTTTACTCACTGTACACTTTACTCACTTTACTCACTGTACACTTTACTCACTGTACTCACTTTACTCACATTACTCACTTTACTCACTGTACACTTTACTCACTTTACTCACTTTACTCACTCTACACTTTACTCACTTTACTCACTGTACACTTTACTCTCTGTACGCTTTACTCACTGCACTCACTTTACTCACTTTACTCACTGTACACTTTACTCACTTTACTCACTGTACACTTTACTCACTTTACTCACTGTACACTTTACTCACTTTAATCACTGTACACTGTACTCAATCTACACTTTACTCACTTTACTCACTCTACACTTTACTCACTGTACTCACTGTACACTTTACTCAAATCAAATCACATTTATTTGTAAGGCCAGACAACACACGTTAATGTCCCCATGGGCCGGACACGTCTTCTTTAAACAAGTCAAGAAGAAACATAACAATAAGTGAAGAACAAAACAAGAACACCATAAGGTCCAACAAATTTAAGATAAATACAAATAAATGAATGAGTGCAAACACTCCCAGACATACCCCACGCAAAGGTAAGGAAAAACTCACTAAAACCTAACAATAGGGAAAAAAGCACCACAGGCAGTGTGGAGGATAGAAACCTTAGAAGGGCCATTCAAGGGGGGATCTCCCTTCTTAGATGTCGGTAATAGTAGTGTTGCAGACTGACAGTGGTAAGCATGCACTCATGTGTGTAGTGAAACACAGATGAGTGCATGCAATAGCAACTGAACATTTTGAAAAATTAAAGATAGAGCTGATAGCGATAGCAACTGAACATTTTGAAAGATTAAAGATAGAGCTGATAGCGAATCTATTTGAGGCACAGGGGCGGCGCAAAGAGGGTCGCGTCCTCCCCATCTTAATCACGGGACGTTCAACACTCCGGTCATCGCTCCGAGACAGCCGGAGACAGGGAGATAGGGTGCAGCACAGAGAGGGTCGCAACCTCCCCGACATCATCGCGGGACGTCCAGCACTCCGGTCACCACTACGAGACCGCCGGAGAGGAGGGCACAGGAGGGCACGCAGAGAACGTCGCATCCTCTCAGTCTTCATCACGGAACGTCAGACACTCCGGTCAACACTCCGGGACAACAAATCACAAGGAGTAGGGAGACGGGACAGGCGTTAGACAGCTCACTGTACACTTTACTCACTGTACTCACTGTACACTTTACTCACTGTACACTGTACTCACTTTACTCACTGTACACTTTACTCACTTTACTCACTGTACAATTTACTCACTTTACTCACTCTACACTTTACTCACTGTACACTTTACTCACTGTACACTTTACTCACTGTACACTTTACTCACTTTACTCACTGTACTCACTTTACTCACTTTACTCACTGTACACTTTACTCACATTACTCACTTTACACTTTACTCACTTTACTCATTGTACAATTTACTCACTTTACTCACTGTACACTTTACTCACTGTACACTTTACTCACTTTACTCACTGTACACTTTACTCACTTTACTCACTGTAGACTTTACTCACTTTACTCACTGTACACTTTACTCACTTTACTCACTGTACACTTTACGCACTTTACTCACTGTACACTTGACTCACTTTACTCACTGTACACTTTACTCACTTTACTCACTGTACACTTGACTCACTTTACTCACTGTACACTTTACTCACTTTACTCACTCTACACTTTAGTCACTCTACAATTTACTCACTTTACTCACTGTACACTTTACTCACTGTACACGTTACTCACTTTACACTTTACTCACTTTACTCACTGTACACTTTACTCACTTTACTCACTGTACACTTTACTCACTGTACTCACTTTACTCACATTACTCACTTTACTCACTGTACACTTTACTCACTTTACTCACTTTACTCACTCTACACTTTACTCACTTTACTCACTGTACACTTTACTCTCTGTACGCTTTACTCACTGCACTCACTTTACTCACTTTACTCACTGTACACTTTACTCACTTTACTCACTGTACACTTTACTCACTTTACTCACTGTACACTTTACTCACTTTAATCACTGTACACTGTACTCAATCTACACTTTACTCACTTTACTCACTCTACACTTTACTCACTGTACTCACTGTACACTTTACTCAAATCAAATCACATTTATTTGTAAGGCCAGACAACACACGTTAATGTCCCCATGGGCCGGACACGTCTTCTTTAAACAAGTCAAGAAGAAACATAACAATAAGTGAAGAACAAAACAAGAACACCATAAGGTCCAACAAATTTAAGATAAATACAAATAAATGAATGAGTGCAAACACTCCCAGACATACCCCACGCAAAGGTAAGGAAAAACTCACTAAAACCTAACAATAGGGAAAAAAGCACCACAGGCAGTGTGGAGGATAGAAACCTTAGAAGGGCCATTCAAGGGGGGATCTCCCTTCTTAGATGTCGGTAATAGTAGTGTTGCAGACTGACAGTGGTAAGCATGCACTCATGTGTGTAGTGAAACACAGATGAGTGCATGCAATAGCAACTGAACATTTTGAAAAATTAAAGATAGAGCTGATAGCGATAGCAACTGAACATTTTGAAAGATTAAAGATAGAGCTGATAGCGAATCTATTTGAGGCACAGGGGCGGCGCAAAGAGGGTCGCGTCCTCCCCATCTTAATCACGGGACGTTCAACACTCCGGTCATCGCTCCGAGACAGCCGGAGACAGGGAGATAGGGTGCAGCACAGAGAGGGTCGCAACCTCCCCGACATCATCGCGGGACGTCCAGCACTCCGGTCACCACTACGAGACCGCCGGAGAGGAGGGCACAGGAGGGCACGCAGAGAACGTCGCATCCTCTCAGTCTTCATCACGGAACGTCAGACACTCCGGTCAACACTCCGGGACAACAAATCACAAGGAGTAGGGAGACGGGACAGGCGTTAGACAGCTCACTGTACACTTTACTCACTGTACTCACTGTACACTTTACTCACTGTACACTGTACTCACTTTACTCACTGTACACTTTACTCACTTTACTCACTGTACAATTTACTCACTTTACTCACTCTACACTTTACTCACTGTACACTTTACTCACTGTACACTTTACTCACTGTACACTTTACTCACTTTACTCACTGTACTCACTTTACTCACTTTACTCACTGTACACTTTACTCACATTACTCACTTTACACTTTACTCACTTTACTCATTGTACAATTTACTCACTTTACTCACTGTACACTTTACTCACTGTACACTTTACTCACTTTACTCACTGTACACTTTACTCACTCTACACTTTACTCACTGTACACTTTACTCACTGTACACTTTACTCACTGTACACTTTACTCACTGTACACTTTACTCACTTTACTCACTGTACACTTTACTCACTTTACTCACTGTACACTTTACTCACTGTACAATATACTCACTTTACTCACTGTACACTTTACTCACTGTACACTTTACTCACTTTACTCACTGTACACTTTACTCACTTTACTCACTGTACACTTTACTCACTGTACAATATACTCACTTTACTCACTGTACACTTTACTCACTGTACACTTTACTCACTTTACTCACTGTCCACTTTACTCACTGTACACTTTACTCACTGTACACTTTACTCACTGTGCACTTTACTCACTGTACACTTTACTCACTGTACACTTTACTCACTTTACTCACTGTACACTTTACTCACTTTACTCACTGTACACTTTACTCACTGTACACTTTACTCACTTTACTCACTGTACACTTTACTCACTGTACACTTTACTCACTTTACTCACTGTACACTTTACTCACTGTACACTTTACTCACTCTACACTTTACTCACTTTACTCACTGTACACTTTACTCACTTTACTCACTGTACACTTTACTCACTTTACACTTTACTCACTTTACTCACTGTACACTTTAGTCACTCTACAATTTACTCACTTTACTCACTGTACACTTTACTCACTTTACTCACTGTACACTTTACTCACTTTACTCACTGTACACTTTACTCACTTTACTCACTGTACACTTTACTCACTTTACTCACTGTACACTTGACTCACTTTACTCACTGTACACTTTACTCACTTTACTCACTGTACACTTAACTCACTTTACTCACTGTACACTTTACTCACTCTACTCACTGTACACTTTACTCACTTTACTCACTGTACACTTTACTCACTGTACACTTTACTCACTGTACACTTTACTCACTCTACACTTTACTCACTGTACACTTTACTCACTGTACACTTTACTCACTGTACACTTTACTCACTGTACACTTTACTCACTTTACTCACTGTACACTTTACTCACTTTACTCACTGTACACTTTACTCACTGTACAATATACTCACTTTACTCACTGTACACTGTACTCACTGTACACTTTACTCACTTGACTCACTGTACACTTTACTCACTTTACTCACTGTACACTTTACTCACTGTACACTTTACTCACTCTACTCACTGTACACTTTACTCACTTTATTCACTGTACACTTTACTCACTGTACACTTTACTCACTGTACACTTTATTCACTGTACACTTTACTCACTGTACACTTTACTCACTGTACACTTTACTCACTGTACACTTTACTCACTTTACTCACTGTACACTTTACTCACTTTACTCACTGTACACTTGACTCACTTTACTCACTGTACACTTGACTCACTCTACTCACTGTACACTTTACTCACTTTACTCACTGTACACTTTACTCACTGTACACTTTACTCACTGTACACTTTACTCACTCTACACTTTACTCACTGTACACTTTACTCACTGTACACTTTACTCACTTTACACTTTACTCACTCTACACTTTACTCACTCTACACTTTACTCACTGTACACTTTACTCACTGTACACTTTACTCACTCTACTCACTGTACACTTTACTCACTGTACACTTTACTCACTGTGCACTTTACTCACTGCACACTTTACTCACTGTACACTTTACTCACTTTACTCACTGTACACTTTACTCACTTTACTCACTGTACACTTTACTCACTGTACACTTTACTCACTTTACTCACTGTACACTTTGCTCACTGTACACTTTACTCACTTTACTCACTGTACACTTTACTCACTGTACACTTTACTCACTCTACACTTTACTCACTTTACTCACTGTACACTTTACTCACTTTACTCACTGTACACTTTACTCACTTTACACTTTACTCACTTTACTCACTGTACACTTTACTCACTTTACTCACTCTACACTTTAGTCACTCTACAATTTACTCACTTTACTCACTGTACACTTTACTCACTTTACTCACTGTACACTTTACTCACTTTACTCACTGTACACTTTACTCACTTTACTCACTGTACACTTGACTCACTTTACTCACTGTACACTTTACTCACTTTACTCACTGTACACTTAACTCACTTTACTCACTGTACACTTTACTCACTCTACTCACTGTACACTTTACTCACTTTATTCACTGTACACTTTACTCACTGTACACTTTACTCACTGTACACTTTACTCACTCTACACTTTACTCACTGTACACTTTACTCACTGTACACTTTACTCACTGTACACTTTACTCACTGTACACTTTACTCACTTTACTCACTGTACACTTTACTCACTTTACTCACTGTACACTTTACTCACTGTACAATATACTCACTTTACTCACTGTACACTTTACTCACTGTACACTTTACTCACTTTACTCACTGTACACTTTACTCACTTTACTCACTGTACACTTTACTCACTGTACAATATACTCACTTTACTCACTGTACACTTTACTCACTGTACACTTTACTCACTTTACTCACTGTCCACTTTACTCACTGTACACTTTACTCACTGTACACTTTACTCACTGTGCACTTTACTCACTGTACACTTTACTCACTGTACACTTTACTCACTTTACTCACTGTACACTTTACTCACTTTACTCACTGTACACTTTACTCACTGTACACTTTACTCACTTTACTCACTGTACACTTTACTCACTGTACACTTTACTCACTTTACTCACTGTACACTTTACTCACTGTACACTTTACTCACTCTACACTTTACTCACTTTACTCACTGTACACTTTACTCACTTTACTCACTGTACACTTTACTCACTTTACACTTTACTCACTTTACTCACTGTACACTTTAGTCACTCTACAATTTACTCACTTTACTCACTGTACACTTTACTCACTTTACTCACTGTACACTTTACTCACTTTACTCACTGTACACTTTACTCACTTTACTCACTGTACACTTTACTCACTTTACTCACTGTACACTTGACTCACTTTACTCACTGTACACTTTACTCACTTTACTCACTGTACACTTAACTCACTTTACTCACTGTACACTTTACTCACTCTACTCACTGTACACTTTACTCACTTTACTCACTGTACACTTTACTCACTGTACACTTTACTCACTGTACACTTTACTCACTCTACACTTTACTCACTGTACACTTTACTCACTGTACACTTTACTCACTGTACACTTTACTCACTGTACACTTTACTCACTTTACTCACTGTACACTTTACTCACTTTACTCACTGTACACTTTACTCACTGTACAATATACTCACTTTACTCACTGTACACTGTACTCACTGTACACTTTACTCACTTGACTCACTGTACACTTTACTCACTTTACTCACTGTACACTTTACTCACTGTACACTTTACTCACTCTACTCACTGTACACTTTACTCACTTTATTCACTGTACACTTTACTCACTGTACACTTTACTCACTGTACACTTTATTCACTGTACACTTTACTCACTGTACACTTTACTCACTGTACACTTTACTCACTGTACACTTTACTCACTTTACTCACTGTACACTTTACTCACTTTACTCACTCTACACTTTAGTCACTCTACAATTTACTCACTTTACTCACTGTACACTTTACTCACTGTACACGTTACTCACTTTACACTTTACTCACTTTACTCACTGTACACTTTACTCACTTTACTCACTGTACACTTTACTCACTGTACTCACTTTACTCACATTACTCACTTTACTCACTGTACACTTTACTCACTTTACTCACTTTACTCACTCTACACTTTACTCACTTTACTCACTGTACACTTTACTCTCTGTACGCTTTACTCACTGCACTCACTTTACTCACTTTACTCACTGTACACTTTACTCACTTTACTCACTGTACACTTTACTCACTTTACTCACTGTACACTTTACTCACTTTAATCACTGTACACTGTACTCAATCTACACTTTACTCACTTTACTCACTCTACACTTTACTCACTGTACTCACTGTACACTTTACTCAAATCAAATCACATTTATTTGTAAGGCCAGACAACACACGTTAATGTCCCCATGGGCCGGACACGTCTTCTTTAAACAAGTCAAGAAGAAACATAACAATAAGTGAAGAACAAAACAAGAACACCATAAGGTCCAACAAATTTAAGATAAATACAAATAAATGAATGAGTGCAAACACTCCCAGACATACCCCACGCAAAGGTAAGGAAAAACTCACTAAAACCTAACAATAGGGAAAAAAGCACCACAGGCAGTGTGGAGGATAGAAACCTTAGAAGGGCCATTCAAGGGGGGATCTCCCTTCTTAGATGTCGGTAATAGTAGTGTTGCAGACTGACAGTGGTAAGCATGCACTCATGTGTGTAGTGAAACACAGATGAGTGCATGCAATAGCAACTGAACATTTTGAAAAATTAAAGATAGAGCTGATAGCGATAGCAACTGAACATTTTGAAAGATTAAAGATAGAGCTGATAGCGAATCTATTTGAGGCACAGGGGCGGCGCAAAGAGGGTCGCGTCCTCCCCATCTTAATCACGGGACGTTCAACACTCCGGTCATCGCTCCGAGACAGCCGGAGACAGGGAGATAGGGTGCAGCACAGAGAGGGTCGCAACCTCCCCGACATCATCGCGGGACGTCCAGCACTCCGGTCACCACTACGAGACCGCCGGAGAGGAGGGCACAGGAGGGCACGCAGAGAACGTCGCATCCTCTCAGTCTTCATCACGGAACGTCAGACACTCCGGTCAACACTCCGGGACAACAAATCACAAGGAGTAGGGAGACGGGACAGGCGTTAGACAGCTCACTGTACACTTTACTCACTGTACTCACTGTACACTTTACTCACTGTACACTGTACTCACTTTACTCACTGTACACTTTACTCACTTTACTCACTGTACAATTTACTCACTTTACTCACTCTACACTTTACTCACTGTACACTTTACTCACTGTACACTTTACTCACTGTACACTTTACTCACTTTACTCACTGTACTCACTTTACTCACTTTACTCACTGTACACTTTACTCACATTACTCACTTTACACTTTACTCACTTTACTCATTGTACAATTTACTCACTTTACTCACTGTACACTTTACTCACTGTACACTTTACTCACTTTACTCACTGTACACTTTACTCACTTTACTCACTGTAGACTTTACTCACTTTACTCACTGTACACTTTACTCACTTTACTCACTGTACACTTTACGCACTTTACTCACTGTACACTTGACTCACTTTACTCACTGTACACTTTACTCACTTTACTCACTGTACACTTGACTCACTTTACTCACTGTACACTTTACTCACTCTACTCACTGTACACTTTACTCACTTTACTCACTGTACACTTTACTCACTGTACACTTTACTCACTTTACTCACTGTACAATTTACTCACTGTACACTTTACTCACTCTACACTTTACTCACTCTACACTTTACTCACTGTACACTTTACTCACTGTACACTTTACTCACTTTACTCACTGTACACTTTACTCATGTTACACTTTACTCACTGTACTCAATGTACACTTTACTCACTTTACTCACTGTACACTGTACTCACTGTATTCACTTTACTCACTTTACTCACTTTACTCACTGTACACTTTACTCACTTTACTCACTGTACACTTTACTCACTGTACACTTTACTCACTTTACTCACTGTACACTTTACTCACTTTACTCACTGTACACTTTACTCACTTCACTCACTGTACACTTTACTCACTGTACACTTTACTCACTCTACTCACTGTACACTTTACTCACTTTACTCACTGTACTCACTGTACACTTTACTCACTTTACTCACTGTACTCACTTTACTCACTTTACTCACTGTACACTTTACTCACATTACTCACTTTACACTTTACTCACTTTACTCATTGTACAATTTACTCACTTTACTCACTGTACACTTTACTCACTGTACACTTTACTCACTTTACTCACTGTACACTTTACTCACTTTACTCACTGTACACTTTACTCACTTTACTCACTGTACACTTTACTCACTTTACTCACTGTACACTTGACTCACTTTACTCACTGTACACTTTACTCACTTTACTCACTGTACACTTGACTCACTTTACTCACTGTACACTTGACTCACTCTACTCACTGTACACTTTACTCACTTTACTCACTGTACACTTTACTCACTGTACACTTTACTCACTGTACACTTTACTCACTCTACACTTTACTCACTGTACACTTTACTCACTGTACACTTTACTCACTTTACACTTTACTCACTCTACACTTTACTCACTCTACACTTTACTCACTGTACACTTTACTCACTGTACACTTTACTCACTCTACTCACTGTACACTTTACTCACTGTACACTTTACTCACTGTGCACTTTACTCACTGCACACTTTACTCACTGTACACTTTACTCACTTTACTCACTGTACACTTTACTCACTTTACTCACTGTACACTTTACTCACTGTACACTTTACTCACTTTACTCACTGTACACTTTGCTCACTGTACACTTTACTCACTTTACTCACTGTACACTTTACTCACTGTACACTTTACTCACTCTACACTTTACTCACTTTACTCACTGTACACTTTACTCACTTTACTCACTGTACACTTTACTCACTTTACACTTTACTCACTTTACTCACTGTACACTTTACTCACTTTACTCACTCTACACTTTAGTCACTCTACAATTTACTCACTTTACTCACTGTACACTTTACTCACTTTACTCACTGTACACTTTACTCACTTTACTCACTGTACACTTTACTCACTTTACTCACTGTACACTTGACTCACTTTACTCACTGTACACTTTACTCACTTTACTCACTGTACACTTAACTCACTTTACTCACTGTACACTTTACTCACTCTACTCACTGTACACTTTACTCACTTTATTCACTGTACACTTTACTCACTGTACACTTTACTCACTGTACACTTTACTCACTCTACACTTTACTCACTGTACACTTTACTCACTGTACACTTTACTCACTGTACACTTTACTCACTGTACACTTTACTCACTTTACTCACTGTACACTTTACTCACTTTACTCACTGTACACTTTACTCACTGTACAATATACTCACTTTACTCACTGTACACTTTACTCACTGTACACTTTACTCACTTTACTCACTGTACACTTTACTCACTTTACTCACTGTACACTTTACTCACTGTACAATATACTCACTTTACTCACTTTACTCACTGTACACTTTACTCACTTTACTCACTGTCCACTTTACTCACTGTACACTTTACTCACTGTACACTTTACTCACTGTGCACTTTACTCACTGTACACTTTACTCACTGTACACTTTACTCACTTTACTCACTGTACACTTTACTCACTTTACTCACTGTACACTTTACTCACTGTACACTTTACTCACTTTACTCACTGTACACTTTACTCACTGTACACTTTACTCACTTTACTCACTGTACACTTTACTCACTGTACACTTTACTCACTCTACACTTTACTCACTTTACTCACTGTACACTTTACTCACTTTACTCACTGTACACTTTACTCACTTTACACTTTACTCACTTTACTCACTGTACACTTTAGTCACTCTACAATTTACTCACTTTACTCACTGTACACTTTACTCACTTTACTCACTGTACACTTTACTCACTTTACTCACTGTACACTTTACTCACTTTACTCACTGTACACTTTACTCACTTTACTCACTGTACACTTGACTCACTTTACTCACTGTACACTTTACTCACTTTACTCACTGTACACTTAACTCACTTTACTCACTGTACACTTTACTCACTCTACTCACTGTACACTTTACTCACTTTACTCACTGTACACTTTACTCACTGTACACTTTACTCACTGTACACTTTACTCACTCTACACTTTACTCACTGTACACTTTACTCACTGTACACTTTACTCACTGTACACTTTACTCACTGTACACTTTACTCACTTTACTCACTGTACACTTTACTCACTTTACTCACTGTACACTTTACTCACTGTACAATATACTCACTTTACTCACTGTACACTGTACTCACTGTACACTTTACTCACTTGACTCACTGTACACTTTACTCACTTTACTCACTGTACACTTTACTCACTGTACACTTTACTCACTCTACTCACTGTACACTTTACTCACTTTATTCACTGTACACTTTACTCACTGTACACTTTACTCACTGTACACTTTATTCACTGTACACTTTACTCACTGTACACTTTACTCACTGTACACTTTACTCACTGTACACTTTACTCACTTTACTCACTGTACACTTTACTCACTTTACTCACTCTACACTTTAGTCACTCTACAATTTACTCACTTTACTCACTGTACACTTTACTCACTGTACACGTTACTCACTTTACACTTTACTCACTTTACTCACTGTACACTTTACTCACTTTACTCACTGTACACTTTACTCACTGTACTCACTTTACTCACATTACTCACTTTACTCACTGTACACTTTACTCACTTTACTCACTTTACTCACTCTACACTTTACTCACTTTACTCACTGTACACTTTACTCTCTGTACGCTTTACTCACTGCACTCACTTTACTCACTTTACTCACTGTACACTTTACTCACTTTACTCACTGTACACTTTACTCACTTTACTCACTGTACACTTTACTCACTTTAATCACTGTACACTGTACTCAATCTACACTTTACTCACTTTACTCACTCTACACTTTACTCACTGTACTCACTGTACACTTTACTCAAATCAAATCACATTTATTTGTAAGGCCAGACAACACACGTTAATGTCCCCATGGGCCGGACACGTCTTCTTTAAACAAGTCAAGAAGAAACATAACAATAAGTGAAGAACAAAACAAGAACACCATAAGGTCCAACAAATTTAAGATAAATACAAATAAATGAATGAGTGCAAACACTCCCAGACATACCCCACGCAAAGGTAAGGAAAAACTCACTAAAACCTAACAATAGGGAAAAAAGCACCACAGGCAGTGTGGAGGATAGAAACCTTAGAAGGGCCATTCAAGGGGGGATCTCCCTTCTTAGATGTCGGTAATAGTAGTGTTGCAGACTGACAGTGGTAAGCATGCACTCATGTGTGTAGTGAAACACAGATGAGTGCATGCAATAGCAACTGAACATTTTGAAAAATTAAAGATAGAGCTGATAGCGATAGCAACTGAACATTTTGAAAGATTAAAGATAGAGCTGATAGCGAATCTATTTGAGGCACAGGGGCGGCGCAAAGAGGGTCGCGTCCTCCCCATCTTAATCACGGGACGTTCAACACTCCGGTCATCGCTCCGAGACAGCCGGAGACAGGGAGATAGGGTGCAGCACAGAGAGGGTCGCAACCTCCCCGACATCATCGCGGGACGTCCAGCACTCCGGTCACCACTACGAGACCGCCGGAGAGGAGGGCACAGGAGGGCACGCAGAGAACGTCGCATCCTCTCAGTCTTCATCACGGAACGTCAGACACTCCGGTCAACACTCCGGGACAACAAATCACAAGGAGTAGGGAGACGGGACAGGCGTTAGACAGCTCACTGTACACTTTACTCACTGTACTCACTGTACACTTTACTCACTGTACACTGTACTCACTTTACTCACTGTACACTTTACTCACTTTACTCACTGTACAATTTACTCACTTTACTCACTCTACACTTTACTCACTGTACACTTTACTCACTGTACACTTTACTCACTGTACACTTTACTCACTTTACTCACTGTACTCACTTTACTCACTTTACTCACTGTACACTTTACTCACATTACTCACTTTACACTTTACTCACTTTACTCATTGTACAATTTACTCACTTTACTCACTGTACACTTTACTCACTGTACACTTTACTCACTTTACTCACTGTACACTTTACTCACTTTACTCACTGTAGACTTTACTCACTTTACTCACTGTACACTTTACTCACTTTACTCACTGTACACTTTACGCACTTTACTCACTGTACACTTGACTCACTTTACTCACTGTACACTTTACTCACTTTACTCACTGTACACTTGACTCACTTTACTCACTGTACACTTTACTCACTTTACTCACTCTACACTTTAGTCACTCTACAATTTACTCACTTTACTCACTGTACACTTTACTCACTGTACACGTTACTCACTTTACACTTTACTCACTTTACTCACTGTACACTTTACTCACTTTACTCACTGTACACTTTACTCACTGTACTCACTTTACTCACATTACTCACTTTACTCACTGTACACTTTACTCACTTTACTCACTTTACTCACTCTACACTTTACTCACTTTACTCACTGTACACTTTACTCTCTGTACGCTTTACTCACTGCACTCACTTTACTCACTTTACTCACTGTACACTTTACTCACTTTACTCACTGTACACTTTACTCACTTTACTCACTGTACACTTTACTCACTTTAATCACTGTACACTGTACTCAATCTACACTTTACTCACTTTACTCACTCTACACTTTACTCACTGTACTCACTGTACACTTTACTCAAATCAAATCACATTTATTTGTAAGGCCAGACAACACACGTTAATGTCCCCATGGGCCGGACACGTCTTCTTTAAACAAGTCAAGAAGAAACATAACAATAAGTGAAGAACAAAACAAGAACACCATAAGGTCCAACAAATTTAAGATAAATACAAATAAATGAATGAGTGCAAACACTCCCAGACATACCCCACGCAAAGGTAAGGAAAAACTCACTAAAACCTAACAATAGGGAAAAAAGCACCACAGGCAGTGTGGAGGATAGAAACCTTAGAAGGGCCATTCAAGGGGGGATCTCCCTTCTTAGATGTCGGTAATAGTAGTGTTGCAGACTGACAGTGGTAAGCATGCACTCATGTGTGTAGTGAAACACAGATGAGTGCATGCAATAGCAACTGAACATTTTGAAAAATTAAAGATAGAGCTGATAGCGATAGCAACTGAACATTTTGAAAGATTAAAGATAGAGCTGATAGCGAATCTATTTGAGGCACAGGGGCGGCGCAAAGAGGGTCGCGTCCTCCCCATCTTAATCACGGGACGTTCAACACTCCGGTCATCGCTCCGAGACAGCCGGAGACAGGGAGATAGGGTGCAGCACAGAGAGGGTCGCAACCTCCCCGACATCATCGCGGGACGTCCAGCACTCCGGTCACCACTACGAGACCGCCGGAGAGGAGGGCACAGGAGGGCACGCAGAGAACGTCGCATCCTCTCAGTCTTCATCACGGAACGTCAGACACTCCGGTCAACACTCCGGGACAACAAATCACAAGGAGTAGGGAGACGGGACAGGCGTTAGACAGCTCACTGTACACTTTACTCACTGTACTCACTGTACACTTTACTCACTGTACACTGTACTCACTTTACTCACTGTACACTTTACTCACTTTACTCACTGTACAATTTACTCACTTTACTCACTCTACACTTTACTCACTGTACACTTTACTCACTGTACACTTTACTCACTGTACACTTTACTCACTTTACTCACTGTACTCACTTTACTCACTTTACTCACTGTACACTTTACTCACATTACTCACTTTACACTTTACTCACTTTACTCATTGTACAATTTACTCACTTTACTCACTGTACACTTTACTCACTGTACACTTTACTCACTTTACTCACTGTACACTTTACTCACTTTACTCACTGTAGACTTTACTCACTTTACTCACTGTACACTTTACTCACTTTACTCACTGTACACTTTACGCACTTTACTCACTGTACACTTGACTCACTTTACTCACTGTACACTTTACTCACTTTACTCACTGTACACTTGACTCACTTTACTCACTGTACACTTTACTCACTCTACTCACTGTACACTTTACTCACTTTACTCACTGTACACTTTACTCACTGTACACTTTACTCACTTTACTCACTGTACAATTTACTCACTGTACACTTTACTCACTCTACACTTTACTCACTCTACACTTTACTCACTGTACACTTTACTCACTGTACACTTTACTCACTTTACTCACTGTACACTTTACTCATGTTACACTTTACTCACTGTACTCAATGTACACTTTACTCACTTTACTCACTGTACACTGTACTCACTGTATTCACTTTACTCACTTTACTCACTTTACTCACTGTACACTTTACTCACTTTACTCACTGTACACTTTACTCACTGTACACTTTACTCACTTTACTCACTGTACACTTTACTCACTTTACTCACTGTACACTTTACTCACTTCACTCACTGTACACTTTACTCACTGTACACTTTACTCACTCTACTCACTGTACACTTTACTCACTTTACTCACTGTACTCACTGTACACTTTACTCACTTTACTCACTGTACTCACTTTACTCACTTTACTCACTGTACACTTTACTCACATTACTCACTTTACACTTTACTCACTTTACTCATTGTACAATTTACTCACTTTACTCACTGTACACTTTACTCACTGTACACTTTACTCACTTTACTCACTGTACACTTTACTCACTTTACTCACTGTACACTTTACTCACTTTACTCACTGTACACTTTACTCACTTTACTCACTGTACACTTGACTCACTTTACTCACTGTACACTTTACTCACTTTACTCACTGTACACTTGACTCACTTTACTCACTGTACACTTGACTCACTCTACTCACTGTACACTTTACTCACTTTACTCACTGTACACTTTACTCACTGTACACTTTACTCACTGTACACTTTACTCACTCTACACTTTACTCACTGTACACTTTACTCACTGTACACTTTACTCACTTTACACTTTACTCACTCTACACTTTACTCACTCTACACTTTACTCACTGTACACTTTACTCACTGTACACTTTACTCACTCTACTCACTGTACACTTTACTCACTGTACACTTTACTCACTGTGCACTTTACTCACTGCACACTTTACTCACTGTACACTTTACTCACTTTACTCACTGTACACTTTACTCACTTTACTCACTGTACACTTTACTCACTGTACACTTTACTCACTTTACTCACTGTACACTTTGCTCACTGTACACTTTACTCACTTTACTCACTGTACACTTTACTCACTGTACACTTTACTCACTCTACACTTTACTCACTTTACTCACTGTACACTTTACTCACTTTACTCACTGTACACTTTACTCACTTTACACTTTACTCACTTTACTCACTGTACACTTTACTCACTTTACTCACTCTACACTTTAGTCACTCTACAATTTACTCACTTTACTCACTGTACACTTTACTCACTTTACTCACTGTACACTTTACTCACTTTACTCACTGTACACTTTACTCACTTTACTCACTGTACACTTGACTCACTTTACTCACTGTACACTTTACTCACTTTACTCACTGTACACTTAACTCACTTTACTCACTGTACACTTTACTCACTCTACTCACTGTACACTTTACTCACTTTATTCACTGTACACTTTACTCACTGTACACTTTACTCACTGTACACTTTACTCACTCTACACTTTACTCACTGTACACTTTACTCACTGTACACTTTACTCACTGTACACTTTACTCACTGTACACTTTACTCACTTTACTCACTGTACACTTTACTCACTTTACTCACTGTACACTTTACTCACTGTACAATATACTCACTTTACTCACTGTACACTTTACTCACTGTACACTTTACTCACTTTACTCACTGTACACTTTACTCACTTTACTCACTGTACACTTTACTCACTGTACAATATACTCACTTTACTCACTGTACACTTTACTCACTGTACACTTTACTCACTTTACTCACTGTCCACTTTACTCACTGTACACTTTACTCACTGTACACTTTACTCACTGTGCACTTTACTCACTGTACACTTTACTCACTGTACACTTTACTCACTTTACTCACTGTACACTTTACTCACTTTACTCACTGTACACTTTACTCACTGTACACTTTACTCACTTTACTCACTGTACACTTTACTCACTGTACACTTTACTCACTTTACTCACTGTACACTTTACTCACTGTACACTTTACTCACTCTACACTTTACTCACTTTACTCACTGTACACTTTACTCACTTTACTCACTGTACACTTTACTCACTTTACACTTTACTCACTTTACTCACTGTACACTTTAGTCACTCTACAATTTACTCACTTTACTCACTGTACACTTTACTCACTTTACTCACTGTACACTTTACTCACTTTACTCACTGTACACTTTACTCACTTTACTCACTGTACACTTTACTCACTTTACTCACTGTACACTTGACTCACTTTACTCACTGTACACTTTACTCACTTTACTCACTGTACACTTAACTCACTTTACTCACTGTACACTTTACTCACTCTACTCACTGTACACTTTACTCACTTTACTCACTGTACACTTTACTCACTGTACACTTTACTCACTGTACACTTTACTCACTCTACACTTTACTCACTGTACACTTTACTCACTGTACACTTTACTCACTGTACACTTTACTCACTGTACACTTTACTCACTTTACTCACTGTACACTTTACTCACTTTACTCACTGTACACTTTACTCACTGTACAATATACTCACTTTACTCACTGTACACTGTACTCACTGTACACTTTACTCACTTGACTCACTGTACACTTTACTCACTTTACTCACTGTACACTTTACTCACTGTACACTTTACTCACTCTACTCACTGTACACTTTACTCACTTTATTCACTGTACACTTTACTCACTGTACACTTTACTCACTGTACACTTTATTCACTGTACACTTTACTCACTGTACACTTTACTCACTGTACACTTTACTCACTGTACACTTTACTCACTGTACACTTTACTCACTTTACTCACTGTACACTTTACTCACTTTACTCACTGTACACTTTACTCACTGTACAATATACTCACTTTACTCACTGTACACTTTACTCACTGTACACTTTACTCACTTTACTCACTGTACACTTTACTCACTTTACTCACTGTACACTTTACTCACTGTACAATATACTCACTTTACTCACTGTACACTTTACTCACTGTACACTTTACTCACTTTACTCACTGTCCACTTTACTCACTGTACACTTTACTCACTGTACACTTTACTCACTGTGCACTTTACTCACTGTACACTTTACTCACTGTACACTTTACTCACTTTACTCACTGTACACTTTACTCTCTTTACTCACTGTACACTTTACTCACTGTACACTTTACTCACTTTACTCACTGTACACTTTACTCACTGTACACTTTACTCACTTTACTCACTGTACACTTTACTCACTGTACACTTTACTCACTCTACACTTTACTCACTTTACTCACTGTACACTTTACTCACTTTACTCACTGTACACTTTACTCACTTTACACTTTACTCACTTTACTCACTGTACACTTTAGTCACTCTACAATTTACTCACTTTACTCACTGTACACTTTACTCACTTTACTCACTGTACACTTTACTCACTTTACTCACTGTACACTTTACTCACTTTACTCACTGTACACTTTACTCACTTTACTCACTGTACACTTGACTCACTTTACTCACTGTACACTTTACTCACTTTACTCATTGTACACTTAACTCACTTTACTCACTGTACACTTTACTCACTCTACTCACTGTACACTTTACTCACTTTACTCACTGTACACTTTACTCACTGTACACTTTACTCACTGTACACTTTACTCACTCTACACTTTACTCACTGTACACTTTACTCACTGTACACTTTACTCACTGTACACTTTACTCACTGTACACTTTACTCACTTTACTCACTGTACACTTTACTCACTTTACTCACTGTACACTTTACTCACTGTACAATATACTCACTTTACTCACTGTACACTGTACTCACTGTACACTTTACTCACTTTACTCACTGTACACTTTACTCACTTTACTCACTGTACACTTTACTCACTGTACACTTTACTCACTTTACTCACTGTACACTTTACTCACTGTACACTTTACTCACTCTACACTTTACTCACTGTACACTTTACTCACTGTACACTTTACTCACTGTACACTTTACTCACTTTACTCACTGTACACTTTACTCACTTTACTCACTGTACACTTTACTCACTTTACACTTTACTCACTTTACTCACTGTACACTTTACTCACTTTACTCACTTTACTCACTCTACACTTTACTCACTTTACTCACTGTACACTTTACGCTCTGTACGCTTTACTCACTGCACTCACTTTACTCACTTTACTCACTGTACACTTTACTCACTTTACTCACTGTACACTTTACTCACTTTACTCACTGTACACTTTACTCACTTTACTCACTGTACACTTTACTCACTTTACTCACTGTACACTGTACTCACTCTACACTTTACTCACTTTACTCACTGTACACTTTACTCACTTTACTCACTGTACACTTTACTCACTGTACAATATACTCACTTTACTCACTGTACACTTTACTCACTGTACACTTTACTCACTTTACTCACTGTACACTTTACTCACTGTACACTTTACTCACTCTACACTTTACTCACTGTACACTTTACTCACTGTACACTTTACTCACTGTACACTTTACTCACTTTACTCACTGTACACTTTACTCACTTTACTCACTGTACACTTTACTCACTTTACACTTTACTCACTTTACTCACTGTACACTTTACTCACTTTACTCACTTTACTCACTCTACACTTTACTCACTTTACTCACTGTACACTTTACGCTCTGTACGCTTTACTCACTGCACTCACTTTACTCACTTTACTCACTGTACACTTTACTCACTTTACTCACTGTACACTTTACTCACTTTACTCACTGTACACTTTACTCACTTTACTCACTGTACACTTTACTCACTTTACTCACTGTACACTGTACTCACTCTACACTTTACTCACTTTACTCACTCTACACTTTACTCACTGTACTCACTGTACACTTTACTCAAATCAAATCAAATTTATTTGTAAGGCCCGACAACACACGTTAATGTCCCCATGGGCCGGACACGTCTTCTTTAAACAAGTCAAGAAGAAACATAACAATAAGTGAAGAACAAAACAAGAACACCATAAGGTCCAACAAATTTAAGATAAATACAAATAAATGAATGAGTGCAAACACTCCCAGACATACCCCACGCAAAGGTAAGGAAAAACTCACTAAAACCTAACAATAGGGAAAAAAGCACCACAGGCAGTGTGGAGGATAGAAACCTTAGAAGGGCCATTCAAGGGGGGATCTCCCTTCTTAGATGTCGGTAATAGTAGTGTTGCAGACTGACAGTGGTAAGCATGCACTCATGTGTGTAGTGAAACACAGATGAGTGCATGCAATAGCAACTGAACATTTTGAAAAATTAAAGATAGAGCTGATAGCGATAGCAACTGAACATTTTGAAAGATTAAAGATAGAGCTGATAGCGAATCTATTTGAGGCACAGGGGCGGCGCAAAGAGGGTCGCGTCCTCCCCATCTTAATCACGGGATGTTCAACACTCCGGTCATCGCTCCGAGACAGCCGGAGACAGGGAGATAGGGTGCAGCACAGAGAGGGTCGCAACCTCCCCGACATCATCGCGGGACGTCCAGCACTCCGGTCACCACTACGAGACCGCCGGAGAGGAGGGCACAGGAGGGCACGCAGAGAACGTCGCATCCTCCCAGTCTTCATCACGGAACGTCAGACACTCCGGTCAACACTCCGGGACAACAAATCACAGGGAGTAGGGAGACGGGACAGGCGTTAGACAGCTCACTGTACACTTTACTCACTGTACTCACTGTACACTTTACTCACTGTACACTGTACTCACTTTACTCACTGTACACTTTACTCACTTTACTCACTGTACAATTTACTCACTTTACTCACTCTACACTTTACTCACTGTACACTTTACTCACTGTACACTTTACTCACTGTACACTTTACTCACTTTACTCACTGTACTCACTTTACTCACTTTACTCACTGTACACTTTACTCACATTACTCACTTTACACTTTACTCACTTTACTCATTGTACAATTTACTCACTTTACTCACTGTACACTTTACTCACTGTACACTTTACTCACTTTACTCACTGTACACTTTACTCACTTTACTCACTGTAGACTTTACTCACTTTACTCACTGTACACTTTACTCACTTTACTCACTGTACACTTTACGCACTTTACTCACTGTACACTTGACTCACTTTACTCACTGTACACTTTACTCACTTTACTCACTGTACACTTGACTCACTTTACTCACTGTACACTTTACTCACTCTACTCACTGTACACTTTACTCACTTTACTCACTGTACACTTTACTCACTGTACACTTTACTCACTTTACTCACTGTACACTTGACTCACTTTACTCACTGTACACTTTACTCACTCTACTCACTGTACACTTTACTCACTTTACTCACTGTACACTTTACTCACTGTACACTTTACTCACTTTACTCACTGTACAATTTACTCACTGTACACTTTACTCACTCTACACTTTACTCACTGTACACTTTACTCACTGTACACTTTACTCACTTTACACTTTACTCACTCTACACTTTACTCACTCTACACTTTACTCACTTTACTCACTGTACACTTTACTCACTGTACACTTTACTCACTTTACACTTTACTCACTTTACTCACTGTACACTTTACTCACTTTACTCACTGTACACTTTAGTCACTCTACACTTTACTCACTTTACTCACTGTACACTTTACTCACTGTACACTTTACTCACTGTACTCACTTTACTCACTTTACTCACGGTACACTTTACTCACTTTACTCACTGTACACTTTACTCACTTTACTCACTGTACACTTTACTCACTGTACACTTTACTCACTGTACACTTTACTCACTGTACACTTTACTCACTTTACTCACTGTACTCACTTTACTCACTTTACTCACTGTACACTTTACTCACATTACTCACTTTACACTTTACTCACTTTACTCATTGTACAATTTACTCACTTTACTCACTGTACACTTTACTCACTGTACACTTTACTCAC
The DNA here is from genome assembly GCF_963971535.1 of Notolepis coatsorum. Taxonomy (NCBI): domain Eukaryota; kingdom Metazoa; phylum Chordata; class Actinopteri; order Aulopiformes; family Paralepididae; genus Notolepis; species Notolepis coatsorum. Next base: position 187,671,224 of record NC_140167.1, read on the forward strand.
TTTACTCACTGTACACTTTACTCACTTTACTCACTGTAGACTTTACTCACTTTACTCACTGTACACTTTACTCACTTTACTCACTGTACACTTTACGCACTTTACTCACTGTACACTTGACTCACTTTACTCACTGTACACTTTACTCACTTTACTCACTGTACACTTGACTCACTTTACTCACTGTACACTTTACTCACTTTACTCACTCTACACTTTAGTCACTCTACAATTTACTCACTTTACTCACTGTACACTTTACTCACTGTACACGTTACTCACTTTACACTTTACTCACTTTACTCACTGTACACTTTACTCACTTTACTCACTGTACACTTTACTCACTGTACTCACTTTACTCACATTACTCACTTTACTCACTGTACACTTTACTCACTTTACTCACTTTACTCACTCTACACTTTACTCACTTTACTCACTGTACACTTTACTCTCTGTACGCTTTACTCACTGCACTCACTTTACTCACTTTACTCACTGTACACTTTACTCACTTTACTCACTGTACACTTTACTCACTTTACTCACTGTACACTTTACTCACTTTAATCACTGTACACTGTACTCAATCTACACTTTACTCACTTTACTCACTATACACTTTACTCACTGTACTCACTGTACACTTTACTCAAATCAAATCACATTTATTTGTAAGGCCAGACAACACACGTTAATGTCCCCATGGGCCGGACACGTCTTCTTTAAACAAGTCAAGAAGAAACATAACAATAAGTGAAGAACAAAACAAGAACACCATAAGGTCCAACAAATTTAAGATAAATACAAATAAATGAATGAGTGCAAACACTCCCAGACATACCCCACGCAAAGGTAAGGAAAAACTCACTAAAACCTAACAATAGGGAAAAAAGCACCACAGGCAGTGTGGAGGATAGAAACCTTAGAAGGGCCATTCAAGGGGGGATCTCCCTTCTTAGATGTCGGTAATAGTAGTGTTGCAGACTGACAGTGGTAAGCATGCACTCATGTGTGTAGTGAAACACAGATGAGTGCATGCAATAGCAACTGAACATTTTGAAAAATTAAAGATAGAGCTGATAGCGATAGCAACTGAACATTTTGAAAGATTAAAGATAGAGCTGATAGCGAATCTATTTGAGGCACAGGGGCGGCGCAAAGAGGGTCGCGTCCTCCCCATCTTAATCACGGGACGTTCAACACTCCGGTCATCGCTCCGAGACAGCCGGAGACAGGGAGATAGGGTGCAGCACAGAGAGGGTCGCAACCTCCCCGACATCATCGCGGGACGTCCAGCACTCCGGTCACCACTACGAGACCGCCGGAGAGGAGGGCACAGGAGGGCACGCAGAGAACGTCGCATCCTCTCAGTCTTCATCACGGAACGTCAGACACTCCGGTCAACACTCCGGGACAACAAATCACAAGGAGTAGGGAGACGGGACAGGCGTTAGACAGCTCACTGTACACTTTACTCACTGTACTCACTGTACACTTTACTCACTGTACACTGTACTCACTTTACTCACTGTACACTTTACTCACTTTACTCACTGTACAATTTACTCACTTTACTCACTCTACACTTTACTCACTGTACACTTTACTCACTGTACACTTTACTCACTGTACACTTTACTCACTTTACTCACTGTACTCACTTTACTCACTTTACTCACTGTACACTTTACTCACATTACTCACTTTACACTTTACTCACTTTACTCATTGTACAATTTACTCACTTTACTCACTGTACACTTTACTCACTGTACACTTTACTCACTTTACTCACTGTACACTTTACTCACTTTACTCACTGTAGACTTTACTCACTTTACTCACTGTACACTTTACTCACTTTACTCACTGTACACTTTACGCACTTTACTCACTGTACACTTGACTCACTTTACTCACTGTACACTTTACTCACTTTACTCACTGTACACTTGACTCACTTTACTCACTGTACACTTTACTCACTCTACTCACTGTACACTTTACTCACTTTACTCACTGTACACTTTACTCACTGTACACTTTACTCACTTTACTCACTGTACACTTGACTCACTTTACTCACTGTACACTTTACTCACTCTACTCACTGTACACTTTACTCACTTTACTCACTGTACACTTTACTCACTGTACACTTTACTCACTTTACTCACTGTACAATTTACTCACTGTACACTTTACTCACTCTACACTTTACTCACTGTACACTTTACTCACTGTACACTTTACTCACTTTACACTTTACTCACTCTACACTTTACTCACTCTACACTTTACTCACTTTACTCACTGTACACTTTACTCACTGTACACTTTACTCACTTTACACTTTACTCACTTTACTCACTGTACACTTTACTCACTTTACTCACTGTACACTTTAGTCACTCTACACTTTACTCACTTTACTCACTGTACACTTTACTCACTGTACACTTTACTCACTGTACTCACTTTACTCACTTTACTCACGGTACACTTTACTCACTTTACTCACTGTACACTTTACTCACTTTACTCACTGTACACTTTACTCACTTTACTCACTGTACCCTTGACTCACTTTACTCACTGTACTCACTCTACACTTTACTCACTGTACTCACTCTACACTTTACTCACTTTACTCACTCTACACTTTACTCACTGTACTCACTGTACACTTTACTCAAATCAAATCAAATCAAATGTATTTGTAAGGCCCGGCAACACACGTTAATGTCCCCATGGGCCAGACACGTCTTCTTTAAACAAGTCAAGAAAAAACTTAACAATAAGTAAAGAACAAAACAAGAACACCATAAGGTCCAACAAATTTAAGATATTTACAAATAAATGAATGAGTGCAAACACCACGCAAAGGTAAGGAAAAACTCACTAAAACCTAACAATAGGGAAAAAAGCACTACAGGCAGTGTGGAGGAGAGAAACCTTAGAAGGGCCATTCAAGGGGGGATCTCCCTTCTTAGATGTCGGTGATAGTAGTGTTGCAGACTGACTTACTCACTGTACACTTTACTCACTGTACACTTTACTCACTTTACTCACTGTACACTTTACTCACTTTACTCACTGTACACTTTACTCACTTTACTCACTGTACACTTTACTCACTGTACACTTTACTCACTGTACACTTTACTCACTTTACTCACTGTACACTTTACTCACTCTACACTTTACTCACTCTACACTTTACTCACTGTACACTTTATTCACTGTACACTTTACTCACTCTACACTTTACTCACTCTACACTTTACTCACTCTACACTTTACTCACTGTACACTTTACTCACTGTACACTTTACTCACTCTACTCACTGTACACTTTACTCACTCTACACTTTACTCACTCTACACTTTACTCACTGTACACTTTACCTCCTCATCAATAAATTCACAGGCATTAAATATCACTGCTACGCAGACGACATACAACTACTCTGCTCTTTTAAACCCGACAACTTGGAGAAACTCAGCCTTCTCCAGGAGTGCCTGCTCGGCATTGAGAGCTGGATGGGGAGTAACTTCCTCCAGTTAAATGCAAATAAAACGGAGGTGCTGATCGTAGCAGCTGAAAAGACTGCAGCTAGAGTGGCCACTCACTTGGGGTCCCTTAAAGACAACATACGTCCCCACCTGAGAAACCTGGGTGTTGTCTTTGACCAGGCCATGAACCTAGACAAACATGTCAAAACACTCACACGCACCTGCTTCTTTCACCTCAGAAACATTGCAAAACTGCGCACCATCATATCTCACTCTGAACTAGAACTATCCGTGCATGCTTTTATTTCCTCTAGGCTTGACTACTGCAACTCACTTTTCACCTGTCTCACCAAATCATCCACAGATAAACTACAAATGGTCCAAAATGCTGCAGCCAGGCTACTCACAAGGTCAAAAAAATCATGTCACATCACTCCCATTTTGGTATCCCTGCACTGGCTCCCGGTACACTATAGAATTCACTTCAAAGTCCTCACTTTCACTTTCAGAGCACTTCACGGTCAGGCCCCTATCTACATCACGGAACTCATCCATCCCTACACCAACACCCACTCACTCAGATCTGCCGATCAGCACCTCCTAGTGATCCCCAGGACCAGGCTAAAAACAAGGGGTGATCGAGCCTTCGAGGTGACAGCACCAAGGCTCTGGAACGCTCTCCCCCTGGACCTGCGAACTGCCCCCTCTGAGAACTCTTTTAAAAAACAACTAAAAACACATTTGTTCAGGCAGGCTTTTGATCACACATAGGCGCCTTTTTCTTGTCCTCACTGTTCTATAGTGTTGTTTAATTAGTGACTCATGATTTTATCCAAATTCTTTTATTCTACTTTTTCTATCTGGTTTCACTGTTTTTAACTGCTGTTTGTCTGTTGTCATTTATTTCTGATTTTGTTTTATTGTGTTTTTATATTAAGCTGTAGTGTAAAGCACCCTGTGCATTCGTGCTGTGGAGGGTGCTATATAAATAAAGGTCATTCATTCATTCATTCATTTACTCACTGTACACTTTACTCATTGTACACTTTTCTCACTTTACTCACTGTACACTTTACTCACTTTACTCACTGTACACTTTACTCACTGTACACTTTACTCACTGTACACTTTACTCACTTTACTCACTGTACACTTTACTCACTGTACACTTTACTCACTCTACACTTTACTCACTTTACTCACTGTACACTTTACTCACTTTACTCACTGTACACTTTACTCACTCTACACTTTACTCACTTTACTCACTGTACATTTTACTCACTTTACTCACTGTACACTTTACTCATGTTACACTTTACTCACTGTACTCAATGTACACTTTACTCACTTTACTCACTGTACACTGTACTCACTGTATTCACTTTACTCACTTTACTCACTTTACTCACTGTACACTTTACTCACTTTACTCACTGTACACTTTACTCACTTTACTCACTGTACACTTTACTCACTTTACTCACTGTACACTTTACTCACTTTACTCACTGTACACTTTACTCACTTCACTCACTGTACACTTTACTCACTGTACACTTTACTCACTCTACTCACTGTACACTTTACTCACTTTACTCACTGTACTCACTGTACACTTTACTCACTTTACTCACTGTACTCACTTTACTCACTTTACTCACTGTACACTTTACTCACATTACTCACTTTACACTTTACTCACTTTACTCATTGTACAATTTACTCACTTTACTCACTGTACACTTTACTCACTGTACACTTTACTCACTTTACTCACTGTACACTTTACTCACTTTACTCACTGTACACTTTACTCACTTTACTCACTGTACACTTTACTCACTTTACTCACTGTACACTTGACTCACTTTACTCACTGTACACTTTACTCACTTTACTCACTGTACACTTGACTCACTTTACTCACTGTACACTTTACTCACTCTACTCACTGTACACTTTACTCACTTTACTCACTGTACACTTTACTCACTGTACACTTTACTCACTGTACACTTTACTCACTCTACACTTTACTCACTGTACACTTTACTCACTGTACACTTTACTCACTCTACTCACTGTACACTTTACTCACATTACTCACTTTACACTTTACTCACTTTACTCATTGTACAATTTACTCACTTTACTCACTGTACACTTTACTCACTGTACACTTTACTCACTTTACTCACTGTACACTTTACTCACTTTACTCACTGTACACTTTACTCACTTTACTCACTGTACACTTTACTCACTTTACTCACTGTACACTTTACTCACTTTACTCACTGTACACTTGACTCACTTTACTCACTGTACACTTTACTCACTTTACTCACTGTACACTTGACTCACTTTACTCACTGTACACTTGACTCACTCTACTCACTGTAAACTTTACTCACTTTACTCACTGTACACTTTACTCACTGTACACTTTACTCATTGTACACTTTACTCACTCTACACTTTACTCACTGTACACTTTACTCACTGTACACTTTACTCACTTTACACTTTACTCACTCTACACTTTACTCACTCTACACTTTACTCACTGTACACTTTACTCACTGTACACTTTACTCACTCTACTCACTGTACACTTTACTCACTGTACACTTTACTCACTGTGCACTTTACTCACTGCACACTTTACTCACTGTACACTTTACTCACTTTACTCACTGTACACTTTACTCACTTTACTCACTGTACACTTTACTCACTGTACACTTTACTCACTTTACTCACTGTACACTTTGCTCACTGTACACTTTACTCACTTTACTCACTGTACACTTTACTCACTGTACACTTTACTCACTCTACACTTTACTCACTTTACTCACTGTACACTTTACTCACTTTACTCACTGTACACTTTACTCACTTTACACTTTACTCACTTTACTCACTGTACACTTTACTCAATTTACTCACTCTACACTTTAGTCACTCTACAATTTACTCACTTTACTCACTGTACACTTTACTCACTTTACTCACTGTACACTTTACTCACTTTACTCACTGTACACTTTACTCACTTTACTCACTGTACACTTGACTCACTTTACTCACTGTACACTTTACTCACTTTACTCACTGTACACTTAACTCACTTTACTCACTGTACACTTTACTCACTCTACTCACTGTACACTTTACTCACTTTATTCACTGTACACTTTACTCACTGTACACTTTACTCACTGTACACTTTACTCACTCTACACTTTACTCACTGTACACTTTACTCACTGTACACTTTACTCACTGTACACTTTACTCACTGTACACTTTACTCACTGTACACTTTACTCACTTTACTCACTGTACACTTTACTCACTTTACTCACTGTACACTTTACTCACTGTACAATATACTCACTTTACTCACTGTACACTTTACTCACTGTACACTTTACTCACTTTACTCACTGTACACTTTACTCACTTTACTCACTGTACACTTTACTCACTGTACAATATACTCACTTTACTCACTGTACACTTTACTCACTGTACACTTTACTCACTTTACTCACTGTCCACTTTACTCACTGTACACTTTACTCACTGTACACTTTACTCACTGTGCACTTTACTCACTGTACACTTTACTCACTGTACACTTTACTCACTTTACTCACTGTACACTTTACTCACTTTACTCACTGTACACTTTACTCACTGTACACTTTACTCACTTTACTCACTGTACACTTTACTCACTGTACACTTTACTCACTTTACTCACTGTACACTTTACTCACTGTACACTTTACTCACTCTACACTTTACTCACTTTACTCACTGTACACTTTACTCACTTTACTCACTGTACACTTTACTCACTTTACACTTTACTCACTTTACTCACTGTACACTTTAGTCACTCTACAATTTACTCACTTTACTCACTGTACACTTTACTCACTTTACTCACTGTACACTTTACTCACTTTACTCACTGTACACTTTACTCACTTTACTCACTGTACACTTTACTCACTTTACTCACTGTACACTTGACTCACTTTACTCACTGTACACTTTACTCACTTTACTCACTGTACACTTAACTCACTTTACTCACTGTACACTTTACTCACTCTACTCACTGTACACTTTACTCACTTTACTCACTGTACACTTTACTCACTGTACACTTTACTCACTGTACACTTTACTCACTCTACACTTTACTCACTGTACACTTTACTCACTGTACACTTTACTCACTGTACACTTTACTCACTGTACACTTTACTCACTTTACTCACTGTACACTTTACTCACTTTACTCACTGTACACTTTACTCACTGTACAATATACTCACTTTACTCACTGTACACTGTACTCACTGTACACTTTACTCACTTTACTCACTGTACACTTTACTCACTTTACTCACTGTACACTTTACTCACTGTACACTTTACTCACTCTACTCACTGTACACTTTACTCACTTTATTCACTGTACACTTTACTCACTGTACACTTTACTCACTGTACACTTTACTCACTCTACACTTTACTCACTGTACACTTTACTCACTGTACACTTTACTCACTGTACACTTTACTCACTGTACACTTTACTCACTTTACTCACTGTACACTTTACTCACTGTACAATATACTCACTTTACTCACTGTACACTTTACTCACTGTACACTTTACTCACTTTACTCACTGTACACTTTACTCACTTTACTCACTGTACACTTTACTCACTGTACACTTTACTCACTGTACACTTTACTCACTGTGCACTTTACTCACTGTACACTTTACTCACTGTAAACTTTACTCACTTTACTCACTGTACACTTTACTCACTTTACTCACTGTACACTTTACTCACTGTACACTTTACTCACTTTACTCACTGTACACTTTACTCACTGTACAATTTACTCACTTTACTCACTGTACACTTTACTCACTGTACACTTTACTCACTCTACACTTTACTCACTTTACTCACTGTACACTTTACTCACTTTACTCACTGTACACTTTATTCACTTTACACTTTACTCACTTTACTCACTGTACACTTTAGTCACTCTACAATTTACTCACTTTACTCACTGTACACTTTACTCACTTTACTCACTGTACACTTTACTCACTTTACTCACTGTACACTTTACTCACTTTACTCACTGTACACTTTACTCACTTTACTCACTGTACACTTTACTCACTTTACTCACTGTACACTTGACTCACTTTACTCACTGTACACTTTACTCACTTTACTCACTGTACACTTAACTCACTTTACTCACTGTACACTTTACTCACTCTACTCACTGTACACTTTACTCACTTTACTCACTGTACACTTTACTCACTGTACACTTTACTCACTGTACACTTTACTCACTCTACACTTTACTCACTGTACACTTTACTCACTGTACACTTTACTCACTGTACACTTTACTCACTTTACTCACTGTACACTTTACTCACTTTACTCACTGTACACTTTACTCACTGTACAATATACTCACTTTACTCACTGTACACTGTACTCACTGTACACTTTACTCACTTTACTCACTGTACACTTTACTCACTTTACTCACTGTACACTTTACTCACTGTACAATATACTCACTTTACTCACTGTACACTTTACTCACTGTACACTTTACTCACTTTACTCACTGTACACTTTACTCACTGTACACTTTACTCACTCTACACTTTACTCACTGTACACTTTACTCACTGTACACTTTACTCACTGTACACTTTACTCACTTTACTCACTGTACACTTTACTCACTTTACTCACTGTACACTTTACTCACTTTACACTTTACTCACTTTACTCACTGTACACTTTACTCACTTTACTCACTTTACTCACTCTACACTTTACTCACTTTACTCACTGTACACTTTACGCTCTGTACGCTTTACTCACTGCACTCACTTTACTCACTTTACTCACTGTACACTTTACTCACTTTACTCACTGTACACTTTACTCACTTTACTCACTGTACACTTGACTCACTTTACTCACTGTACACTTGACTCACTCTACTCACTGTACACTTTACTCACTTTACTCACTGTACACTTTACTCACTGTACACTTTACTCATTGTACACTTTACTCACTCTACACTTTACTCACTGTACACTTTACTCACTGTACACTTTACTCACTTTACACTTTACTCACTCTACACTTTACTCACTCTACACTTTACTCACTGTACACTTTACTCACTGTACACTTTACTCACTCTACTCACTGTACACTTTACTCACTGTACACTTTACTCACTGTGCACTTTACTCACTGCACACTTTACTCACTGTACACTTTACTCACTTTACTCACTGTACACTTTACTCACTTTACTCACTGTACACTTTACTCACTGTACACTTTACTCACTTTACTCACTGTACACTTTGCTCACTGTACACTTTACTCACTTTACTCACTGTACACTTTACTCACTGTACACTTTACTCACTCTACACTTTACTCACTTTACTCACTGTACACTTTACTCACTTTACTCACTGTACACTTTACTCACTTTACACTTTACTCACTTTACTCACTGTACACTTTACTCAATTTACTCACTCTACACTTTAGTCACTCTACAATTTACTCACTTTACTCACTGTACACTTTACTCACTTTACTCACTGTACACTTTACTCACTTTACTCACTGTACACTTTACTCACTTTACTCACTGTACACTTGACTCACTTTACTCACTGTACACTTTACTCACTTTACTCACTGTACACTTAACTCACTTTACTCACTGTACACTTTACTCACTCTACTCACTGTACACTTTACTCACTTTATTCACTGTACACTTTACTCACTGTACACTTTACTCACTGTACACTTTACTCACTCTACACTTTACTCACTGTACACTTTACTCACTGTACACTTTACTCACTGTACACTTTACTCACTGTACACTTTACTCACTGTACACTTTACTCACTTTACTCACTGTACACTTTACTCACTTTACTCACTGTACACTTTACTCACTGTACAATATACTCACTTTACTCACTGTACACTTTACTCACTGTACACTTTACTCACTTTACTCACTGTACACTTTACTCACTTTACTCACTGTACACTTTACTCACTGTACAATATACTCACTTTACTCACTGTACACTTTACTCACTGTACACTTTACTCACTTTACTCACTGTCCACTTTACTCACTGTACACTTTACTCACTGTACACTTTACTCACTGTGCACTTTACTCACTGTACACTTTACTCACTGTACACTTTACTCACTTTACTCACTGTACACTTTACTCACTTTACTCACTGTACACTTTACTCACTGTACACTTTACTCACTTTACTCACTGTACACTTTACTCACTGTACACTTTACTCACTTTACTCACTGTACACTTTACTCACTGTACACTTTACTCACTCTACACTTTACTCACTTTACTCACTGTACACTTTACTCACTTTACTCACTGTACACTTTACTCACTTTACACTTTACTCACTTTACTCACTGTACACTTTAGTCACTCTACAATTTACTCACTTTACTCACTGTACACTTTACTCACTTTACTCACTGTACACTTTACTCACTTTACTCACTGTACACTTTACTCACTTTACTCACTGTACACTTTACTCACTTTACTCACTGTACACTTGACTCACTTTACTCACTGTACACTTTACTCACTTTACTCACTGTACACTTAACTCACTTTACTCACTGTACACTTTACTCACTCTACTCACTGTACACTTTACTCACTTTACTCACTGTACACTTTACTCACTGTACACTTTACTCACTGTACACTTTACTCACTCTACACTTTACTCACTGTACACTTTACTCACTGTACACTTTACTCACTGTACACTTTACTCACTGTACACTTTACTCACTTTACTCACTGTACACTTTACTCACTTTACTCACTGTACAATATACTCACTTTACTCACTGTACACTTTACTCACTGTACACTTTACTCACTTTACTCACTGTACACTTTACTCACTTTACTCACTGTACACTTTACTCACTGTACAATATACTCACTTTACTCACTGTACACTTTACTCACTGTACACTTTACTCACTTTACTCACTGTCCACTTTACTCACTGTACACTTTACTCACTGTACACTTTACTCACTGTGCACTTTACTCACTGTACACTTTACTCACTGTACACTTTACTCACTTTACTCACTGTACACTTTACTCACTTTACTCACTGTACACTTTACTCACTGTACACTTTACTCACTTTACTCACTGTACACTTTACTCACTGTACACTTTACTCACTTTACTCACTGTACACTTTACTCACTGTACACTTTACTCACTCTACACTTTACTCACTTTACTCACTGTACACTTTACTCACTTTACTCACTGTACACTTTACTCACTTTACACTTTACTCACTTTACTCACTGTACACTTTAGTCACTCTACAATTTACTCACTTTACTCACTGTACACTTTACTCACTTTACTCACTGTACACTTTACTCACTTTACTCACTGTACACTTTACTCACTTTACTCACTGTACACTTTACTCACTTTACTCACTGTACACTTGACTCACTTTACTCACTGTACACTTTACTCACTTTACTCACTGTACACTTAACTCACTTTACTCACTGTACACTTTACTCACTCTACTCACTGTACACTTTACTCACTTTACTCACTGTACACTTTACTCACTGTACACTTTACTCACTGTACACTTTACTCACTCTACACTTTACTCACTGTACACTTTACTCACTGTACACTTTACTCACTGTACACTTTACTCACTGTACACTTTACTCACTTTACTCACTGTACACTTTACTCACTTTACTCACTGTACACTTTACTCACTGTACAATATACTCACTTTACTCACTGTACACTGTACTCACTGTACACTTTACTCACTTTACTCACTGTACACTTTACTCACTTTACTCACTGTACACTTTACTCACTGTACACTTTACTCACTCTACTCACTGTACACTTTACTCACTTTATTCACTGTACACTTTACTCACTGTACACTTTACTCACTGTACACTTTACTCACTCTACACTTTACTCACTGTACACTTTACTCACTGTACACTTTACTCACTGTACACTTTACTCACTGTACACTTTACTCACTTTACTCACTGTACACTTTACTCACTGTACAATATACTCACTTTACTCACTGTACACTTTACTCACTGTACACTTTACTCACTTTACTCACTGTACACTTTACTCACTTTACTCACTGTACACTTTACTCACTGTACACTTTACTCACTGTACACTTTACTCACTGTGCACTTTACTCACTGTACACTTTACTCACTGTACACTTTACTCACTTTACTCACTGTACACTTTACTCACTTTACTCACTGTACACTTTACTCACTGTACACTTTACTCACTTTACTCACTGTACACTTTACTCACTGTACAATTTACTCACTTTACTCACTGTACACTTTACTCACTGTACACTTTACTCACTCTACACTTTACTCACTTTACTCACTGTACACTTTACTCACTTTACTCACTGTACACTTTATTCACTTTACACTTTACTCACTTTACTCACTGTACACTTTAGTCACTCTACAATTTACTCACTTTACTCACTGTACACTTTACTCACTTTACTCACTGTACACTTTACTCACTTTACTCACTGTACACTTTACTCACTTTACTCACTGTACACTTTACTCACTTTACTCACTGTACACTTTACTCACTTCACTTTACTCACTGTACACTTGACTCACTTTACTCACTGTACACTTTACTCACTTTACTCACTGTACACTTAACTCACTTTACTCACTGTACACTTTACTCACTCTACTCACTGTACACTTTACTCACTTTACTCACTGTACACTTTACTCACTGTACACTTTACTCACTGTACACTTTACTCACTCTACACTTTACTCACTGTACACTTTACTCACTGTACACTTTACTCACTGTACACTTTACTCACTGTACACTTTACTCACTTTACTCACTGTACACTTTACTCACTTTACTCACTGTACACTTTACTCACTGTACAATATACTCACTTTACTCACTGTACACTGTACTCACTGTACACTTTACTCACTTTACTCACTGTACACTTTACTCACTTTACTCACTGTACACTTTACTCACTGTACAATATACTCACTTTACTCACTGTACACTTTACTCACTGTACACTTTACTCACTTTACTCACTGTACACTTTACTCACTGTACACTTTACTCACTCTACACTTTACTCACTGTACACTTTACTCACTGTACACTTTACTCACTTTACTCACTGTACACTTTACTCACTTTACTCACTGTACACTTTACTCACTTTACACTTTACTCACTTTACTCACTGTACACTTTACTCACTTTACTCACTTTACTCACTCTACACTTTACTCACTTTACTCACTGTACACTTTACGCTCTGTACGCTTTACTCACTGCACTCACTTTACTCACTTTACTCACTGTACACTTTACTCACTTTACTCACTGTACACTTTACTCACTTTACTCACTGTACACTTTACTCACTTTACTCACTGTACACTTTACTCACTTTACTCACTGTACACTGTACTCACTCTACACTTTACTCACTTTACTCACTCTACACTTTACTCACTGTACTCACTGTACACTTTACTCAAATCAAATCAAATTTATTTGTAAGGCCCGACAACACACGTTAATGTCCCCATGGGCCGGACACGTCTTCTTTAAACAAGTCAAGAAGAAACATAACAATAAGTGAAGAACAAAACAAGAACACCATAAGGTCCAACAAATTTAAGATAAATACAAATAAATGAATGAGTGCAAACACTCCCAGACATACCCCACGCAAAGGTAAGGAAAAACTCACTAAAACCTAACAATAGGGAAAAAAGCACCACAGGCAGTGTGGATGATAGAAACCTTAGAAGGGCCATTCAAGGGGGGATCTCCCTTCTTAGATGTCGGTAATAGTAGTGTTGCAGACTGACAGTGGTAAGCATGCACTCATGTGTGTAGTGAAACACAGATGAGTGCATGCAATAGCAACTGAACATTTTGAAAAATTAAAGATAGAGCTGATAGCGATAGCAACTGAACATTTTGAAAGATTAAAGATAGAGCTGATAGCGAATCTATTTGAGGCACAGGGGCGGCGCAAAGAGGGTCGCGTCCTCCCCATCTTAATCACGGGATGTTCAACACTCCGGTCATCGCTCCGAGACAGCCGGAGACAGGGAGATAGGGTGCAGCACAGAGAGGGTCGCAACCTCCCCGACATCATCGCGGGACGTCCAGCACTCCGGTCACCACTACGAGACCGCCGGAGAGGAGGGCACAGGAGGGCACGCAGAGAACGTCGCATCCTCCCAGTCTTCATCACGGAACGTCAGACACTCCGGTCAACACTCCGGGACAACAAATCACAGGGAGTAGGGAGACGGGACAGGCGTTAGACAGCTCACTGTACACTTTACTCACTGTACTCACTGTACACTTTACTCACTGTACACTGTACTCACTTTACTCACTGTACACTTTACTCACTTTACTCACTGTACAATTTACTCACTTTACTCACTCTACACTTTACTCACTGTACACTTTACTCACTGTACACTTTACTCACTGTACACTTTACTCACTTTACTCACTGTACTCACTTTACTCACTTTACTCACTGTACACTTTACTCACATTACTCACTTTACACTTTACTCACTTTACTCATTGTACAATTTACTCACTTTACTCACTGTACACTTTACTCACTGTACACTTTACTCACTTTACTCTCTGTACACTTTACTCACTTTACTCACTGTAGACTTTACTCACTTTACTCACTGTACACTTTACTCACTTTACTCACTGTACACTTTACGCACTTTACTCACTGTACACTTGACTCACTTTACTCACTGTACACTTTACTCACTTTACTCACTGTACACTTGACTCACTTTACTCACTGTACACTTTACTCACTCTACTCACTGTACACTTTACTCACTTTACTCACTGTACACTTTACTCACTGTACACTTTACTCACTTTACTCACTGTACAATTTACTCACTGTACACTTTACTCACTCTACACTTTACTCACTGTACACTTTACTCACTGTACACTTTACTCACTTTACACTTTACTCACTCTACACTTTACTCACTCTACACTTTACTCACTTTACTCACTGTACACTTTACTCACTGTACACTTTACTCACTTTACACTTTACTCACTTTACTCACTTTACACTTTACTCACTTTACTCACTGTACACTTTAGTCACTCTACACTTTACTCACTTTACTCACTGTACACTTTACTCACTGTACACTTTACTCACTGTACTCACTTTACTCACTTTACTCACGGTACACTTTACTCACTTTACTCACTGTACACTTTACTCACTTTACTCACTGTACACTTTACTCACTTTACTCACTGTACCCTTGACTCACTTTACTCACTGTACTCACTCTACACTTTACTCACTGTACTCACTCTACACTTTACTCACTTTACTCACTCTACACTTTACTCACTGTACTCACTGTACACTTTACTCAAATCAAATCAAATCAAATGTATTTGTAAGGCCCGGCAACACACGTTAATGTCCCCATGGGCCAGACACGTCTTCTTTAAACAAGTCAAGAAAAAACTTAACAATAAGTAAAGAACAAAACAAGAACACCATAAGGTCCAACAAATTTAAGATATTTACAAATAAATGAATGAGTGCAAACACCACGCAAAGGTAAGGAAAAACTCACTAAAACCTAACAATAGGGAAAAAAGCACTACAGGCAGTGTGGAGGAGAGAAACCTTAGAAGGGCCATTCAAGGGGGGATCTCCCTTCTTAGATGTTGGTGATAGTAGTGTTGCAGACTGACTTACTCACTGTACACTTTACTCACTGTACACTTTACTCACTTTACTCACTGTACACTTTACTCACTTTACTCACTGTACACTTTACTCACTTTACTCACTGTACACTTTACTCACTTTACTCACTGTACACTTTACTCACTGTACACTTTACTCACTCTACACTTTACTCACTGTACACTTTACTCACTGTACACTTTACTCACTGTACACTTTACTCACTGTACACTTTACTCACTTTACTCACTGTACACTTTACTCACTTTACTCACTGTACACTTTACTCACTGTACAATATACTCACTTTACTCACTGTACACTGTACTCACTGTACACTTTACTCACTTTACTCACTGTACACTTTACTCACTTTACTCACTGTACACTTTACTCACTGTACAATATACTCACTTTACTCACTGTACACTTTACTCACTGTACACTTTACTCACTTTACTCACTGTACACTTTACTCACTGTACACTTTACTCACTCTACACTTTACTCACTGTACACTTTACTCACTGTACACTTTACTCACTGTACACTTTACTCACTTTACTCACTGTACACTTTACTCACTTTACTCACTGTACACTTTACTCACTTTACACTTTACTCACTTTACTCACTGTACACTTTACTCACTTTACTCACTTTACTCACTCTACACTTTACTCACTTTACTCACTGTACACTTTACGCTCTGTACGCTTTACTCACTGCACTCACTTTACTCACTTTACTCACTGTACACTTTACTCACTTTACTCACTGTACACTTTACTCACTTTACTCACTGTACACTTTACTCACTTTACTCACTGTACACTTTACTCACTTTACTCACTGTACACTGTACTCACTCTACACTTTACTCACTTTACTCACTCTACACTTTACTCACTGTACTCACTGTACACTTTACTCAAATCAAATCAAATTTATTTGTAAGGCCCGACAACACACGTTAATGTCCCCATGGGCCGGACACGTCTTCTTTAAACAAGTCAATAAGAAACATAACAATAAGTGAAGAACAAAACAAGAACACCATAAGGTCCAACAAATTTAAGATAAATACAAATAAATGAATGAGTGCAAACACTCCCAGACATACCCCACGCAAAGGTAAGGAAAAACTCACTAAAACCTAACAATAGGGAAAAAAGCACCACAGGCAGTGTGGAGGATAGAAACCTTAGAAGGGCCATTCAAGGGGGGATCTCCCTTCTTAGATGTCGGTAATAGTAGTGTTGCAGACTGACAGTGGTAAGCATGCACTCATGTGTGTAGTGAAACACAGATGAGTGCATGCAATAGCAACTGAACATTTTGAAAAATTAAAGATAGAGCTGATAGCGATAGCAACTGAACATTTTGAAAGATTAAAGATAGAGCTGATAGCGAATCTATTTGAGGCACAGGGGCGGCGCAAAGAGGGTCGCGTCCTCCCCATCTTAATCACGGGATGTTCAACACTCCGGTCATCGCTCCGAGACAGCCGGAGACAGGGAGATAGGGTGCAGCACAGAGAGGGTCGCAACCTCCCCGACATCATCGCGGGACGTCCAGCACTCCGGTCACCACTACGAGACCGCCGGAGAGGAGGGCACAGGAGGGCACGCAGAGAACGTCGCATCCTCCCAGTCTTCATCACGGAACGTCAGATACTCCGGTCAACACTCCGGGACAACAAATCACAGGGAGTAGGGAGACGGGACAGGCGTTAGACAGCTCACTGTACACTTTACTCACTGTACTCACTGTACACTTTACTCACTGTACACTGTACTCACTTTACTCACTGTACACTTTACTCACTTTACTCACTGTACAATTTACTCACTTTACTCACTCTACACTTTACTCACTGTACACTTTACTCACTGTACACTTTACTCACTGTACACTTTACTCACTTTACTCACTGTACTCACTTTACTCACTTTACTCACTGTACACTTTACTCACATTACTCACTTTACACTTTACTCACTTTACTCATTGTACAATTTACTCACTTTACTCACTGTACACTTTACTCACTGTACACTTTACTCACTTTACTCACTGTACACTTTACTCACTTTACTCACTGTAGACTTTACTCACTTTACTCACTGTACACTTTACTCACTTTACTCACTGTACACTTTACGCACTTTACTCACTGTACACTTGACTCACTTTACTCACTGTACACTTTACTCACTTTACTCACTGTACACTTGACTCACTTTACTCACTGTACACTTTACTCACTCTACTCACTGTACACTTTACTCACTTTACTCACTGTACACTTTACTCACTGTACACTTTACTCACTTTACTCACTGTACAATTTACTCACTGTACACTTTACTCACTGTACACTTTACTCACTTTACACTTTACTCACTCTACACTTTACTCACTCTACACTTTACTCACTGTACACTTTACTCACTGTACACTTTACTCACTCTACTCACTGTACACTTTACTCACTGTACACTTTACTCACTGTACACTTTACTCACTGTACACTTTATTCACTGTACACTTTACTCACTGTACACTTTACTCACTTTACTCACTGTACACTTTACTCACTGTACACTTTACTCACTTTACTCACTGTACACTTTACTCACTGTACACTTTACTCACTCTACACTTTACTCACTGTACACTTTACTCACTTTACACTTTACTCACTCTACACTTTACTCACTCTACACTTTACTCACTGTACACTTTACTCACTGTACACTTTACTCACTCTACTCACTGTACACTTTACTCACTGTACACTTTACTCACTGTACACTTTACTCACTGTACACTTTATTCACTGTACACTTTACTCACTGTACACTTTACTCACTTTACTCACTGTACACTTTATTCACTGTACACTTTACTCACTTTACTCACTGTACACTTTACTCACTTTACTCACTGTACACTTTACTCACTGTAGGCTTTACTCACTTTACTCACTGTACACTTTACTCACTTTACTCACTGTACACTTTACGCACTTTACTCACTGTACACTTGACTCACTTTACTCACTGTACACTTTACTCACTTTACTCACTGTACACTTGACTCACTTTACTCACTGTACACTTTACTCACTCTACTCACTGTACACTTTACTCACTTTACTCACTGTACACTTTACTCACTGTACACTTTACTCACTGTACACTTTACTCACTCTACACTTTACTCACTGTACACTTTACTCACTGTACACTTTACTCACTGTACACTTTACTCACTGTACACTTTACTCACTTTACTCACTGTACACTTTACTCACTTTACTCACTGTACACTTTACTCACTGTACAATATACTCACTTTACTCACTGTACACTGTACTCACTGTACACTTTACTCACTTTACTCACTGTACACTTTACTCACTTTACTCACTGTACACTTTACTCACTGTACACTTTACTCACTCTACTCACTGTACACTTTACTCACTTTATTCACTGTACACTTTACTCACTGTACACTTTACTCACTGTACACTTTACTCACTCTACACTTTACTCACTGTACACTTTACTCACTGTACACTTTACTCACTGTACACTTTACTCACTGTACACTTTACTCACTTTACTCACTGTACACTTTACTCACTGTACAATATACTCACTTTACTCACTGTACACTTTACTCACTGTACACTTTACTCACTTTACTCACTGTACACTTTACTCACTTTACTCACTGTACACTTTACTCACTGTACACTTTACTCACTGTACACTTTACTCACTGTGCACTTTACTCACTGTACACTTTACTCACTGTACACTTTACTCACTTTACTCACTGTACACTTTACTCACTTTACTCACTGTACACTTTACTCACTGTACACTTTACTCACTTTACTCACTGTACACTTTACTCACTGTACACTTTACTCACTTTACTCACTGTACACTTTACTCACTGTACACTTTACTCACTCTACACTTTACTCACTTTACTCACTGTACACTTTACTCACTTTACTCACTGTACACTTTATTCACTTTACACTTTACTCACTTTACTCACTGTACACTTTAGTCACTCTACAATTTACTCACTTTACTCACTGTACACTTTACTCACTTTACTCACTGTACACTTTACTCACTTTACTCACTGTACACTTTACTCACTTTACTCACTGTACACTTTACTCACTTTACTCACTGTACACTTGACTCACTTTACTCACTGTACACTTTACTCACTTTACTCACTGTACACTTAACTCACTTTACTCACTGTACACTTTACTCACTCTACTCACTGTACACTTTACTCACTTTACTCACTGTACACTTTACTCACTGTACACTTTACTCACTGTACACTTTACTCACTCTACACTTTACTCACTGTACACTTTACTCACTGTACACTTTACTCACTGTACACTTTACTCACTGTACACTTTACTCTCTTTACTCACTGTACACTTTACTCACTTTACTCACTGTACACTTTACTCACTGTACAATATACTCACTTTACTCACTGTACACTGTACTCACTGTACACTTTACTCACTTTACTCACTGTACACTTTACTCACTTTACTCACTGTACACTTTACTCACTGTACAATATACTCACTTTACTCACTGTACACTTTACTCACTGTACACTTTACTCACTTTACTCACTGTACACTTTACTCACTGTACACTTTACTCACTCTACACTTTACTCACTGTACACTTTACTCACTGTACACTTTACTCACTGTACACTTTACTCACTTTACTCACTGTACACTTTACTCACTTTACTCACTGTACACTTTACTCACTTTACACTTTACTCACTTTACTCACTGTACACTTTACTCACTTTACTCACTTTACTCACTCTACACTTTACTCACTTTACTCACTGTACACTTTACGCTCTGTACGCTTTACTCACTGCACTCACTTTACTCACTTTACTCACTGTACACTTTACTCACTTTACTCACTGTACACTTTACTCACTTTACTCACTGTACACTTTACTCACTTTACTCACTGTACACTTTACTCACTTTACTCACTGTACACTGTACTCACTCTACACTTTACTCACTTTACTCACTCTACACTTTACTCACTGTACTCACTGTACACTTTACTCAAATCAAATCAAATTTATTTGTAAGGCCCGACAACACACGTTAATGTCCC
Organism: Notolepis coatsorum; assembly: GCF_963971535.1. Lineage (NCBI taxonomy): Eukaryota > Metazoa > Chordata > Actinopteri > Aulopiformes > Paralepididae > Notolepis > Notolepis coatsorum. The sequence continues at coordinate 187,693,019 of NC_140167.1, forward strand.
CATGGGCCGGACACGTCTTCTTTAAACAAGTCAAGAAGAAACATAACAATAAGTGAAGAACAAAACAAGAACACCATAAGGTCCAACAAATTTAAGATAAATACAAATAAATGAATGAGTGCAAACACTCCCAGACATACCCCACGCAAAGGTAAGGAAAAACTCACTAAAACCTAACAATAGGGAAAAAAGCACCACAGGCAGTGTGGAGGATAGAAACCTTAGAAGGGCCATTCAAGGGGGGATCTCCCTTCTTAGATGTCGGTAATAGTAGTGTTGCAGACTGACAGTGGTAAGCATGCACTCATGTGTGTAGTGAAACACAGATGAGTGCATGCAATAGCAACTGAACATTTTGAAAAATTAAAGATAGAGCTGATAGCGATAGCAACTGAACATTTTGAAAGATTAAAGATAGAGCTGATAGCGAATCTATTTGAGGCACAGGGGCGGCGCAAAGAGGGTCGCGTCCTCCCCATCTTAATCACGGGATGTTCAACACTCCGGTCATCGCTCCGAGACAGCCGGAGACAGGGAGATAGGGTGCAGCACAGAGAGGGTCGCAACCTCCCCGACATCATCGCGGGACGTCCAGCACTCCGGTCACCACTACGAGACCGCCGGAGAGGAGGGCACAGGAGGGCACGCAGAGAACGTCGCATCCTCCCAGTCTTCATCACGGAACGTCAGATACTCCGGTCAACACTCCGGGACAACAAATCACAGGGAGTAGGGAGACGGGACAGGCGTTAGACAGCTCACTGTACACTTTACTCACTGTACTCACTGTACACTTTACTCACTGTACACTGTACTCACTTTACTCACTGTACACTTTACTCACTTTACTCACTGTACAATTTACTCACTTTACTCACTCTACACTTTACTCACTGTACACTTTACTCACTGTACACTTTACTCACTGTACACTTTACTCACTTTACTCACTGTACTCACTTTACTCACTTTACTCACTGTACACTTTACTCACATTACTCACTTTACACTTTACTCACTTTACTCATTGTACAATTTACTCACTTTACTCACTGTACACTTTACTCACTGTACACTTTACTCACTTTACTCACTGTACACTTTACTCACTTTACTCACTGTAGACTTTACTCACTTTACTCACTGTACACTTTACTCACTTTACTCACTGTACACTTTACGCACTTTACTCACTGTACACTTGACTCACTTTACTCACTGTACACTTTACTCACTTTACTCACTGTACACTTGACTCACTTTACTCACTGTACACTTTACTCACTCTACTCACTGTACACTTTACTCACTTTACTCACTGTACACTTTACTCACTGTACACTTTACTCACTTTACTCACTGTACAATTTACTCACTGTACACTTTACTCACTGTACACTTTACTCACTTTACACTTTACTCACTCTACACTTTACTCACTCTACACTTTACTCACTGTACACTTTACTCACTGTACACTTTACTCACTCTACTCACTGTACACTTTACTCACTGTACACTTTACTCACTGTACACTTTACTCACTGTACACTTTATTCACTGTACACTTTACTCACTGTACACTTTACTCACTTTACTCACTGTACACTTTACTCACTGTACACTTTACTCACTTTACTCACTGTACACTTTACTCACTGTACACTTTACTCACTCTACACTTTACTCACTGTACACTTTACTCACTTTACACTTTACTCACTCTACACTTTACTCACTCTACACTTTACTCACTGTACACTTTACTCACTGTACACTTTACTCACTCTACTCACTGTACACTTTACTCACTGTACACTTTACTCACTGTACACTTTACTCACTGTACACTTTATTCACTGTACACTTTACTCACTGTACACTTTACTCACTTTACTCACTGTACACTTTATTCACTGTACACTTTACTCACTTTACTCACTGTACACTTTACTCACTTTACTCACTGTACACTTTACTCACTGTAGGCTTTACTCACTTTACTCACTGTACACTTTACTCACTTTACTCACTGTACACTTTACGCACTTTACTCACTGTACACTTGACTCACTTTACTCACTGTACACTTTACTCACTTTACTCACTGTACACTTGACTCACTTTACTCACTGTACACTTTACTCACTCTACTCACTGTACACTTTACTCACTTTACTCACTGTACACTTTACTCACTGTACACTTTACTCACTTTACTCACTGTACACTTTACTCACTGTACACTTTACTCACTGTACACTTTACTCACTGTACACTTTACTCACTGTACACTTTACTCACTGTACACTTTACTCACTGTACACTTTATTCACTGTACACTTTACTCACTGTACACTTTACTCACTTTACTCACTGTACACTTTACTCACTGTACACTTTACTCACTTTACTCACTGTACACTTTACTCACTGTACACTTTACTCACTCTACACTTTACTCACTGTACACTTTACTCACTTTACACTTTACTCACTCTACACTTTACTCACTCTACACTTTACTCACTGTACACTTTACTCACTGTACACTTTACTCACTCTACTCACTGTACACTTTACTCACTGTACACTTTACTCACTGTACACTTTACTCACTGTACACTTTATTCACTGTACACTTTACTCACTGTACACTTTACTCACTTTACTCACTGTACACTTTATTCACTGTACACTTTACTCACTTTACTCACTGTACACTTTACTCACTTTACTCACTGTACACTTTACTCACTGTAGGCTTTACTCACTTTACTCACTGTACACTTTACTCACTTTACTCACTGTACACTTTACACACTTTACTCACTGTACACTTGACTCACTTTACTCACTGTACACTTTACTCACTTTACTCACTGTACACTTGACTCACTTTACTCACTGTACACTTTACTCACTCTACTCACTGTACACTTTACTCACTTTACTCACTGTACACTTTACTCACTGTACACTTTACTCACTTTACTCACTGTACACTTTACTCACTGTACACTTTACTCACTCTACACTTTACTCACTGTACACTTTACTCACTGTACACTTTACTCACTTTACACTTTACTCACTCTACACTTTACTCACTCTACACTTTACTCACTGTACACTTTACTCACTGTACACTTTACTCACTCTACTCACTGTACACTTTACTCACTGTACACTTTACTCACTGTACACTTTACTCACTGTACACTTTATTCACTGTACACTTTACTCACTGTACACTTTACTCACTTTACTCACTGTACACTTTATTCACTGTACACTTTACTCACTGTACACTTTACTCACTTTACTCACTCTACAATTTACTCACTGTACACTTTACTCACTTTACTCACTGTACACTTTACTCACTTTACTCACTGTAAGGGGGGGACCCTGATGGAAACAAGACAAACGTCTTTCTCAGGTCTGCATCCCCTTAACAATTGTATGTATTGAGCCGTACTGTATTGTACCCATTCTGCAATCTGTTAAATAAAGTTTTCATTCATTCATTCACACTTGACTCACTTTACTCACTGTACACTTGACTCACTCTACTCACTGTACACTTTACTCACTTTACACACTGTACACTTTATTCACTGTACACTTTACTCACTTTACTCACTGTACACTTTACTCACTTTACTCACTGTACACTTTACTCACTGTAGGCTTTACTCACTTTACTCACTGTACACTTGACTCACTTTACTCACTGTACACTTGACTCACTCTACTCACTGTACACTTTACTCACTTTACACACTGTACACTTTATTCACTGTACACTTTACTCACTTTACTCACTGTACACTTTACTCACTTTACTCACTGTACACTTTACTTACTTTACTCACTGTACACTTTACTCCAACCAACTTACTGCTTATCTCTTACAGAATGACCTCCTAGACCCTAATCAGTCAGGCTTCAGGACTGGTCACTCCACAGAGACAGCCCTCATTGCGGTCACAGAGGCACTTCACTTAGCAAAAGCGAAAGGCCTCTCCTCTGTCCTGATTCTCCTAGATCTATCTGCAGCCTTCGACACAGTCAACCACCAGATCCTCCTCGCGGCCCTCGCAGGAATGGGAGTGGCTGGCTCTGCGCTGACATGGTTGTCATCATACCTCAATGACCGCTCCTACCAAGTGTCATGGAGAGGGACCCTGTCGGCCACCCGCCCCCTGCGGACGGGTGTCCCCCAGGGCTCGGTTTTAGGACCCCTTCTCTTCTCCCTCTACACTAAATCACTGGGTAACATTATCACGTCTCATGGCTTCTCCTACCACTGTTATGCCGACGATACTCAACTCTTCCTCTCCTTCCCTCCCTCAGATATCCACGTCTCTGAGCGGATCTCGGCCTGTCTGTCCGACATCTCCGCCTGGATGACGACCAACCACCTCAAACTGAACCTAAGCAAAACAGAATTGCTCCACCTGCCGGCCAAATCCTCCCCCCTGACCGACCTTTCCATCACAGTCGAGAATGCAGCTGTGACCGCGTCCCCGACCGCCAAGAACCTTGGTGTTGTCCTCGACGACCAGTTGAACTTCTCTGCTCACATCGCAGCGACAACCAGAACCTGCCGATTCCTCCTGAGCAACGTCAGAAGGATACGCCCCTTCCTGACAAAAGAAGCCACCCAACTCCTCGTCCAATCAACAGTCATCTCCCGCCTCGACTACTGCAACGCACTGCTCGCTGGCCTCCCGGCCACTGCCACTAAGCCTCTTCAACTCATTCAGAACGCAGCGGCCCGCCTGATCTCAAACCTACCGAAGTCGGCCCATGTCACCCCACTTCTTAGGGACCTGCACTGGCTCCCCATTGCTGCACGAATCCGCTTCAAGGCCCTTGACCTAGCATACCGTGCGGCAAAGGGAACTGCTCCCGCCTACCTCCGGTCAATGGTCTCTAACTACACACCCTCAAGACCCCTACGCTCTGCATCTTCTGGCCGCCTCAGACCTACTCCTATCCAAGCTCCGGGAGGGTCATCAAAGAGAAGTCGCCTATTCTCAGTCCTTGCCCCACAATGGTGGAATGAACTACCCACCCCAGTTAGGACAGCCGAAACACGTCCAATCTTTTGCCGTCGACTAAAGACTCACTTCTTCAACCATTATCTGAATTAAAAAAAAAATAATCTAACCCTAACTAACCATACTGTCATGCACTTGTCCTAATAAACTAACCTACACTGTAGCACTCAACACTTTGATGAACATTGTTACTCAGCTGATAGAGTTGTGCTCTTCCTGATGGCTTGTCGTACAGAACTTGTAAGTCGCTTTGGATAAAAGCGTCAGCTAAATGACTAAATGTAAATGTACTTACTGTACACTTTACTCACTCTAGACTTTACTCACTGTACACTTTACTCACTGTACACTTTACTCACTGTACACTTTACTCACTTTTCTCACTTTACTCACTGTACACTTCACGCACTTTACTCACTGTACACTTTACTCACTTTACACTTTACTGACTTTACTCATTGTACACTTTACTCACTTTACTCACTGTACACTTTACTCACTGTACACTTTACTCACTCTACACTTTACTCACTTTACTCACTGTACACTTTACTCACTGTACACTTTACTCACTGTACTCACTTTACTCACTTTACTCACTGTACACTTTACTTACTTTACTCACTGTACACTTTACTCACTGTACACTTTACTCACTTTACTCGCTGTACACTTTACTCACTGTACACTTTACTCACTGTACTCACTTTACTCTCTGTACACTTTACTCACTGCACTCACTTTACTCACTTTACTCACTGTATACTTTACTCACTTTACTCACTGTACACTTTACTCACTTTACTCACTGTACACTTTACTCACTGTACACTTTACTCACTGTACACTTTACTCACTGTACACTTTACTCACTTTACTCACTGTACACTTTACTCACTGTACACTTTACTCACTTTACTCACTGTACACTTTACTCACTGTACACTTTACTCACTGTACACTTTACTCACTGTACTCACTTTACTCACTGTACACTTTACTTACTTTACTCACTGTACACTTTACTCACTGTACACTTTACTCACTTTACTCACTTTACTCACTGTACACTTTACTCACTGTACACTTTACTCACTGTACTCACTTTACTCACTTTACTCTCTGTACACTTTACTCACTGCACTCACTTTACTCACTGTACACTTTACTCACTTTACTCACTGTACACTTTACTCACTTTACTCACTGTACACTTTACTCACTTTACTCACTGTACACTTTACTCACTGTACACTTTACTCACTGTACACTTGACTCACTTTACTCACTGTACTCACTCTACACTTTACTCACTGTACTCACTCTACACTTTACTCACTCTACACTTTACTCACTGTACTCACTCTACACTTTACTCACTTTACTCACTCTACACTTTACTCACTGTACTCACTGTACACTTTACTCAAATCAAATCAAATTTATTTGTAAGGCCCGACAACACACGTTAATGTCCCCATGGGCCGGACACGTCTTCTTTAAACAAGTCAAGAAGAAACATAACAATAAGTCAAGAACAAAACAAGAACACCATAAGGTCCAACAAATTTAAGATAAATACAAATAAATGAATGAGTGCAAACACTCCCAGACATACCCCACGCAAAGGTAAGGAAAAACTCACTAAAACCTAACAATAGGGAAAAAAGCACCACAGGCAGTGTGGAGGAGAGAAACCTTAGAAGGGCCATTCAAGGGGGGATCTCCCTTCTTAGATGTCGGTGATAGTAGTGTTGCAGACTGACAGTGGTAAGCATGCACTCATGTGTGTAGTGAAACACAGATGAGTGCATGCAATAGCAACTGAACATTTTGAAAAATTAAAGATAGAGCTGATAGCGATAGCAACTGAACATTTTGAAAGATTAAAGATAGAGCTGATAGCGAATCTATTTTTAGGCACTCACTGTACACTTTACTCCCTTTACTCACTCTACAATTTACTCACTGTACACTTTACTCACTGTACACTTTACTCACTTTACTCACTGTACACTTTACTCACTTTACTCACTGTACACTTGACTCACTTTACTCACTGTACACTTTACTCACTTTAATCACTGTACACTTGACTCACTTTACTCACTGTACACTTTACTCACTCTACTCACTGTACACTTTACTCACTTTACTCACTGTACACTTTACTCACTGTACACTTTACTCACTTTACTCACTGTACACTTTACTCACTTTACTCACTCTACACTTTACTCACTGTACACTTTACTCACTGTACACTTTACTCACTCTACACTTTATTCACTGTACACTTTACTCACTGTACACTTTACTCACTCTACACTTTACTCACTGTACTCACTTTACTCACTTTACTCACTGTACACTTTACTCACATTACTCACTTTACACTTTACTCACTTTACTCATTGTACAATTTACTCACTTTACTCACTGTACACTTTACTCACTGTACACTTTACTCACTTTACTCACTGTACACTTTACTCACTTTACTCACTGTAGACTTTACTCACTTTACTCACTGTACACTTTACTCACTTTACTCACTGTACACTTTACGCACTTTACTCACTGTACACTTGACTCACTTTACTCACTGTACACTTTACTCACTTTACTCACTGTACACTTGACTCACTTTACTCACTGTACACTTTACTCACTCTACTCACTGTACACTTTACTCACTTTACTCACTGTACACTTTACTCACTTTACTCACTGTACACTTTACTCACTGTACACTTTACTCACTCTACACTTTACTCACTGTACACTTTACTCACTGTACACTTTACTCACTTTACACTTTACTCACTCTACACTTTACTCACTCTACACTTTACTCACTGTACACTTTACTCACTGTACACTTTACTCACTCTACTCACTGTACACTTTACTCACTGTACACTTTACTAACTGTACACTTTACTCACTGTACACTTTACTCACTTTACTCACTGTACACTTTACTCTCTTTACTCACTCTACAATTTACTCACTGTACACTTTACTCACTGTACACTTTACTCACTTTACTCACTGTACACTTTACTCACTTTACTCACTGTACACTTTACTCACTGTACACTTGACTCACTTTACTCACTGTACACTTTACTCACTTTACTCACTGTACACTTTACTCACTGTACACTTTACTCACTCTACACTTTACTCACTGTACACTTTATTCACTGTACACTTTACTCACTCTACACTTTACTCACTCTACACTTTACTCACTCTACACTTTACTCACTGTACACTTTACTCACTGTACACTTTACTCACTCTACTCACTGTACACTTTACTCACTCTACACTTTACTCACTGTACACTTTACTCACTGTACACTTTACCTCCTCATCAATAAATTCACAGGCATTAAATATCACTGCTACGCAGACGACATACAACTACTCTGCTCTTTTAAACCCGACAACTTGGAGAAACTCAGCCTTCTCCAGGAGTGCCTGCTCGGCATTGAGAGCTGGATGGGGAGTAACTTCCTCCAGTTAAATGCAAATAAAACGGAGGTGCTGATCGTAGCAGCTGAAAAGACTGCAGCTAGAGTGGCCACTCACTTGGGGTCCCTTAAAGACAACATACGTCCCCACCTGAGAAACCTGGGTGTTGTCTTTGACCAGGCCATGAACCTAGACAAACATGTCAAAACACTCACACGCACCTGCTTCTTTCACCTCAGAAACATTGCAAAACTGCGCACCATCATATCTCACTCTGAACTAGAACTATCCGTGCATGCTTTTATTTCCTCTAGGCTTGACTACTGCAACTCACTTTTCACCTGTCTCACCAAATCATCCACAGATAAACTACAAATGGTCCAAAATGCTGCAGCCAGGCTACTCACAAGGTCAAAAAAATCATGTCACATCACTCCCATTTTGGTATCCCTGCACTGGCTCCCGGTACACTATAGAATTCACTTCAAAGTCCTCACTTTCACTTTCAGAGCACTTCACGGTCAGGCCCCTATCTACATCACGGAACTCATCCATCCCTACACCAACACCCACTCACTCAGATCTGCCGATCAGCACCTCCTAGTGATCCCCAGGACCAGGCTAAAAACAAGGGGTGATCGAGCCTTCGAGGTGACAGCACCAAGGCTCTGGAACGCTCTCCCCCTGGACCTGCGAACTGCCCCCTCTGAGAACTCTTTTAAAAAACAACTAAAAACACATTTGTTCAGGCAGGCTTTTGATCACACATAGGCGCCTTTTTCTTGTCCTCACTGTTCTATAGTGTTGTTTTTAATTAGTGACTCATGATTTTATCCAAATTCTTTTATTCTACTTTTTCTATCTGGTTTCACTGTTTTTAACTGCTGTTTGTCTGTTGTCATTTATTTCTGATTTTGTTTTATTGTGTTTTTATATTAAGCTGTAGTGTAAAGCACCCTGTGCATTCGTGCTGTGAAGGGTGCTATATAAATAAAGGTCATTCATTCATTCATTTACTCACTGTACACTTTACTCATTGTACACTTTTCTCACTTTACTCACTGTACACTTTACTCACTTTACTCACTGTACACTTTACTCACTCTACACTTTACTCACTGTACACTTTACTCACTTTACTCACTGTACACTTTACTCACTGTACACTTTACTCACTCTACACTTTACTCACTTTACTCACTGTACACTTTACTCACTTTACTCACTGTACACTTTACTCACTCTACACTTTACTCACTTTACTCACTGTACACTTTACTCATGTTACACTTTACTCACTGTACTCAATGTACACTTTACTCACTTTACTCACTGTACACTGTACTCACTGTATTCACTTTACTCACTTTACTCACTTTACTCACTGTACACTTTACTCACTTTACTCACTGTACACTTTACTCACTTTACTCACTTTACTCACTGTACACTTTACTCACTTTACTCACTGTACACTTTACTCACTTTACTCACTGTACACTTTACTCACTTCACTCACTGTACACTTTACTCACTGTACACTTTACTCACTCTACTCACTGTACACTTTACTCACTTTACTCACTGTACTCACTGTACACTTTACTCACTTTACTCACTGTACTCACTTTACTCACTTTACTCACTGTACACTTTACTCACATTACTCACTTTACACTTTACTCACTTTACTCATTGTACAATTTACTCACTTTACTCACTGTACACTTTACTCACTGTACACTTTACTCACTTTACTCACTGTACACTTTACTCACTTTACTCACTGTACACTTTACTCACTTTACTCACTGTACACTTTACTCACTTTACTCACTGTACACTTTACTCACTTTACTCACTGTACACTTGACTCACTTTACTCACTCTACACTTTACTCACTGTACACTTTACTCACTCTACACTTTACTCACTGTACACTTTACTCACTGTACACTTTACTCACTGTACACTTTACTCACTTTACTCAATTTACTCACTGTACACTTTACTCACTTTCCTCACTGTACACTTTACTCACTTTACTCACTGTACACTTTACTCACTTTACTCACTGTACCCTTGACTCACTTTACTCACTGTACTCACTCTACACTTTACTCACTGTACTCACTCTACACTTTACTCACTTTACTCACTCTACACTTTACTCACTGTACTCACTGTACACTTTACTCAAATCAAATCAAATCAAATGTATTTGTAAGGCCCGACAACACACGTTAATGTCCCCATGGGCCGGACACGTCTTCTTTAAACAAGTCAAGAAGAAACATAACAATAAGTCAAGAACAAAACAAGAACACCATAAGGTCCAACAAATTTAAGATATTTACAAATACATGAATGAGTGCAAACACTCCCAGACATACCCCACGCAAAGGTAAGGAAAAACTCACTAAAACCTAACAATAGGGAAACAAGCACCACAGGCAGTGTGGAGGAGAGAAACCTTAGAAGGGCCATTCAAGGGGGGATCTCCCTTCTTAGATGTCGTTGATAGTAGTGTTGCAGACTGACAGTGGTAAGCATGCACTCATGTGTGTAGTGAAACACAGATGAGTGCATGCAATAGCAACTGAACATTTTGAAAAATTAAAGATAGAGCTGATAGCGATAGCAACTGAACATTTTGAAAGATTAAAGATAGAGCTGATAGCGAATCTATTTTTAGGCACTCACTGTACACTTTACTCCCTTTACTCACTCTACAATTTACTCACTGTACACTTTACTCACTGTACACTTTACTCACTTTACTCACTGAACACTTTACTCACTTTACTCACTGTACACTTTACTCACTTTACTCATTGTACACTTTACTCACTTTACTCACTGTACACTTTACTCACTCTACTCACTGTACACTTTACTCACCTTACTCACTGTACACTTTACTCACTGTACACTTTACTCACTTTACTCACTGTACACTTTACTCACTGTACACTTTACTCACTCTACACTTTACTCACTGTACACTTTACTCACTGTACACTTTACTCACTCTACACTTTACTCACTCTACACTTTACTCACTCTACACTTTACTCACTCTACTCACTGTACACTTTACTCACTGTACACTTTACTCACGGTACACTTTACTCACTGTACACTTTACTCACTGTACACTTTACTCACTTTACTCACTGTACACTTTACTCACTTTACTCACTGTACACTTTACTCACTGTACACTTTACTCACTTTACTCACTGTACACTTTACTCACTTTACTCACTCTACAATTTACTCACTGTACACTTTACAAACTTTACTCACTCTACACTTTACTCACTGTGCACTTTACTCACTCTACACTTTACTCACTGTACACTTTACTCACTCTACACTTTACTCACTGTACACTTTACTCACTGTACACTTTACTCACTTTACACTTTACTCACTTTACTCACTGTACACTTTACTCACTTTACTCACTGTACACTTTCCTCACTTTACACTTTACTCACTTTACTCACTCTACACTTTACTCACTTTACTCACTGTACACTTTACTCACTGTACACTTTACTCACTGTACTCACTTTACTCACTTTACTCACTGTACACTTTACTCACTTTACTCACTGTACATTTTACTCACTGTACACTTTACTCACTGTACACTTTACTCACTGTACACTTTACTCACTTTACTCACTGTACACTTTACTCACTTTACTCACTGTACACTTTACTCACTTTACTCACTGTACCCTTGACTCACTTTACTCACTGTACTCACTCTACACTTTACTCACTGTACTCACTCTACACTTTACTCACTTTACTCACTCTACACTTTACTCACTGTACTCACTGTACACTTTACTCAAATCAAATCAAATGTATTTGTAAGGCCCGGCAACACACGTTAATGTCCCCATGGGCCAGACACGTCTTCTTTAAACAAGTCAAGAAGAAACTTAACAATAAGTCAAGAACAAAACAAGAACACCATAAGGTCCAACAAATTTAAGATATTTACAAATAAATGAATGAGTGCAAACACCACGCAAAGGTAAGGAAAAACTCACTAAAACCTAACAATAGGGGAAAAAGCACCACAGGCAGTGTGGAGGAGAGAAACCTTAGAAGGGCCATTCAAGGGGGATCTCCCTTCTTAGATGTCGGTGATAGTAGTGTTGCAGACTGACTTACTCACTGTACACTTTACTCACTGTACACTTTACTCACTTTACTCACTGTACACTTTACTCACTTTACTCACTGTACACTTTACTCACTGTACACTTTACTCACTTTACTCACTGTACACTTTACTCTCTTTACTCACTCTACAATTTACTCACTGTACACTTTACTCACTGTACACTTTACTCACTTTACTCACTGTACACTTTACTCACTTTACTCACTGTACACTTGACTCACTTTACTCACTGTACACTTTACTCACTTTACTCACTGTACACTTTACTCACTTTACTCACTGTACACTTGACTCACTTTACTCACTGTACACTTTACTCACTTTACTCACTGTACACTTTACTCACTGTACACTTTACTCACTCTACACTTTACTCACTGTACACTTTATTCACTGTACACTTTACTCACTCTACACTTTACTCACTCTACACTTTACTCACTCTACACTTTACTCACTGTACACTTTACTCACTGTACACTTTACTCACTCTACTCACTGTACACTTTACTCACTCTACACTTTACTCACTGTACACTTTACTCACTGTACACTTTACCTCCTCATCAATAAATTCACCGGCATTAAATATCACTGCTACGCAGATGACATACAACTACTCTGCTCTTTTAAACCCGACAACTTGGAGAAACTCAGCCTTCTCCAGGAGTGCCTGCTCGGCATTGAGAGCTGGATGGGGAGTAACTTCCTCCAGTTAAATGCAAATAAAACGGAGGTGCTGATCGTAGCAGCTGAAAAGACTGCAGCTAGAGTGGCCACTCACTTGGGGTCCCTTAAAGACAACATACGTCCCCACCTGAGAAACCTGGGTGTTGTCTTTGACCAGGCCATGAACCTAGACAAACATGTCAAAACACTCACACGCACCTGCTTCTTTCACCTCAGAAACATTGCAAAACTGCGCACCATCATATCTCACTCTGAACTAGAACTATCCGTGCATGCTTTTATTTCCTCTAGGCTTGACTACTGCAACTCACTTTTCACCTGTCTCACCAAATCATCCACAGATAAACTACAAATGGTCCAAAATGCTGCAGCCAGGCTACTCACAAGGTCAAAAAAATCATGTCACATCACTCCCATTTTGGTATCCCTGCACTGGCTCCCGGTACACTATAGAATTCACTTCAAAGTCCTCACTTTCACTTTCAGAGCACTTCACGGTCAGGCCCCTATCTACATCACGGAACTCATCCATCCCTACACCAACACCCGCTCACTCAGATCTGCCGATCAGCACCTCCTAGTGATCCCCAGGACCAGGCTAAAAACAAGGGGTGATCGAGCCTTCGAGGTGACAGCACCAAGGCTCTGGAACGCTCTCCCCCTGGACCTGCGAACTGCCCCCTCTGAGAACTCTTTTAAAAAACAACTAAAAACACATTTGTTCAGGCAGGCTTTTGATCACACATAGGCGCCTTTTTCTTGTCCTCACTGTTCTATAGTGTTGTTTTTAATTAGTGACTCATGATTTTATCCAAATTCTTTTATTCTACTTTTTCTATCTGGTTTCACTGTTTTTAACTGCTGTTTGTTTGTCTGTTGTCATTTATTTCTGATTTTGTTTTATTGTGTTTTTATATTAAGCTGTAGTGTAAAGCACCCTGTGCATTCGTGCTGTGAAGGGTGCTATATAAATAAAGGTCATTCATTCATTCATTCATTTACTCACTGTACACTTTACTCATTGTACACTTTTCTCACTTTACTCACTGTACACTTTACTCACTTTACTCACTGTACACTTTACTCACTGTACACTTTACTCACTGTACACTTTACTCACTTTACTCACTGTACACTTTACTCACTGTATACTTTACTCACTGTACACTTTACTCACTTTACTCACTGGACACTTTACTCACTGTATACTTTACTCACTCTACACTTTAGTCACTCTACACTTTACTCACTGTACACTTTACTCACTGTACACTTTACTCACTGTACACTTTACTCACTTTACTCACTGTACACTTTACTCACTTTACTCACTGTACCCTTGACTCACTTTACTCACTGTACTCACTCTACACTTTACTCACTTTACTCACTCTACACTTTACTCACTGTACTCACTGTACACTTTACTCAAATCAAATCAAATCAAATGTATTTGTAAGGCCCGGCAACACACGTTAATGTCCCCATGGGCCAGACACGTCTTCTTTAAACAAGTCAAGAAAAAACTTAACAATAAGTAAAGAACAAAACAAGAACACCATAAGGTCCAACAAATTTAAGATATTTACAAATAAATGAATGAGTGCAAACACCACGCAAAGGTAAGGAAAAACTCACTAAAACCTAACAATAGGGAAAAAAGCACTACAGGCAGTGTGGAGGAGAGAAACCTTAGAAGGGCCATTCAAGGGGGGATCTCCCTTCTTAGATGTCGGTGATAGTAGTGTTGCAGACTGACTTACTCACTGTACACTTTACTCACTGTACACTTTACTCACTTTACTCACTGTACACTTTACTCACTTTACTCACTGTACACTTTACTCACTTTACTCACTGTACACTTTACTCACTTTACTCACTGTACACTTTACTCACTGTACACTTTACTCACTCTACACTTTACTCACTGTACACTTTACTCACTGTACACTTTACTCACTGTACACTTTACTCACTGTACACTTTACTCACTTTACTCACTGTACACTTTACTCACTTTACTCACTGTACACTTTACTCACTGTACAATATACTCACTTTACTCACTGTACACTGTACTCACTGTACACTTTACTCACTTTACTCACTGTACACTTTACTCACTTTACTCACTGTACACTTTACTCACTGTACAATATACTCACTTTACTCACTGTACACTTTACTCACTGTACACTTTACTCACTTTACTCACTGTACACTTTACTCACTTTACTCACTGTACACTTTACTCACTTTACACTTTACTCACTTTACTCACTGTACACTTTACTCACTTTACTCACTTTACTCACTCTACACTTTACTCACTTTACTCACTGTACACTTTACGCTCTGTACGCTTTACTCACTGCACTCACTTTACTCACTTTACTCACTGTACACTTTACTCACTTTACTCACTGTACACTTTACTCACTTTACTCACTGTACACTTTACTCACTTTACTCACTGTACACTTTACTCACTTTACTCACTGTACACTGTACTCACTCTACACTTTACTCACTTTACTCACTCTACACTTTACTCACTGTACTCACTGTACACTTTACTCAAATCAAATCAAATTTATTTGTAAGGCCCGACAACACACGTTAATGTCCCCATGGGCCGGACACGTCTTCTTTAAACAAGTCAAGAAGAAACATAACAATAAGTGAAGAACAAAACAAGAACACCATAAGGTCCAACAAATTTAAGATAAATACAAATAAATGAATGAGTGCAAACACTCCCAGACATACCCCACGCAAAGGTAAGGAAAAACTCACTAAAACCTAACAATAGGGAAAAAAGCACCACAGGCAGTGTGGAGGATAGAAACCTTAGAAGGGCCATTCAAGGGGGGATCTCCCTTCTTAGATGTCGGTAATAGTAGTGTTGCAGACTGACAGTGGTAAGCATGCACTCATGTGTGTAGTGAAACACAGATGAGTGCATGCAATAGCAACTGAACATTTTGAAAAATTAAAGATAGAGCTGATAGCGAATCTATTTGAGGCACAGGGGCGGCGCAAAGAGGGTCGCGTCCTCCCCATCTTAATCACGGGATGTTCAACACTCCGGTCATCGCTCCGAGACAGCCGGAGACAGGGAGATAGGGTGCAGCACAGAGAGGGTCGCAACCTCCCCGACATCATCGCGGGACGTCCAGCACTCCGGTCACCACTACGAGACCGCCGGAGAGGAGGGCACAGGAGGGCACGCAGAGAACGTCGCATCCTCCCAGTCTTCATCACGGAACGTCAGATACTCCGGTCAACACTCCGGGACAACAAATCACAGGGAGTAGGGAGACGGGACAGGCGTTAGACAGCTCACTGTACACTTTACTCACTGTACTCACTGTACACTTTACTCACTGTACACTGTACTCACTTTACTCACTGTACACTTTACTCACTTTACTCACTGTACAATTTACTCACTTTACTCACTCTACACTTTACTCACTGTACACTTTACTCACTGTACACTTTACTCACTGTACACTTTACTCACTTTACTCACTGTACTCACTTTACTCACTTTACTCACTGTACACTTTACTCACATTACTCACTTTACACTTTACTCACTTTACTCATTGTACAATTTACTCACTTTACTCACTGTACACTTTACTCACTGTACACTTTACTCACTTTACTCACTGTACACTTTACTCACTTTACTCACTGTAGACTTTACTCACTTTACTCACTGTACACTTTACTCACTTTACTCACTGTACACTTTACGCACTTTACTCACTGTACACTTGACTCACTTTACTCACTGTACACTTTACTCACTTTACTCACTGTACACTTGACTCACTTTACTCACTGTACACTTTACTCACTCTACTCACTGTACACTTTACTCACTTTACTCACTGTACACTTTACTCACTGTACACTTTACTCACTTTACTCACTGTACAATTTACTCACTGTACACTTTACTCACTGTACACTTTACTCACTTTACACTTTACTCACTCTACACTTTACTCACTCTACACTTTACTCACTGTACACTTTACTCACTGTACACTTTACTCACTCTACTCACTGTACACTTTACTCACTGTACACTTTACTCACTGTACACTTTACTCACTGTACACTTTATTCACTGTACACTTTACTCACTGTACACTTTACTCACTTTACTCACTGTACACTTTACTCACTGTACACTTTACTCACTTTACTCACTGTACACTTTACTCACTGTACACTTTACTCACTCTACACTTTACTCACTGTACACTTTACTCACTTTACACTTTACTCACTCTACACTTTACTCACTCTACACTTTACTCACTGTACACTTTACTCACTGTACACTTTACTCACTCTACTCACTGTACACTTTACTCACTGTACACTTTACTCACTGTACACTTTACTCACTGTACACTTTATTCACTGTACACTTTACTCACTGTACACTTTACTCACTTTACTCACTGTACACTTTATTCACTGTACACTTTACTCACTTTACTCACTGTACACTTTACTCACTTTACTCACTGTACACTTTACTCACTGTAGGCTTTACTCACTTTACTCACTGTACACTTTACTCACTTTACTCACTGTACACTTTACACACTTTACTCACTGTACACTTGACTCACTTTACTCACTGTACACTTTACTCACTTTACTCACTGTACACTTGACTCACTTTACTCACTGTACACTTTACTCACTCTACTCACTGTACACTTTACTCACTTTACTCACTGTACACTTTACTCACTGTACACTTTACTCACTTTACTCACTGTACACTTTACTCACTGTACACTTTACTCACTCTACACTTTACTCACTGTACACTTTACTCACTGTACACTTTACTCACTTTACACTTTACTCACTCTACACTTTACTCACTCTACACTTTACTCACTGTACACTTTACTCACTGTACACTTTACTCACTCTACTCACTGTACACTTTACTCACTGTACACTTTACTCACTGTACACTTTACTCACTGTACACTTTATTCACTGTACACTTTACTCACTGTACACTTTACTCACTTTACTCACTGTACACTTTATTCACTGTACACTTTACTCACTGTACACTTTACTCACTTTACTCACTCTACAATTTACTCACTGTACACTTTACTCACTTTACTCACTGTACACTTTACTCACTTTACTCACTGTAAGGGGGGGACCCTGATGGAAACAAGACAAACGTCTTTCTCAGGTCTGCATCCCCTTAACAATTGTATGTATTGAGCCGTACTGTATTGTACCCATTCTGCAATCTGTTAAATAAAGTTTTCATTCATTCATTCACACTTGACTCACTTTACTCACTGTACACTTGACTCACTCTACTCACTGTACACTTTACTCACTTTACACACTGTACACTTTATTCACTGTACACTTTACTCACTTTACTCACTGTACACTTTACTCACTTTACTCACTGTACACTTTACTCACTGTAGGCTTTACTCACTTTACTCACTGTACACTTGACTCACTTTACTCACTGTACACTTGACTCACTCTACTCACTGTACACTTTACTCACTTTACACACTGTACACTTTATTCACTGTACACTTTACTCACTTTACTCACTGTACACTTTACTCACTTTACTCACTGTACACTTTACTTACTTTACTCACTGTACACTTTACTCCAACCAACTTACTGCTTATCTCTTACAGAATGACCTCCTAGACCCTAATCAGTCAGGCTTCAGGACTGGTCACTCCACAGAGACAGCCCTCATTGCGGTCACAGAGGCACTTCACTTAGCAAAAGCGAAAGGCCTCTCCTCTGTCCTGATTCTCCTAGATCTATCTGCAGCCTTCGACACAGTCAACCACCAGATCCTCCTCGCGGCCCTCGCAGGAATGGGAGTGGCTGGCTCTGCGCTGACATGGTTGTCATCATACCTCAATGACCGCTCCTACCAAGTGTCATGGAGAGGGACCCTGTCGGCCACCCGCCCCCTGCGGACGGGTGTCCCCCAGGGCTCGGTTTTAGGACCCCTTCTCTTCTCCCTCTACACTAAATCACTGGGTAACATTATCACGTCTCATGGCTTCTCCTACCACTGTTATGCCGACGATACTCAACTCTTCCTCTCCTTCCCTCCCTCAGATATCCACGTCTCTGAGCGGATCTCGGCCTGTCTGTCCGACATCTCCGCCTGGATGACGACCAACCACCTCAAACTGAACCTAAGCAAAACAGAATTGCTCCACCTGCCGGCCAAATCCTCCCCCCTGACCGACCTTTCCATCACAGTCGAGAATGCAGCTGTGACCGCGTCCCCGACCGCCAAGAACCTTGGTGTTGTCCTCGACGACCAGTTGAACTTCTCTGCTCACATCGCAGCGACAACCAGAACCTGCCGATTCCTCCTGAGCAACGTCAGAAGGATACGCCCCTTCCTGACAAAAGAAGCCACCCAACTCCTCGTCCAATCAACAGTCATCTCCCGCCTCGACTACTGCAACGCACTGCTCGCTGGCCTCCCGGCCACTGCCACTAAGCCTCTTCAACTCATTCAGAACGCAGCGGCCCGCCTGATCTCAAACCTACCGAAGTCGGCCCATGTCACCCCACTTCTTAGGGACCTGCACTGGCTCCCCATTGCTGCACGAATCCGCTTCAAGGCCCTTGACCTAGCATACCGTGCGGCAAAGGGAACTGCTCCCGCCTACCTCCGGTCAATGGTCTCTAACTACACACCCTCAAGACCCCTACGCTCTGCATCTTCTGGCCGCCTCAGACCTACTCCTATCCAAGCTCCGGGAGGGTCATCAAAGAGAAGTCGCCTATTCTCAGTCCTTGCCCCACAATGGTGGAATGAACTACCCACCCCAGTTAGGACAGCCGAAACACGTCCAATCTTTTGCCGTCGACTAAAGACTCACTTCTTCAACCATTATCTGAATTAAAAAAAAAATAATCTAACCCTAACTAACCATACTGTCATGCACTTGTCCTAATAAACTAACCTACACTGTAGCACTCAACACTTTGATGAACATTGTTACTCAGCTGATAGAGTTGTGCTCTTCCTGATGGCTTGTCGTACAGAACTTGTAAGTCGCTTTGGATAAAAGCGTCAGCTAAATGACTAAATGTAAATGTACTTACTGTACACTTTACTCACTCTAGACTTTACTCACTGTACACTTTACTCACTGTACACTTTACTCACTTTTCTCACTTTACTCACTGTACACTTCACGCACTTTACTCACTGTACACTTTACTCACTTTACACTTTACTGACTTTACTCATTGTACACTTTACTCACTTTACTCACTGTACACTTTACTCACTGTACACTTTACTCACTCTACACTTTACTCACTTTACTCACTGTACACTTTACTCACTGTACACTTTACTCACTGTACTCACTTTACTCACTTTACTCACTGTACACTTTACTTACTTTACTCACTGTACACTTTACTCACTGTACACTTTACTCACTTTACTCGCTGTACACTTTACTCACTGTACACTTTACTCACTGTACTCACTTTACTCTCTGTACACTTTACTCACTGCACTCACTTTACTCACTTTACTCACTGTACACTTTACTCACTTTACTCACTGTACACTTTACTCACTTTACTCACTGTACACTTTACTCACTGTACACTTTACTCACTGTACACTTTACTCACTGTACACTTTACTCACTTTACTCACTGTACACTTTACTCACTGTACACTTTACTCACTTTACTCACTGTACACTTTACTCACTGTACACTTTACTCACTGTACACTTTACTCACTGTACTCACTTTACTCACTGTACACTTTACTTACTTTACTCACTGTACACTTTACTCACTGTACACTTTACTCACTTTACTCACTTTACTCACTGTACACTTTACTCACTGTACACTTTACTCACTGTACTCACTTTACTCACTTTACTCTCTGTACACTTTACTCACTGCACTCACTTTACTCACTTTACTCACTGTACACTTTACTCACTTTACTCACTGTACACTTTACTCACTTTACTCACTGTACACTTTACTCACTTTACTCACTGTACACTTTACTCACTGTACACTTTACTCACTGTACACTTGACTCACTTTACTCACTGTACTCACTCTACACTTTACTCACTGTACTCACTCTACACTTTACTCACTCTACACTTTACTCACTGTACTCACTCTACACTTTACTCACTTTACTCACTCTACACTTTACTCACTGTACTCACTGTACACTTTACTCAAATCAAATCAAATTTATTTGTAAGGCCCGACAACACACGTTAATGTCCCCATGGGCCGGACACGTCTTCTTTAAACAAGTCAAGAAGAAACATAACAATAAGTCAAGAACAAAACAAGAACACCATAAGGTCCAACAAATTTAAGATAAATACAAATAAATGAATGAGTGCAAACACTCCCAGACATACCCCACGCAAAGGTAAGGAAAAACTCACTAAAACCTAACAATAGGGAAAAAAGCACCACAGGCAGTGTGGAGGAGAGAAACCTTAGAAGGGCCATTCAAGGGGGGATCTCCCTTCTTAGATGTCGGTGATAGTAGTGTTGCAGACTGACAGTGGTAAGCATGCACTCATGTGTGTAGTGAAACACAGATGAGTGCATGCAATAGCAACTGAACATTTTGAAAAATTAAAGATAGAGCTGATAGCGATAGCAACTGAACATTTTGAAAGATTAAAGATAGAGCTGATAGCGAATCTATTTTTAGGCACTCACTGTACACTTTACTCCCTTTACTCACTCTACAATTTACTCACTGTACACTTTACTCACTGTACACTTTACTCACTTTACTCACTGTACACTTTACTCACTTTACTCACTGTACACTTGACTCACTTTACTCACTGTACACTTTACTCACTTTAATCACTGTACACTTGACTCACTTTACTCACTGTACACTTTACTCACTCTACTCACTGTACACTTTACTCACTTTACTCACTGTACACTTTACTCACTGTACACTTTACTCACTTTACTCACTGTACACTTTACTCACTTTACTCACTCTACACTTTACTCACTGTACACTTTACTCACTGTACACTTTACTCACTCTACACTTTATTCACTGTACACTTTACTCACTGTACACTTTACTCACTCTACACTTTACTCACTGTACTCACTTTACTCACTTTACTCACTGTACACTTTACTCACATTACTCACTTTACACTTTACTCACTTTACTCATTGTACAATTTACTCACTTTACTCACTGTACACTTTACTCACTGTACACTTTACTCACTTTACTCACTGTACACTTTACTCACTTTACTCACTGTAGACTTTACTCACTTTACTCACTGTACACTTTACTCACTTTACTCACTGTACACTTTACGCACTTTACTCACTGTACACTTGACTCACTTTACTCACTGTACACTTTACTCACTTTACTCACTGTACACTTGACTCACTTTACTCACTGTACACTTTACTCACTCTACTCACTGTACACTTTACTCACTTTACTCACTGTACACTTTACTCACTGTACACTTTACTCACTTTACTCACTGTACACTTTACTCACTGTACACTTTACTCACTCTACACTTTACTCACTGTACACTTTACTCACTGTACACTTTACTCACTTTACACTTTACTCACTCTACACTTTACTCACTCTACACTTTACTCACTGTACACTTTACTCACTGTACACTTTACTCACTCTACTCACTGTACACTTTACTCACTGTACACTTTACTAACTGTACACTTTACTCACTGTACACTTTACTCACTTTACTCACTGTACACTTTACTCTCTTTACTCACTCTACAATTTACTCACTGTACACTTTACTCACTGTACACTTTACTCACTTTACTCACTGTACACTTTACTCACTTTACTCACTGTACACTTTACTCACTGTACACTTGACTCACTTTACTCACTGTACACTTTACTCACTTTACTCACTGTACACTTTACTCACTGTACACTTTACTCACTTTACTCACTGTACACTTTACTCACTGTACACTTTACTCACTCTACACTTTACTCACTGTACACTTTATTCACTGTACACTTTACTCACTCTACACTTTACTCACTCTACACTTTACTCACTCTACACTTTACTCACTGTACACTTTACTCACTGTACACTTTACTCACTCTACTCACTGTACACTTTACTCACTCTACACTTTACTCACTGTACACTTTACTCACTGTACACTTTACCTCCTCATCAATAAATTCACAGGCATTAAATATCACTGCTACGCAGACGACATACAACTACTCTGCTCTTTTAAACCCGACAACTTGGAGAAACTCAGCCTTCTCCAGGAGTGCCTGCTCGGCATTGAGAGCTGGATGGGGAGTAACTTCCTCCAGTTAAATGCAAATAAAACGGAGGTGCTGATCGTAGCAGCTGAAAAGACTGCAGCTAGAGTGGCCACTCACTTGGGGTCCCTTAAAGACAACATACGTCCCCACCTGAGAAACCTGGGTGTTGTCTTTGACCAGGCCATGAACCTAGACAAACATGTCAAAACACTCACACGCACCTGCTTCTTTCACCTCAGAAACATTGCAAAACTGCGCACCATCATATCTCACTCTGAACTAGAACTATCCGTGCATGCTTTTATTTCCTCTAGGCTTGACTACTGCAACTCACTTTTCACCTGTCTCACCAAATCATCCACAGATAAACTACAAATGGTCCAAAATGCTGCAGCCAGGCTACTCACAAGGTCAAAAAAATCATGTCACATCACTCCCATTTTGGTATCCCTGCACTGGCTCCCGGTACACTATAGAATTCACTTCAAAGTCCTCACTTTCACTTTCAGAGCACTTCACGGTCAGGCCCCTATCTACATCACGGAACTCATCCATCCCTACACCAACACCCACTCACTCAGATCTGCCGATCAGCACCTCCTAGTGATCCCCAGGACCAGGCTAAAAACAAGGGGTGATCGAGCCTTCGAGGTGACAGCACCAAGGCTCTGGAACGCTCTCCCCCTGGACCTGCGAACTGCCCCCTCTGAGAACTCTTTTAAAAAACAACTAAAAACACATTTGTTCAGGCAGGCTTTTGATCACACATAGGCGCCTTTTTCTTGTCCTCACTGTTCTATAGTGTTGTTTTTAATTAGTGACTCATGATTTTATCCAAATTCTTTTATTCTACTTTTTCTATCTGGTTTCACTGTTTTTAACTGCTGTTTGTCTGTTGTCATTTATTTCTGATTTTGTTTTATTGTGTTTTTATATTAAGCTGTAGTGTAAAGCACCCTGTGCATTCGTGCTGTGAAGGGTGCTATATAAATAAAGGTCATTCATTCATTCATTTACTCACTGTACACTTTACTCATTGTACACTTTTCTCACTTTACTCACTGTACACTTTACTCACTTTACTCACTGTACACTTTACTCACTCTACACTTTACTCACTGTACACTTTACTCACTTTACTCACTGTACACTTTACTCACTGTACACTTTACTCACTCTACACTTTACTCACTTTACTCACTGTACACTTTACTCACTTTACTCACTGTACACTTTACTCACTCTACACTTTACTCACTTTACTCACTGTACACTTTACTCATGTTACACTTTACTCACTGTACTCAATGTACACTTTACTCACTTTACTCACTGTACACTGTACTCACTGTATTCACTTTACTCACTTTACTCACTTTACTCACTGTACACTTTACTCACTTTACTCACTGTACACTTTACTCACTTTACTCACTTTACTCACTGTACACTTTACTCACTTTACTCACTGTACACTTTACTCACTTTACTCACTGTACACTTTACTCACTTCACTCACTGTACACTTTACTCACTGTACACTTTACTCACTCTACTCACTGTACACTTTACTCACTTTACTCACTGTACTCACTGTACACTTTACTCACTTTACTCACTGTACTCACTTTACTCACTTTACTCACTGTACACTTTACTCACATTACTCACTTTACACTTTACTCACTTTACTCATTGTACAATTTACTCACTTTACTCACTGTACACTTTACTCACTGTACACTTTACTCACTTTACTCACTGTACACTTTACTCACTTTACTCACTGTACACTTTACTCACTTTACTCACTGTACACTTTACTCACTTTACTCACTGTACACTTTACTCACTTTACTCACTGTACACTTGACTCACTTTACTCACTCTACACTTTACTCACTGTACACTTTACTCACTCTACACTTTACTCACTGTACACTTTACTCACTGTACACTTTACTCACTGTACACTTTACTCACTTTACTCAATTTACTCACTGTACACTTTACTCACTTTCCTCACTGTACACTTTACTCACTTTACTCACTGTACACTTTACTCACTTTACTCACTGTACCCTTGACTCACTTTACTCACTGTACTCACTCTACACTTTACTCACTGTACTCACTCTACACTTTACTCACTTTACTCACTCTACACTTTACTCACTGTACTCACTGTACACTTTACTCAAATCAAATCAAATCAAATGTATTTGTAAGGCCCGACAACACACGTTAATGTCCCCATGGGCCGGACACGTCTTCTTTAAACAAGTCAAGAAGAAACATAACAATAAGTCAAGAACAAAACAAGAACACCATAAGGTCCAACAAATTTAAGATATTTACAAATACATGAATGAGTGCAAACACTCCCAGACATACCCCACGCAAAGGTAAGGAAAAACTCACTAAAACCTAACAATAGGGAAACAAGCACCACAGGCAGTGTGGAGGAGAGAAACCTTAGAAGGGCCATTCAAGGGGGGATCTCCCTTCTTAGATGTCGTTGATAGTAGTGTTGCAGACTGACAGTGGTAAGCATGCACTCATGTGTGTAGTGAAACACAGATGAGTGCATGCAATAGCAACTGAACATTTTGAAAAATTAAAGATAGAGCTGATAGCGATAGCAACTGAACATTTTGAAAGATTAAAGATAGAGCTGATAGCGAATCTATTTTTAGGCACTCACTGTACACTTTACTCCCTTTACTCACTCTACAATTTACTCACTGTACACTTTACTCACTGTACACTTTACTCACTTTACTCACTGAACACTTTACTCACTTTACTCACTGTACACTTTACTCACTTTACTCATTGTACACTTTACTCACTTTACTCACTGTACACTTTACTCACTCTACTCACTGTACACTTTACTCACCTTACTCACTGTACACTTTACTCACTGTACACTTTACTCACTTTACTCACTGTACACTTTACTCACTGTACACTTTACTCACTCTACACTTTACTCACTGTACACTTTACTCACTGTACACTTTACTCACTCTACACTTTACTCACTCTACACTTTACTCACTCTACACTTTACTCACTCTACTCACTGTACACTTTACTCACTGTACACTTTACTCACGGTACACTTTACTCACTGTACACTTTACTCACTGTACACTTTACTCACTTTACTCACTGTACACTTTACTCACTTTACTCACTGTACACTTTACTCACTGTACACTTTACTCACTTTACTCACTGTACACTTTACTCACTGTACACTTTACTCACTCTACACTTTACTCACTGTACACTTTATTCACTGTACACTTTACTCACTCTACACTTTACTCACTCTACACTTTACTCACTCTACACTTTACTCACTGTACACTTTACTCACTGTACACTTTACTCACTCTACTCACTGTACACTTTACTCACTCTACACTTTACTCACTGTACACTTTACTCACTGTACACTTTACCTCCTCATCAATAAATTCACAGGCATTAAATATCACTGCTACGCAGACGACATACAACTACTCTGCTCTTTTAAACCCGACAACTTGGAGAAACTCAGCCTTCTCCAGGAGTGCCTGCTCGGCATTGAGAGCTGGATGGGGAGTAACTTCCTCCAGTTAAATGCAAATAAAACGGAGGTGCTGATCGTAGCAGCTGAAAAGACTGCAGCTAGAGTGGCCACTCACTTGGGGTCCCTTAAAGACAACATACGTCCCCACCTGAGAAACCTGGGTGTTGTCTTTGACCAGGCCATGAACCTAGACAAACATGTCAAAACACTCACACGCACCTGCTTCTTTCACCTCAGAAACATTGCAAAACTGCGCACCATCATATCTCACTCTGAACTAGAACTATCCGTGCATGCTTTTATTTCCTCTAGGCTTGACTACTGCAACTCACTTTTCACCTGTCTCACCAAATCATCCACAGATAAACTACAAATGGTCCAAAATGCTGCAGCCAGGCTACTCACAAGGTCAAAAAAATCATGTCACATCACTCCCATTTTGGTATCCCTGCACTGGCTCCCGGTACACTATAGAATTCACTTCAAAGTCCTCACTTTCACTTTCAGAGCACTTCACGGTCAGGCCCCTATCTACATCACGGAACTCATCCATCCCTACACCAACACCCACTCACTCAGATCTGCCGATCAGCACCTCCTAGTGATCCCCAGGACCAGGCTAAAAACAAGGGGTGATCGAGCCTTCGAGGTGACAGCACCAAGGCTCTGGAACGCTCTCCCCCTGGACCTGCGAACTGCCCCCTCTGAGAACTCTTTTAAAAAACAACTAAAAACACATTTGTTCAGGCAGGCTTTTGATCACACATAGGCGCCTTTTTCTTGTCCTCACTGTTCTATAGTGTTGTTTTTAATTAGTGACTCATGATTTTATCCAAATTCTTTTATTCTACTTTTTCTATCTGGTTTCACTGTTTTTAACTGCTGTTTGTCTGTTGTCATTTATTTCTGATTTTGTTTTATTGTGTTTTTATATTAAGCT
This sequence comes from Notolepis coatsorum, assembly GCF_963971535.1. NCBI lineage: Eukaryota > Metazoa > Chordata > Actinopteri > Aulopiformes > Paralepididae > Notolepis > Notolepis coatsorum. The sequence continues at coordinate 187,721,406 of NC_140167.1, forward strand.
GTAGTGTAAAGCACCCTGTGCATTCGTGCTGTGAAGGGTGCTATATAAATAAAGGTCATTCATTCATTCATTCATTTACTCACTGTACACTTTACTCATTGTACACTTTTCTCACTTTACTCACTGTACACTTTACTCACTTTACTCACTGTACACTTTACTCACTCTACACTTTACTCACTGTACACTTTACTCACTTTACTCACTGTACACTTTACTCACTGTACACTTTACTCACTCTACACTTTACTCACTTTACTCACTGTACACTTTACTCACTTTACTCACTTTACACTTTACTCACTCTACACTTTACTCACTTTACTCACTGTACACTTTACTCATGTTACACTTTACTCACTGTACTCAATGTACACTTTACTCACTTTACTCACTGTACACTGTACTCACTGTATTCACTTTACTCACTTTACTCACTTTACTCACTGTACACTTTACTCACTTTACTCACTGTACACTTTACTCACTTTACTCACTTTACTCACTGTACACTTTACTCACTTTACTCACTGTACACTTTACTCACTTTACTCACTGTACACTTTACTCACTTCACTCACTGTACACTTTACTCACTGTACACTTTACTCACTCTACTCACTGTACACTTTACTCACTTTACTCACTGTACTCACTGTACACTTTACTCACTTTACTCACTGTACTCACTTTACTCACTTTACTCACTGTACACTTTACTCACATTACTCACTTTACACTTTACTCACTTTACTCATTGTACAATTTACTCACTTTACTCACTGTACACTTTACTCACTGTACACTTTACTCACTTTACTCACTGTACACTTTACTCACTTTACTCACTGTACACTTTACTCACTTTACTCACTGTACACTTTACTCACTTTACTCACTGTACACTTTACTCACTTTACTCACTGTACACTTGACTCACTTTACTCACTCTACACTTTACTCACTGTACACTTTACTCACTCTACACTTTACTCACTGTACACTTTACTCACTGTACACTTTACTCACTGTACACTTTACTCACTTTACTCAATTTACTCACTGTACACTTTACTCACTTTCCTCACTGTACACTTTACTCACTTTACTCACTGTACACTTTACTCACTTTACTCACTGTACCCTTGACTCACTTTACTCACTGTACTCACTCTACACTTTACTCACTGTACTCACTCTACACTTTACTCACTTTACTCACTCTACACTTTACTCACTGTACTCACTGTACACTTTACTCAAATCAAATCAAATGTATTTGTAAGGCCCGACAACACACGTTAATGTCCCCATGGGCCGGACACGTCTTCTTTAAACAAGTCAAGAAGAAACATAACAATAAGTCAAGAACAAAACAAGAACACCATAAGGTCCAACAAATTTAAGATATTTACAAATACATGAATGAGTGCAAACACTCCCAGACATACCCCACGCAAAGGTAAGGAAAAACTCACTAAAACCTAACAATAGGGAAACAAGCACCACAGGCAGTGTGGAGGAGAGAAACCTTAGAAGGGCCATTCAAGGGGGGATCTCCCTTCTTAGATGTCGTTGATAGTAGTGTTGCAGACTGACAGTGGTAAGCATGCACTCATGTGTGTAGTGAAACACAGATGAGTGCATGCAATAGCAACTGAACATTTTGAAAAATTAAAGATAGAGCTGATAGCGATAGCAACTGAACATTTTGAAAGATTAAAGATAGAGCTGATAGCGAATCTATTTTTAGGCACTCACTGTACACTTTACTCCCTTTACTCACTCTACAATTTACTCACTGTACACTTTACTCACTGTACACTTTACTCACTTTACTCACTGAACACTTTACTCACTTTACTCACTGTACACTTTACTCACTTTACTCATTGTACACTTTACTCACTTTACTCACTGTACACTTTACTCACTCTACTCACTGTACACTTTACTCACCTTACTCACTGTACACTTTACTCACTGTACACTTTACTCACTTTACTCACTGTACACTTTACTCACTGTACACTTTACTCACTCTACACTTTACTCACTGTACACTTTACTCACTGTACACTTTACTCACTCTACACTTTACTCACTCTACACTTTACTCACTCTACACTTTACTCACTCTACTCACTGTACACTTTACTCACTGTACACTTTACTCACGGTACACTTTACTCACTGTACACTTTACTCACTGTACACTTTACTCACTTTACTCACTGTACACTTTACTCACTTTACTCACTGTACACTTTACTCACTGTACACTTTACTCACTTTACTCACTGTACACTTTACTCACTGTACACTTTACTCACTCTACACTTTACTCACTGTACACTTTATTCACTGTACACTTTACTCACTCTACACTTTACTCACTCTACACTTTACTCACTCTACACTTTACTCACTGTACACTTTACTCACTGTACACTTTACTCACTCTACTCACTGTACACTTTACTCACTCTACACTTTACTCACTGTACACTTTACTCACTGTACACTTTACCTCCTCATCAATAAATTCACAGGCATTAAATATCACTGCTACGCAGACGACATACAACTACTCTGCTCTTTTAAACCCGACAACTTGGAGAAACTCAGCCTTCTCCAGGAGTGCCTGCTCGGCATTGAGAGCTGGATGGGGAGTAACTTCCTCCAGTTAAATGCAAATAAAACGGAGGTGCTGATCGTAGCAGCTGAAAAGACTGCAGCTAGAGTGGCCACTCACTTGGGGTCCCTTAAAGACAACATACGTCCCCACCTGAGAAACCTGGGTGTTGTCTTTGACCAGGCCATGAACCTAGACAAACATGTCAAAACACTCACACGCACCTGCTTCTTTCACCTCAGAAACATTGCAAAACTGCGCACCATCATATCTCACTCTGAACTAGAACTATCCGTGCATGCTTTTATTTCCTCTAGGCTTGACTACTGCAACTCACTTTTCACCTGTCTCACCAAATCATCCACAGATAAACTACAAATGGTCCAAAATGCTGCAGCCAGGCTACTCACAAGGTCAAAAAAATCATGTCACATCACTCCCATTTTGGTATCCCTGCACTGGCTCCCGGTACACTATAGAATTCACTTCAAAGTCCTCACTTTCACTTTCAGAGCACTTCACGGTCAGGCCCCTATCTACATCACGGAACTCATCCATCCCTACACCAACACCCACTCACTCAGATCTGCCGATCAGCACCTCCTAGTGATCCCCAGGACCAGGCTAAAAACAAGGGGTGATCGAGCCTTCGAGGTGACAGCACCAAGGCTCTGGAACGCTCTCCCCCTGGACCTGCGAACTGCCCCCTCTGAGAACTCTTTTAAAAAACAACTAAAAACACATTTGTTCAGGCAGGCTTTTGATCACACATAGGCGCCTTTTTCTTGTCCTCACTGTTCTATAGTGTTGTTTTTAATTAGTGACTCATGATTTTATCCAAATTCTTTTATTCTACTTTTTCTATCTGGTTTCACTGTTTTTAACTGCTGTTTGTCTGTTGTCATTTATTTCTGATTTTGTTTTATTGTGTTTTTATATTAAGCTGTAGTGTAAAGCACCCTGTGCATTCGTGCTGTGAAGGGTGCTATATAAATAAAGGTCATTCATTCATTCATTCATTTACTCACTGTACACTTTACTCATTGTACACTTTTCTCACTTTACTCACTGTACACTTTACTCACTTTACTCACTGTACACTTTACTCACTCTACACTTTACTCACTTTACTCACTGTACACTTTACTCACTGTACACTTTACTCACTCTACACTTTACTCACTGTACACTTTATTCACTGTACACTTTACTCACTCTACACTTTACTCACTCTACACTTTACTCACTCTACACTTTACTCACTTTACTCACTGTACACTTTACTCACTGTACACTTTACTCACTCTACACTTTACTCACTTTACTCACTGTACACTTTACTCACTTTACTCACTTTACACTTTACTCACTCTACACTTTACTCACTTTACTCACTGTACACTTTACTCATGTTACACTTTACTCACTGTACTCAATGTACACTTTACTCACTTTACTCACTGTACACTGTACTCACTGTATTCACTTTACTCACTTTACTCACTTTACTCACTGTACACTTTACTCACTTTACTCACTGTACACTTTACTCACTTTACTCACTTTACTCACTGTACACTTTACTCACTTTACTCACTGTACACTTTACTCACTTTACTCACTGTACACTTTACTCACTTCACTCACTGTACACTTTACTCACTGTACACTTTACTCACTCTACTCACTGTACACTTTACTCACTTTACTCACTGTACTCACTGTACACTTTACTCACTTTACTCACTGTACTCACTTTACTCACTTTACTCACTGTACACTTTACTCACATTACTCACTTTACACTTTACTCACTTTACTCATTGTACAATTTACTCACTTTACTCACTGTACACTTTACTCACTGTACACTTTACTCACTTTACTCACTGTACACTTTACTCACTTTACTCACTGTACACTTTACTCACTTTACTCACTGTACACTTTACTCACTTTACTCACTGTACACTTTACTCACTTTACTCACTGTACACTTGACTCACTTTACTCACTCTACACTTTACTCACTGTACACTTTACTCACTCTACACTTTACTCACTGTACACTTTACTCACTGTACACTTTACTCACTGTACACTTTACTCACTTTACTCAATTTACTCACTGTACACTTTACTCACTTTCCTCACTGTACACTTTACTCACTTTACTCACTGTACACTTTACTCACTTTACTCACTGTACCCTTGACTCACTTTACTCACTGTACTCACTCTACACTTTACTCACTGTACTCACTCTACACTTTACTCACTTTACTCACTCTACACTTTACTCACTGTACTCACTGTACACTTTACTCAAATCAAATCAAATCAAATGTATTTGTAAGGCCCGACAACACACGTTAATGTCCCCATGGGCCGGACACGTCTTCTTTAAACAAGTCAAGAAGAAACATAACAATAAGTCAAGAACAAAACAAGAACACCATAAGGTCCAACAAATTTAAGATATTTACAAATACATGAATGAGTGCAAACACTCCCAGACATACCCCACGCAAAGGTAAGGAAAAACTCACTAAAACCTAACAATAGGGAAACAAGCACCACAGGCAGTGTGGAGGAGAGAAACCTTAGAAGGGCCATTCAAGGGGGGATCTCCCTTCTTAGATGTCGGTGATAGTAGTGTTGCAGACTGACAGTGGTAAGCATGCACTCATGTGTGTAGTGAAACACAGATGAGTGCATGCAATAGCAACTGAACATTTTGAAAAATTAAAGATAGAGCTGATAGCGATAGCAACTGAACATTTTGAAAGATTAAAGATAGAGCTGATAGCGAAATCTATTTTTAGGCACTCACTGTACACTTTACTCCCTTTACTCACTCTACAATTTACTCACTGTACACTTTACTCACTGTACACTTTACTCACTTTACTCACTGAACACTTTACTCACTTTACTCACTGTACACTTTACTCACTTTACTCATTGTACACTTTACTCACTTTACTCACTGTACACTTTACTCACTCTACTCACTGTACACTTTACTCACCTTACTCACTGTACACTTTACTCACTGTACACTTTACTCACTTTACTCACTGTACACTTTACTCACTGTACACTTTACTCACTCTACACTTTACTCACTGTACACTTTACTCACTGTACACTTTACTCACTCTACACTTTACTCACTCTACACTTTACTCACTCTACACTTTACTCACTCTACTCACTGTACACTTTACTCACTGTACACTTTACTCACGGTACACTTTACTCACTGTACACTTTACTCACTGTACACTTTACTCACTTTACTCACTGTACACTTTACTCACTTTACTCACTGTACACTTTACTCACTGTACACTTTACTCACTTTACTCACTGTACACTTTACTCACTTTACTCACTCTACAATTTACTCACTGTACACTTTACAAACTTTACTCACTCTACACTTTACTCACTGTGCACTTTACTCACTCTACACTTTACTCACTGTACACTTTACTCACTCTACACTTTACTCACTGTACACTTTACTCACTGTACACTTTACTCACTTTACACTTTACTCACTTTACTCACTGTACACTTTACTCACTTTACTCACTGTACACTTTCCTCACTTTACACTTTACTCACTTTACTCACTCTACACTTTACTCACTTTACTCACTGTACACTTTACTCACTGTACACTTTACTCACTGTACTCACTTTACTCACTTTACTCACTGTACACTTTACTCACTGTACACTTTACTCACTTTACTCACTGTACACTTTACTCACTTTACTCACTGTACACTTTACTCACTTTACACTTTACTCACTTTACTCACTGTACACTTTACTCACTTTACTCACTCTACACTTTAGTCACTCTACAATTTACTCACTTTACTCACTGTACACTTTACTCACTGTACACGTTACTCACTTTACACTTTACTCACTTTACTCACTGTACACTTTACTCACTTGACTCACTGTACACTTTACTCACTGTACTCACTTTACTCACTTTACTCACTGTACACTTTACTCACTTTACTCACTTTACTCACTCTACACTTTACTCACTTTACTCACTGTACACTTTACTCTCTGTACACTTTACTCACTGCACTCACTTTACTCACTTTACTCACTGTACACTTTACTCACTTTACTCACTGTACACTTTACTCACTTTACTCACTGTACACTTTACTCACTTTACTCACTGTACACTTTACTCACTTTACTCACTGTACACTGTACTCACTCTACCCTTTACTCACTTTACTCACTCTACACTTTACTCACTGTACTCACTGTACACTTTACTCAAATCAAATCAAATTTATTTGTAAGGCCCGACAACACACGTTAATGTCCCCATGGGCCGGACACGTCTTCTTTAAACAAGTCAAGAAGAAACATAACAATAAGTGAAGAACAAAACAAGAACACCATAAGGTCCAACAAATTTAAGATAAATACAAATAAATGAATGAGTGCAAACACTCCCAGACATACCCCACGCAAAGGTAAGGAAAAACTCACTAAAACCTAACAATAGGGAAAAAAGCACCACAGGCAGTGTGGAGGATAGAAACCTTAGAAGGGCCATTGAAGGGGGGATCTCCCTTCTTAGATGTCGGTGATAGTAGTGTTGCAGACTGCCAGTGGTAAGCATGCACTCATGTGTGTAGTGAAACACAGATGAGTGCATGCAATAGCAACTGAACATTTTGAAAAATGAAAGATAGAGCTGATAGCGATAGCAACTGAACATTTTGAAAGATTAAAGATAGAGCTGATAGCGAATCTATTTGAGGCACTCACTGTACACTTTACTCCCTTTACTCACTCTACAATTTACTCACTGTACACTTTACTCACTGTACACTTTACTCACTTTACTCACTGTACACTTTACTCACTTTACTCACTGTACACTTGACTCACTTTACTCACTGTACACTTTACTCACTTTAATCACTGTACACTTGACTCACTTTACTCACTGTACACTTTACTCACTCTACTCACTGTACACTTTACTCACTTTACTCACTGTACACTTTACTCACTGTACACTTTACTCACTTTACTCACTGTACACTTTACTCACTGTACACTTTACTCACTGTACACTTTACTCACTCTACACTTTACTCACTGTACACTTTACTCACTGTACACTTTACTCACTACACTTTACTCACTGTACACTTTACTCACTGTACACTTTACTCACTCTACACTTTACTCACTCTACTCACTGCACACTTTACTCACTGTACACTTTACTCACTTTACTCACTGTACACTTTACTCACTTTACTCACTGTACACTTGACTCACTTTACTCACTGTACACTTTACTCACTTTACTCACTGTACACTTGACTCACTTTACTCACTGTACACTTTACTCACTCTACTCACTGTACACTTTACTCACTTTACTCACTGTACACTTTACTCACTCTACACTTTACTCACTGTACACTTTACTCACTGTACACTTTACTCACTTTACTCACTGTACACTTTACTCACTTTACTCACTGTACACTTTACTCACTGTACAATATACTCACTTTACTCACTTTACACTTTACTCACTGTACACTTTACTCACTTTACTCACTGTACACTTTACTCACTGTACACTTTACTCACTCTACACTTTACTCACTGTACACTTTACTCACTGTACACTTTACTCACTGTACACTTTACTCACTGTACACTTTACTCACTTTACTCACTGTACACTTTACTCACTTTACTCACTGTACACTTTACTCACTTTACACTTTACTCACTTTACTCACTGTACACTTTACTCACTTTACTCACTCTACACTTTAGTCACTCTACAATTTACTCACTTTACTCACTGTACACTTTACTCACTGTACACGTTACTCACTTTACACTTTACTCACTTTACTCACTGTACACTTTACTCACTTGACTCACTGTACACTTTACTCACTCTACACTTTACTCACTCTACACTTTACTCACTCTACACTTTACTCACTGTACACTTTACTCACTGTACACTTTACTCACTCTACTCACTGTACACTTTACTCACTCTACACTTTACTCACTGTACACTTTACTCACTGTACACTTTACCTCCTCATCAATAAATTCACAGGCATTAAATATCACTGCTACGCAGACGACATACAACTACTCTGCTCTTTTAAACCCGACAACTTGGAGAAACTCAGCCTTCTCCAGGAGTGCCTGCTCGGCATTGAGAGCTGGATGGGGAGTAACTTCCTCCAGTTAAATGCAAATAAAACGGAGGTGCTGATCGTAGCAGCTGAAAAGACTGCAGCTAGAGTGGCCACTCACTTGGGGTCCCTTAAAGACAACATACGTCCCCACCTGAGAAACCTGGGTGTTGTCTTTGACCAGGCCATGAACCTAGACAAACATGTCAAAACACTCACACGCACCTGCTTCTTTCACCTCAGAAACATTGCAAAACTGCGCACCATCATATCTCACTCTGAACTAGAACTATCCGTGCATGCTTTTATTTCCTCTAGGCTTGACTACTGCAACTCACTTTTCACCTGTCTCACCAAATCATCCACAGATAAACTACAAATGGTCCAAAATGCTGCAGCCAGGCTACTCACAAGGTCAAAAAAATCATGTCACATCACTCCCATTTTGGTATCCCTGCACTGGCTCCCGGTACACTATAGAATTCACTTCAAAGTCCTCACTTTCACTTTCAGAGCACTTCACGGTCAGGCCCCTATCTACATCACGGAACTCATCCATCCCTACACCAACACCCACTCACTCAGATCTGCCGATCAGCACCTCCTAGTGATCCCCAGGACCAGGCTAAAAACAAGGGGTGATCGAGCCTTCGAGGTGACAGCACCAAGGCTCTGGAACGCTCTCCCCCTGGACCTGCGAACTGCCCCCTCTGAGAACTCTTTTAAAAAACAACTAAAAACACATTTGTTCAGGCAGGCTTTTGATCACACATAGGCGCCTTTTTCTTGTCCTCACTGTTCTATAGTGTTGTTTTTAATTAGTGACTCATGATTTTATCCAAATTCTTTTATTCTACTTTTTCTATCTGGTTTCACTGTTTTTAACTGCTGTTTGTCTGTTGTCATTTATTTCTGATTTTGTTTTATTGTGTTTTTATATTAAGCTGTAGTGTAAAGCACCCTGTGCATTCGTGCTGTGAAGGGTGCTATATAAATAAAGGTCATTCATTCATTCATTCATTTACTCACTGTACACTTTACTCATTGTACACTTTTCTCACTTTACTCACTGTACACTTTACTCACTTTACTCACTGTACACTTTACTCACTCTACACTTTACTCACTTTACTCACTGTACACTTTACTCACTGTACACTTTACTCACTCTACACTTTACTCACTGTACACTTTATTCACTGTACACTTTACTCACTCTACACTTTACTCACTCTACACTTTACTCACTCTACACTTTACTCACTTTACTCACTGTACACTTTACTCACTGTACACTTTACTCACTCTACACTTTACTCACTTTACTCACTGTACACTTTACTCACTTTACTCACTTTACACTTTACTCACTCTACACTTTACTCACTTTACTCACTGTACACTTTACTCATGTTACACTTTACTCACTGTACTCAATGTACACTTTACTCACTTTACTCACTGTACACTGTACTCACTGTATTCACTTTACTCACTTTACTCACTTTACTCACTGTACACTTTACTCACTTTACTCACTGTACACTTTACTCACTTTACTCACTTTACTCACTGTACACTTTACTCACTTTACTCACTGTACACTTTACTCACTTTACTCACTGTACACTTTACTCACTTCACTCACTGTACACTTTACTCACTGTACACTTTACTCACTCTACTCACTGTACACTTTACTCACTTTACTCACTGTACTCACTGTACACTTTACTCACTTTACTCACTGTACTCACTTTACTCACTTTACTCACTGTACACTTTACTCACATTACTCACTTTACACTTTACTCACTTTACTCATTGTACAATTTACTCACTTTACTCACTGTACACTTTACTCACTGTACACTTTACTCACTTTACTCACTGTACACTTTACTCACTTTACTCACTGTACACTTTACTCACTTTACTCACTGTACACTTTACTCACTTTACTCACTGTACACTTTACTCACTTTACTCACTGTACACTTGACTCACTTTACTCACTCTACACTTTACTCACTGTACACTTTACTCACTCTACACTTTACTCACTGTACACTTTACTCACTGTACACTTTACTCACTGTACACTTTACTCACTTTACTCAATTTACTCACTGTACACTTTACTCACTTTCCTCACTGTACACTTTACTCACTTTACTCACTGTACACTTTACTCACTTTACTCACTGTACCCTTGACTCACTTTACTCACTGTACTCACTCTACACTTTACTCACTGTACTCACTCTACACTTTACTCACTTTACTCACTCTACACTTTACTCACTGTACTCACTGTACACTTTACTCAAATCAAATCAAATCAAATGTATTTGTAAGGCCCGACAACACACGTTAATGTCCCCATGGGCCGGACACGTCTTCTTTAAACAAGTCAAGAAGAAACATAACAATAAGTCAAGAACAAAACAAGAACACCATAAGGTCCAACAAATTTAAGATATTTACAAATACATGAATGAGTGCAAACACTCCCAGACATACCCCACGCAAAGGTAAGGAAAAACTCACTAAAACCTAACAATAGGGAAACAAGCACCACAGGCAGTGTGGAGGAGAGAAACCTTAGAAGGGCCATTCAAGGGGGGATCTCCCTTCTTAGATGTCGGTGATAGTAGTGTTGCAGACTGACAGTGGTAAGCATGCACTCATGTGTGTAGTGAAACACAGATGAGTGCATGCAATAGCAACTGAACATTTTGAAAAATTAAAGATAGAGCTGATAGCGATAGCAACTGAACATTTTGAAAGATTAAAGATAGAGCTGATAGCGAATCTATTTTTAGGCACTCACTGTACACTTTACTCCCTTTACTCACTCTACAATTTACTCACTGTACACTTTACTCACTGTACACTTTACTCACTTTACTCACTGAACACTTTACTCACTTTACTCACTGTACACTTTACTCACTTTACTCATTGTACACTTTACTCACTTTACTCACTGTACACTTTACTCACTCTACTCACTGTACACTTTACTCACCTTACTCACTGTACACTTTACTCACTGTACACTTTACTCACTTTACTCACTGTACACTTTACTCACTGTACACTTTACTCACTCTACACTTTACTCACTGTACACTTTACTCACTGTACACTTTACTCACTCTACACTTTACTCACTCTACACTTTACTCACTCTACACTTTACTCACTCTACTCACTGTACACTTTACTCACTGTACACTTTACTCACGGTACACTTTACTCACTGTACACTTTACTCACTGTACACTTTACTCACTTTACTCACTGTACACTTTACTCACTTTACTCACTGTACACTTTACTCACTGTACACTTTACTCACTTTACTCACTGTACACTTTACTCACTTTACTCACTCTACAATTTACTCACTGTACACTTTACAAACTTTACTCACTCTACACTTTACTCACTGTGCACTTTACTCACTCTACACTTTACTCACTGTACACTTTACTCACTCTACACTTTACTCACTGTACACTTTACTCACTGTACACTTTACTCACTTTACACTTTACTCACTTTACTCACTGTACACTTTACTCACTTTACTCACTGTACACTTTCCTCACTTTACACTTTACTCACTTTACTCACTCTACACTTTACTCACTTTACTCACTGTACACTTTACTCACTGTACACTTTACTCACTGTACTCACTTTACTCACTTTACTCACTGTACACTTTACTCACTTTACTCACTGTACATTTTACTCACTGTACACTTTACTCACTGTACACTTTACTCACTGTACACTTTACTCACTTTACTCACTGTACACTTTACTCACTTTACTCACTGTACACTTTACTCACTTTACTCACTGTACCCTTGACTCACTTTACTCACTGTACTCACTCTACACTTTACTCACTGTACTCACTCTACACTTTACTCACTTTACTCACTCTACACTTTACTCACTGTACTCACTGTACACTTTACTCAAATCAAATCAAATGTATTTGTAAGGCCCGGCAACACACGTTAATGTCCCCATGGGCCAGACACGTCTTCTTTAAACAAGTCAAGAAGAAACTTAACAATAAGTCAAGAACAAAACAAGAACACCATAAGGTCCAACAAATTTAAGATATTTACAAATAAATGAATGAGTGCAAACACCACGCAAAGGTAAGGAAAAACTCACTAAAACCTAACAATAGGGGAAAAAGCACCACAGGCAGTGTGGAGGAGAGAAACCTTAGAAGGGCCATTCAAGGGGGGATCTCCCTTCTTAGATGTCGGTGATAGTAGTGTTGCAGACTGGCTTACTCACTGTACACTTTACTCACTGTACACTTTACTCACTTTACTCACTGTACACTTTACTCACTTTACTCACTGTACACTTTACTCACTGTACACTTTACTCACTTTACTCACTGTACACTTTACTCTCTTTACTCACTCTACAATTTACTCACTGTACACTTTACTCACTGTACACTTTACTCACTTTACTCACTGTACACTTTACTCACTTTACTCACTGTACACTTGACTCACTTTACTCACTGTACACTTTACTCACTTTACTCACTGTACACTTTACTCACTTTACTCACTGTACACTTGACTCACTTTACTCACTGTACACTTTACTCACTTTACTCACTGTACACTTTACTCACTGTACACTTTACTCACTCTACACTTTACTCACTGTACACTTTATTCACTGTACACTTTACTCACTCTACACTTTACTCACTCTACACTTTACTCACTCTACACTTTACTCACTGTACACTTTACTCACTGTACACTTTACTCACTCTACTCACTGTACACTTTACTCACTCTACACTTTACTCACTGTACACTTTACTCACTGTACACTTTACCTCCTCATCAATAAATTCACCGGCATTAAATATCACTGCTACGCAGATGACATACAACTACTCTGCTCTTTTAAACCCGACAACTTGGAGAAACTCAGCCTTCTCCAGGAGTGCCTGCTCGGCATTGAGAGCTGGATGGGGAGTAACTTCCTCCAGTTAAATGCAAATAAAACGGAGGTGCTGATCGTAGCAGCTGAAAAGACTGCAGCTAGAGTGGCCACTCACTTGGGGTCCCTTAAAGACAACATACGTCCCCACCTGAGAAACCTGGGTGTTGTCTTTGACCAGGCCATGAACCTAGACAAACATGTCAAAACACTCACACGCACCTGCTTCTTTCACCTCAGAAACATTGCAAAACTGCGCACCATCATATCTCACTCTGAACTAGAACTATCCGTGCATGCTTTTATTTCCTCTAGGCTTGACTACTGCAACTCACTTTTCACCTGTCTCACCAAATCATCCACAGATAAACTACAAATGGTCCAAAATGCTGCAGCCAGGCTACTCACAAGGTCAAAAAAATCATGTCACATCACTCCCATTTTGGTATCCCTGCACTGGCTCCCGGTACACTATAGAATTCACTTCAAAGTCCTCACTTTCACTTTCAGAGCACTTCACGGTCAGGCCCCTATCTACATCACGGAACTCATCCATCCCTACACCAACACCCGCTCACTCAGATCTGCCGATCAGCACCTCCTAGTGATCCCCAGGACCAGGCTAAAAACAAGGGGTGATCGAGCCTTCGAGGTGACAGCACCAAGGCTCTGGAACGCTCTCCCCCTGGACCTGCGAACTGCCCCCTCTGAGAACTCTTTTAAAAAACAACTAAAAACACATTTGTTCAGGCAGGCTTTTGATCACACATAGGCGCCTTTTTCTTGTCCTCACTGTTCTATAGTGTTGTTTTTAATTAGTGACTCATGATTTTATCCAAATTCTTTTATTCTACTTTTTCTATCTGGTTTCACTGTTTTTAACTGCTGTTTGTTTGTCTGTTGTCATTTATTTCTGATTTTGTTTTATTGTGTTTTTATATTAAGCTGTAGTGTAAAGCACCCTGTGCATTCGTGCTGTGAAGGGTGCTATATAAATAAAGGTCATTCATTCATTCATTCATTTACTCACTGTACACTTTACTCATTGTACACTTTTCTCACTTTACTCACTGTACACTTTACTCACTTTACTCACTGTACACTTTACTCACTGTACACTTTACTCACTGTACACTTTACTCACTTTACTCACTGTACACTTTACTCACTGTATACTTTACTCACTGTACACTTTACTCACTTTACTCACTGGACACTTTACTCACTGTATACTTTACTCACTCTACACTTTAGTCACTCTACACTTTACTCACTGTACACTTTACTCACTGTACACTTTACTCACTTTACTCACTGTACACTTTACTCATGTTACACTTTACTCACTGTACTCAATGTACACTTTACTCACTTTACTCACTGTACACTGTACTCACTGTATTCACTTTACTCACTTTACTCACTTTACTCACTGTACACTTTACTCACTTTACTCACTGTACACTTTACTCACTGTACACTTTACTCACTTTACTCACTGTACTCACTTTACTCACTTTACCTCTGTACACTTTAATCACTTCACTCACTGTACACTTTACTCACTGTACACTTTACTCACTCTACTCACTGTACACTTTACTCACTTTACTCACTGTACTCACTGTACACTTTACTCACTTTACTCACTGTACTCACTTTACTCACTTTACTCACTGTACACTTTACTCACATTACTCACTTTACACTTTACTCACTTTACTCATTGTACAATTTACTCACTTTACTCACTGTACACTTTACTCACTGTACACTTTACTCACGTTACTCACTGTACACTTTACTCACTTTACTCACTGTACACTTTACTCACTTTACTCACTGTACACTTTACTCACTGTACACTTGACTCACTTTACTCACTGTACACTTTACTCACTTTACTCACTGTACACTTGACTCACTTTACTCACTGTACACTTTACTCACTCTACTCACTGTACACTTTACTCACTTTACTCACTGTACACTTTACTCACTGTACACTTTACTCACTGTACACTTTACTCACTCTACACTTTACTCACTGAACACTTTACTCACTGTACACTTTACTCACTTTACACTTTACTCACTCTACACTTTACTCACTCTACACTTTACTCAGTGTACACTTTACTCACTGTACACTTTACTCACTCTACTCACTGTACACTTTACTCACTGTACACTTTACTCACTGTGCACTTTACTCACTGTACACTTTACTCACTGTACACTTTACTCACTTTACTCACTGTACACTTTACTCACTTTACTCACTGTACACTTTACTCACTGTGCACTTTACTCACTCTACACTTTACTCACTTTACTCACTGTACACTTTACTCACTTTACTCACTGTACACTTTACTCACTCTACACTTTACTCACTTTACTCACTGTACACTTTACTCACTTTACTCACTGTACACTTTACTCATGTTACACTTTACTCACTGTACTCAATGTACACTTTACTCACTTTACTCACTGTACACTGTACTCACTGTATTCACTTTACTCACTTTACTCACTTTACTCACTGTACACTTTACTCACTTTACTCACTGTACACTTTACTCACTTTACTCACTGTACACTTTACTCACTTTACTCACTGTACACTTTACTCACTTTACTCACTGTACACTTTACTCACTTCACTCACTGTAGACTTTACTCACTGTACACTTTACTCACTCTACTCACTGTACACTTTACTCACTTTACTCACTGTACTCACTGTACACTTTACTCACTTTACTCACTGTACTCACTTTACTCACTTTACTCACTGTACACTTTACTCACATTACTCACTTTACACTTTACTCACTTTACTCATTGTACAATTTACTCACTTTACTCACTGTACACTTTACTCACTGTACACTTTACTCACTTTACTCACTGTACACTTTACTCACTTTACTCACTGTACACTTTACTCACTTTACTCACTGTACACTTTACTCACTTTACTCACTGTACACTTTACTCACTTTACTCACTGTACACTTGACTCACTTTACTCACTGTACACTTTACTCACTTTACTCACTGTACACTTGACTCACTTTACTCACTGTACACTTTACTCACTCTACTCACTGTACACTTTACTCACTTTACTCACTGTACACTTTACTCACTGTACACTTTACTCACTCTACACTTTACTCACTGTACACTTTACTCACTGTACACTTTACTCACTTTACACTTTACTCACTCTACACTTTACTCACTCTACACTTTACTCACTGTACACTTTACTCACTGTACACTTTACTCACTCTACTCACTGTACACTTTACTCACTGTACACTTTACTCACTGTACACTTTACTCACTGTACACTTTACTCACTGTACACTTTACTCACTTTACTCACTGTACACTTTACTCACTTTACTCACTGTACACTTTACTCACTGTACACTTTACTCACTTTACTCACTGTACACTTTACTCACTGTACACTTTACTCACTTTACTCACTGTACACTTTACTCACTGTACACTTTACTCACTCTACACTTTACTCACTTTACTCACTGTACACTTTACTCACTTTACTCACTGTACACTTTACTCACTTTACACTTTACTCACTTTACTCACTGTACACTTTACTCACTTTACTCACTCTACACTTTAGTCACTCTACAATTTACTCACTTTACTCACTGTACACTTTACTCACTTTACTCACTGTACACTTTACTCACTTTACTCACTGTACACTTTACTCACTTTACTCACTGTACACTTGACTCACTTTACTCACTGTACACTTTACTCACTTTACTCACTGTACACTTGACTCACTTTACTCACTGTACACTTTACTCACTCTACTCACTGTACACTTTACTCACTTTACTCACTGTACACTTTACTCACTCTACACTTTACTCACTGTACACTTTACTCACTGTACACTTTACTCACTTTACTCACTGTACACTTTACTCACTTTACTCACTGTACACTTTACTCACTGTACAATATACTCACTTTACTCACTTTACACTTTACTCACTGTACACTTTACTCACTTTACTCACTGTACACTTTACTCACTGTACACTTTACTCACTCTACACTTTACTCACTGTACACTTTACTCACTGTACACTTTACTCACTGTACACTTTACTCACTGTACACTTTACTCACTTTACTCACTGTACACTTTACTCACTTTACTCACTGTACACTTTACTCACTTTACACTTTACTCACTTTACTCACTGTACACTTTACTCACTTTACTCACTCTACACTTTAGTCACTCTACAATTTACTCACTTTACTCACTGTACACTTTACTCACTGTACACGTTACTCACTTTACACTTTACTCACTTTACTCACTGTACACTTTACTCACTTGACTCACTGTACACTTTACTCACTGTACTCACTTTACTCACTTTACTCACTGTACACTTTACTCACTTTACTCACTTTACTCACTCTACACTTTACTCACTTTACTCACTGTACACTTTACTCTCTGTACACTTTACTCACTGCACTCACTTTACTCACTTTACTCACTGTACACTTTACTCACTTTACTCACTGTACACTTTACTCACTTTACTCACTGTACACTTTACTCACTTTACTCACTGTACACTTTACTCACTTTACTCACTTTACACTGTACTCACTCTACCCTTTACTCACTTTACTCACTCTACACTTTACTCACTGTACTCACTGTACACTTTACTCAAATCAAATCAAATTTATTTGTAAGGCCCGACAACACACGTTAATGTCCCCATGGGCCGGACACGTCTTCTTTAAACAAGTCAAGAAGAAACATAACAATAAGTGAAGAACAAAACAAGAACACCATAAGGTCCAACAAATTTAAGATAAATACAAATAAATGAATGAGTGCAAACACTCCCAGACATACCCCACGCAAAGGTAAGGAAAAACTCACTAAAACCTAACAATAGGGAAA
This sequence comes from Notolepis coatsorum, assembly GCF_963971535.1. Taxonomy (NCBI): domain Eukaryota; kingdom Metazoa; phylum Chordata; class Actinopteri; order Aulopiformes; family Paralepididae; genus Notolepis; species Notolepis coatsorum. The sequence goes on from NC_140167.1 coordinate 187,740,271, forward strand.
AAAGCACCACAGGCAGTGTGGAGGATAGAAACCTTAGAAGGGCCATTGAAGGGGGGATCTCCCTTCTTAGATGTCGGTGATAGTAGTGTTGCAGACTGCCAGTGGTAAGCATGCACTCATGTGTGTAGTGAAACACAGATGAGTGCATGCAATAGCAACTGAACATTTTGAAAAATGAAAGATAGAGCTGATAGCGATAGCAACTGAACATTTTGAAAGATTAAAGATAGAGCTGATAGCGAATCTATTTGAGGCACTCACTTTACTCACTGTACACTTTACTCACTGTACACTTTACTCACTGTACACTTTACTCACTCTACACTTTACTCACTGTACACTTTACTCACTGTACACTTTACTCACTCTACACTTTACTCACTGTACACTTTACTCACTCTACACTTTACTCACTGTACACTTTACTCACTGTACACTTTACTCACTTTACTCACTGTACACTTTACTCACTTTACTCACTGTACACTTTACTCACTGTACAATATACTCACTTTACTCACTTTACACTTTACTCACTGTACACTTTACTCACTTTACTCACTGTACACTTTACTCACTGTACACTTTACTCACTCTACACTTTACTCACTGTACACTTTACTCACTGTACACTTTACTCACTGTACACTTTACTCACTGTACACTTTACTCACTTTACTCACTGTACACTTTACTCACTTTACTCACTGTACACTTTACTCACTTTACACTTTACTCACTTTACTCACTGTACACTTTACTCACTTTACTCACTCTACACTTTAGTCACTCTACAATTTACTCACTTTACTCACTGTACACTTTACTCACTGTACACGTTACTCACTTTACACTTTACTCACTTTACTCACTGTACACTTTACTCACTTGACTCACTGTACACTTTACTCACTGTACTCACTTTACTCACTTTACTCACTGTACACTTTACTCACTTTACTCACTTTACTCACTCTACACTTTACTCACTTTACTCACTGTACACTTTACTCTCTGTACACTTTACTCACTGCACTCACTTTACTCACTTTACTCACTGTACACTTTACTCACTTTACTCACTGTACACTTTACTCACTTTACTCACTGTACACTTTACTCACTTTACTCACTGTACACTTTACTCACTTTACTCACTGTACACTGTACTCACTCTACCCTTTACTCACTTTACTCACTCTACACTTTACTCACTGTACTCACTGTACACTTTACTCAAATCAAATCAAATTTATTTGTAAGGCCCGACAACACACGTTAATGTCCCCATGGGCCGGACACGTCTTCTTTAAACAAGTCAAGAAGAAACATAACAATAAGTGAAGAACAAAACAAGAACACCATAAGGTCCAACAAATTTAAGATAAATACAAATAAATGAATGAGTGCAAACACTCCCAGACATACCCCACGCAAAGGTAAGGAAAAACTCACTAAAACCTAACAATAGGGAAAAAAGCACCACAGGCAGTGTGGAGGATAGAAACCTTAGAAGGGCCATTGAAGGGGGGATCTCCCTTCTTAGATGTCGGTGATAGTAGTGTTGCAGACTGCCAGTGGTAAGCATGCACTCATGTGTGTAGTGAAACACAGATGAGTGCATGCAATAGCAACTGAACATTTTGAAAAATGAAAGATAGAGCTGATAGCGATAGCAACTGAACATTTTGAAAGATTAAAGATAGAGCTGATAGCGAATCTATTTGAGGCACTCACTGTACACTTTACTCCCTTTACTCACTCTACAATTTACTCACTGTACACTTTACTCACTGTACACTTTACTCACTTTACTCACTGTACACTTTACTCACTTTACTCACTGTACACTTGACTCACTTTACTCACTGTACACTTTACTCACTTTAATCACTGTACACTTGACTCACTTTACTCACTGTACACTTTACTCACTCTACTCACTGTACACTTTACTCACTTTACTCACTGTACACTTTACTCACTGTACACTTTACTCACTTTACTCACTGTACACTTTACTCACTGTACACTTTACTCACTGTACACTTTACTCACTCTACACTTTACTCACTGTACACTTTACTCACTGTACACTTTACTCACTACACTTTACTCACTGTACACTTTACTCACTGTACACTTTACTCACTCTACACTTTACTCACTCTACTCACTGCACACTTTACTCACTGTACACTTTACTCACTTTACTCACTGTACACTTTACTCACTTTACTCACTGTACACTTGACTCACTTTACTCACTGTACACTTTACTCACTTTACTCACTGTACACTTGACTCACTTTACTCACTGTACACTTTACTCACTCTACTCACTGTACACTTTACTCACTTTACTCACTGTACACTTTACTCACTCTACACTTTACTCACTGTACACTTTACTCACTGTACACTTTACTCACTTTACTCACTGTACACTTTACTCACTTTACTCACTGTACACTTTACTCACTGTACAATATACTCACTTTACTCACTTTACACTTTACTCACTGTACACTTTACTCACTTTACTCACTGTACACTTTACTCACTGTACACTTTACTCACTCTACACTTTACTCACTGTACACTTTACTCACTGTACACTTTACTCACTGTACACTTTACTCACTGTACACTTTACTCACTTTACTCACTGTACACTTTACTCACTTTACTCACTGTACACTTTACTCACTTTACACTTTACTCACTTTACTCACTGTACACTTTACTCACTTTACTCACTCTACACTTTAGTCACTCTACAATTTACTCACTTTACTCACTGTACACTTTACTCACTGTACACGTTACTCACTTTACACTTTACTCACTTTACTCACTGTACACTTTACTCACTTGACTCACTGTACACTTTACTCACTGTACTCACTTTACTCACTTTACTCACTGTACACTTTACTCACTTTACTCACTTTACTCACTCTACACTTTACTCACTTTACTCACTGTACACTTTACTCTCTGTACACTTTACTCACTGCACTCACTTTACTCACTTTACTCACTGTACATTTTACTCACTTTACTCACTGTACACTTTACTCACTTTACTCACTGTACACTTTACTCACTTTACTCACTGTACACTTTACTCACTTTACTCACTGTACACTGTACTCACTCTACACTTTACTCACTTTACTCACTCTACACTTTACTCACTGTACTCACTGTACACTTTACTCAAATCAAATCAAATTTATTTGTAAGGCCCGACAACACACGTTAATGTCCCCATGGGCCGGACACGTCTTCTTTAAACAAGTCAAGAAGAAACATAACAATAAGTGAAGAACAAAACAAGAACACCATAAGGTCCAACAAATTTAAGATAAATACAAATAAATGAATGAGTGCAAACACTCCCAGACATACCCCACGCAAAGGTAAGGAAAAACTCACTAAAACCTAATAATAGGGAAAAAAGCACCACAGGCAGTGTGGAGGAGAGAAACCTTAGAAGGGCCATTCAAGGGGGGATCTCCCTTCTTAGATGTCGGTGATAGTATTGTTGCAGACTGACAGTGGTAAGCATGCACTCATGTGTGTAGTGAAACACAGATGAGTGCATGCAATAGCAACTGAACATTTTGAAAAATTAAAGATAGAGCTGATAGCGATAGCAACTGAACATTTTGAAAGATTAAAGATAGAGCTGATAGCGAATCTATTTGAGGCACTCACTGTACACTTTACTCCCTTTACTCACTCTACAATTTACTCACTGTACACTTTACTCACTGTACACTTTACTCACTTTACTCACTGTACACTTTACTCACTTTACTCACTGTACACTTGACTCACTTTAATCACTGTACACTTGACTCACTTTACTCACTGTACACTTTACTCACTCTACTCACTGTACACTTTACTCACTTTACTCACTGTACACTTTACTCACTGTACACTTTACTCACTTTACTCACTGTACACTTTATTCACTGTACACTTTACTCACTCTACACTTTACTCACTGTACACTTTACTCACTTTACTCACTGTACACTTTACTCACTGTACACTTTACTCACTGTACACTTTACTCACTCTACACTTTATTCACTGTACACTTTACTCACTGTACACTTTACTCACTCTACACTTTACTCACTGTACTCATTTTACTCACTTTACTCACTGTACACTTTACTCACATTACTCACTTTACACTTTACTCACTTTACTCATTGTACACTTTACTCACTTTACTCACTGTACACTTTACTCACTTTACTCACTGTAGACTTTACTCACTTTACTCACTGTACACTTTACTCACTTTACTCACTGTACACTTTACTCACTTTACTCACTGTACACTTTACTCACTTTACTCACTGTACACTTGACTCACTTTACTCACTGTACTCACTCTACACTTTACTCACTGTACTCACTCTACACTTTACTCACTTTACTCACTGTACACTTTACTCACTGTACACTTTACTCACTTTACTCACTGTACACTTTACTCACTGTACACTTTACTCACTTTACTCACTGTACACTTTACTCACTGTACACTTTACTCACTCTACACTTTACTCACTTTACTCACTGTACACTTTACTCACTTTACTCACTGTACACTTTACTCACTTTACACTTTACTCACTTTACTCACTGTACACTTTACTCACTTTACTCACTCTACACTTTAGTCACTCTACAATTTACTCACTTTACTCACTGTACACTTTACTCACTTTACTCACTGTACACTTTACTCACTTTACTCACTGTACACTTTACTCACTTTACTCACTGTACACTTTACTCACTTTACTCACTGTACACTTGACTCACTTTACTCACTGTACACTTTACTCACTTTACTCACTGTACACTTGACTCACTTTACTCACTGTACACTTTACTCACTCTACTCACTGTACACTTTACTCACTTTACTCACTGTACACTTTACTCACTCTACACTTTACTCACTGTACACTTTACTCACTGTATACTTTACTCACTGTACACTTTACTCACTGTACACTTTACTCACTTTACTCACTGTACACTTTACTCACTTTACTCACTGTACACTTTACTCACTGTACAATATACTCACTTTACTCACTGTACACTTTACTCACTGTACACTTTACTCACTTTACTCACTGTACACTTTACTCACTGTACACTTTACTCACTCTACACTTTACTCACTGTACACTTTACTCACTGTACACTTTACTCACTGTACACTTTACTCACTGTACACTTTACTCACTTTACTCACTGTACACTTTACTCACTTTACTCACTGTACACTTTACTCACTTTACACTTTACTCACTTTACTCACTGTACACTTTACTCACGTTACTCACTCTACACTTTAGTCACTCTACAATTTACTCACTTTACTCACTGTACACTTTACTCACTGTACACGTTACTCACTTTACACTTTACTCACTTTACTCACTGTACACTTTACTCACTTTACTCACTGTACACTTTACTCACTGTACTCACTTTACTCACATTACTCACTTTACTCACTGTACACTTTACTCACTTTACTCACTTTACTCACTCTACACTTTACTCACTTTACTCACTGTACACTTTACTCTCTGTACACTTTACTCACTGCACTCACTTTACTCACTTTACTCACTGTACACTTTACTCACTTTACTCACTGTACACTTTACTCACTGTACACTTTACTCACTTTACTCACTGTACACTTTACTCACTTTACTCACTGTACACTGTACTCACTCTACCCTTTACTCACTTTACTCACTCTACACTTTACTCACTGTACTCACTGTACACTTTACTCAAATCAAATCAAATTTATTTGTAAGGCCCGACAACACACGTTAATGTCCCCATGGGCCGGACACGTCTTCTTTAAACAAGTCAAGAAGAAACATAACAATAAGTGAAGAACAAAACAAGAACACCATAAGGTCCAACAAATTTAAGATAAATACAAATAAATGAATGAGTGCAAACACTCCCAGACATACCCCATGCAAAGGTAAGGAAAAAAGTGTACAGTGAGGATAGAAACCTTAGAAGGGCCATTCAAGGGGGGATCTCCCTTCTTAGATGTCGGTGATAGTAGTGTTGCAGACTGCCAGTGGTAAGCATGCACTCATGTGTGTAGTGAAACACAGATGAGTGCATGCAATAGCAACTGAACATTTTGAAAAATGAAAGATAGAGCTGATAGCGATAGCAACTGAACATTTTGAAAGATTAAAGATAGAGCTGATAGCGAATCTATTTGAGGCACTCACTGTACACTTTACTCCCTTTACTCACTCTACAATTTACTCACTGTACACTTTACTCACTGTACACTTTACTCACTTTACTCACTGTACACTTTACTCACTTTACTCACTGTACACTTGACTCACTTTACTCACTGTACACTTTACTCACTTTAATCACTGTACACTTGACTCACTTTACTCACTGTACACTTTACTCACTCTACTCACTGTACACTTTACTCACTTTACTCACTGTACACTTTACTCACTGTACACTTTACTCACTTTACTCACTGTACACTTTACTCACTGTACACTTTACTCACTCTACACTTCACTCACTGTACACTTTACTCACTGTACACTTTACTCACTCTACACTTTACTCACTGTACACTTTACTCACTCTACACTTTACTCACTCTACACTTTACTCACTCTACTCACTGCACACTTTACTCACTGTACACTTTACTCACTGTACACTTTACTCACTGTACACTTTACTCACTGTACACTTTACTCACTTTACTCACTGTACACTTTACTCACTTTACTCACTCTACAATTTACTCACTGTACACTTTAGTCACTGTACACTTTACAAACTTTACTCACTGTACACTTTACTCACTGTATACTTTACTCACTCTACACTTTATTCACTCTACACTTTACTCACTGTGCACTGACTCACTCTACACTTTACTCACTGTACACTTCACTCACTTTACTCACTTTACTCACTGTACACTTTACTCACTTTACTCACTGTACACTTTCCTCACTTTACACTTTACTCACTTTACTCACTGTACACTTTACTCACTTTACTCACTGTACACTTTACTCACTGTACACTTTACTCACTCTACACTTTACTCACTTTACTCACTGTACACTTTACTCACTGTACACTTTACTCACTGTACTCACTTTACTCACTTTACTCACTGTACACTTTACTTACTTTACTCACTGTACACTTTACTCACTCTACACTTTACTCACTTTACTCACTGTACATTTTACTCACTGTACACTTTACTCACTTTACTCACTTTACTCACTGTACACTTTACTCACTTTACTCACTGTACACTTTACTCACTTTACTCACGGTACACTTTACTCACTTTACTCACTGTACTCACTCTACACTTTACTCACTGTACTCACTCTACACTTTACTCACTTTACTCACTCTACACTTTACTCACTGTACTCACTGTACACTTTACTCAAATCAAATCAAATCAAATGTATTTGTAAAGCCCGACAACACACGTTAATGTCCCCATGGGCCGGACACGTCTTCTTTAAACAAGTCAAGAAGAAACATAACAATAAGTCAAGAACAAAACAAGAACACCATAAGGTCCAACAAATTTAAGATATTTACAAATACATGAATGAGTGCAAACACTCCCAGACATACCCCACGCAAAGGTAAGGAAAAACTCACTAAAACCTAATAATAGGGAAAAAAGCACCACAGGCAGTGTGGAGGAGAGAAACCTTAGAAGGGCCATTCAAGGGGGGATCTCCCTTCTTAGATGTCGGTGATAGTAGTGTTGCAGACTGACAGTGGTAAGCATGCACTCATGTGTGTAGTGAAACACAGATGAGTGCATGCAATAGCAACTGAACATTTTGAAAAATTAAAGATAGAGCTGATAGCGATAGCAACTGAACATTTTGAAAGATTAAAGATAGAGCTGATAGCGAATCTATTTGAGGCACTCACTGTACACTTTACTCCCTTTACTCACTCTACAATTTACTCACTGTACACTTTACTCACTGTACACTTTACTCACTTTACTCACTGTACACTTTACTCACTTTACTCACTGTACACTTGACTCACTTTACTCACTGTACACTTTACTCACTTTAATCACTGTACACTTGACTCACTTTACTCACTGTACACTTTACTCACTCTACTCACTGTACACTTTACTCACTTTACTCACTGTACACTTTACTCACTGTACACTTTACTCACTTTACTCACTGTACACTTTATTCACTGTACACTTTACTCACTCTACACTTTACTCACTGTACACTTTACTCACTTTACTCACTGTATACTTTACTCACTGTACACTTTACTCACTGTACACTTTACTCACTCTACACTTTATTCACTGTACACTTTACTCACTGTACACTTTACTCACTCTACACTTTACTCACTGTACTCATTTTACTCACTTTACTCACTGTACACTTTACTCACATTACTCACTTTACACTTTACTCACTTTACTCATTGTACAATTTACTCACTTTACTCACTGTACACTTTACTCACTGTACACTTTACTCACTTTACTCACTGTACACTTTACTCACTGTACACTTTACTCACTCTACACTTTACTCACTGTACACTTTACTCACTGTACACTTTACTCACTTTACACTTTACTCACTCTACACTTTACTCACTCTACACTTTACTCACTGTACACTTTACTCACTGTACACTTTACTCACTCTACTCACTGTACACTTTACTCACTGTACACTTTACTCACTGTACACTTTACTCACTGTACACTTTATTCACTGTACACTTTACTCACTGTACACTTTACTCACTTTACTCACTGTACACTTTATTCACTGTACATTTTACTCACTTTACTCACTGTACACTTTACTCACTTTACTCACTCTACAATTTACTCACTGTACACTTTACTCACTTTACTCACTGTACACTTTACTCACTTTACTCACTGTACACTTGACTCACTTTACTCACTGTACACTTGACTCACTCTACTCACTGTACACTTTACTCACTTTACACACTGTACACTTTACTCACTGTACACTTTACTCACTTTACTCACTGTACACTTTACTTACTGTACACTTTACTCACTCTAGACTTTACTCACTGTACACTTTACTCACTGTACACTTTACTCACTGTACACTTTACTCACTGTACACTTTACTCACTTTTCTCACTTTACTCACTGTACACTTCACGCACTTTACTCACTGTACACTTTACTCACTTTACACTTTACTGACTTTACTCATTGTACACTTTACTCACTTTACTCACTGTACACTTTACTCACTGTACACTTGACTCACTCTACACTTTACTCACTTTACTCACTGTACACTTTACTCACTGTACACTTTACTCACTGTACTCACTTTACTCACTTTACTCACTGTACACTTTACTTACTTTACTCACTGTACACTTTACTCACTGTACACTTTACTCACTTTACTCGCTGTACACTTTACTCACTGTACACTTTACTCACTGTACTCACTTTACTCACTGTACACTTTACTCACTTTACTCACTGTACTCACTCTACACTTTACTCACTGTACTCACTCTACACTTTACTCACTTTACTCACTCTACACTTTACTCACTGTACTCACTCTACACTTTACTCAAATCAAATCAAATCAAATGTATTTGTAAAGCCCGACAACACACGTTAATGTCCCCATGGGCCGGACACGTCTTCTTTAAACAAGTCAAGAAGAAACATAACAATAAGTCAAGAACAAAACAAGAACACCATAAGGTCCAACAAATTTAAGATATTTACAAATACATGAATGAGTGCAAACACTCCCAGACATACCCCACGCAAAGGTAAGGAAAAACTCACTAAAACCTAATAATAGGGAAAAAAGCACCACAGGCAGTGTGGAGGAGAGAAACCTTAGAAGGGCCATTCAAGGGGGGATCTCCCTTCTTAGATGTCGGTGATAGTAGTGTTGCAGACTGACAGTGGTAAGCATGCACTCATGTGTGTAGTGAAACACAGATGAGTGCATGCAATAGCAACTGAACATTTTGAAAAATTAAAGATAGAGCTGATAGCGATAGCAACTGAACATTTTGAAAGATTAAAGATAGAGCTGATAGCGAATCTATTTGAGGCACTCACTGTACACTTTACTCCCTTTACTCACTCTACAATTTACTCACTGTACACTTTACTCACTGTACACTTTACTCACTTTACTCACTGTACACTTTACTCACTTTACTCACTGTACACTTGACTCACTTTACTCACTGTACACTTTACTCACTCTACTCACTGTACACTTTACTCACTTTACTCACTGTACACTTTACTCACTGTACACTTTACTCACTTTACTCACTGTACACTTTATTCACTGTACACTTTACTCACTCTACACTTTACTCACTGTACACTTTACTCACTTTACTCACTGTATACTTTACTCACTGTACACTTTACTCACTGTACACTTTACTCACTCTACACTTTATTCACTGTACACTTTACTCACTGTACACTTTACTCACTCTACACTTTACTCACTGTACTCATTTTACTCACTTTACTCACTGTACACTTTACTCACATTACTCACTTTACACTTTACTCACTTTACTCATTGTACAATTTACTCACTTTACTCACTGTACACTTTACTCACTGTACACTTTACTCACTTTACTCACTGTACACTTTACTCACTGTACACTTTACTCACTTTACTCACTGTACACTTTACTCACTGTACACTTTACTCACTCTACACTTTACTCACTGTACACTTTACTCACTGTACACTTTACTCACTTTACACTTTACTCACTCTACACTTTACTCACTCTACACTTTACTCACTGTACACTTTACTCACTGTACACTTTACTCACTCTACTCACTGTACACTTTACTCACTGTACACTTTACTCACTGTACACTTTACTCACTGTACACTTTATTCACTGTACACTTTACTCACTGTACACTTTACTCACTTTACTCACTGTACACTTTATTCACTGTACACTTTACTCACTTTACTCACTGTACACTTTACTCACTTTACTCACTCTACAATTTACTCACTGTACACTTTACTCACTTTACTCACTGTACACTTTACTCACTTTACTCACTGTACACTTGACTCACTTTACTCACTGTACACTTGACTCACTCTACTCACTGTACACTTTACTCACTTTACACACTGTACACTTTACTCACTGTACACTTTACTCACTTTACTCACTGTACACTTTACTTACTGTACACTTTACTCACTCTAGACTTTACTCACTGTACACTTTACTCACTGTACACTTTACTCACTGTACACTTTACTCACTGTACACTTTACTCACTTTTCTCACTTTACTCACTGTACACTTCACGCACTTTACTCACTGTACACTTTACTCACTTTACACTTTACTGACTTTACTCATTGTACACTTTACTCACTTTACTCACTGTACACTTTACTCACTGTACACTTGACTCACTCTACACTTTACTCACTTTACTCACTGTACACTTTACTCACTGTACACTTTACTCACTGTACTCACTTTACTCACTTTACTCACTGTACACTTTACTTACTTTACTCACTGTACACTTTACTCACTGTACACTTTACTCACTTTACTCGCTGTACACTTTACTCACTGTACACTTTACTCACTGTACTCACTTTACTCACTGTACACTTTACTCACTTTACTCACTGTACTCACTCTACACTTTACTCACTGTACTCACTCTACACTTTACTCACTTTACTCACTCTACACTTTACTCACTGTACTCACTCTACACTTTACTCAAATCAAATCAAATCAAATGTATTTGTAAAGCCCGACAACACACGTTAATGTCCCCATGGGCCGGACACGTCTTCTTTAAACAAGTCAAGAAGAAACATAACAATAAGTCAAGAACAAAACAAGAACACCATAAGGTCCAACAAATTTAAGATATTTACAAATACATGAATGAGTGCAAACACTCCCAGACATACCCCACGCAAAGGTAAGGAAAAACTCACTAAAACCTAATAATAGGGAAAAAAGCACCACAGGCAGTGTGGAGGAGAGAAACCTTAGAAGGGCCATTCAAGGGGGGATCTCCCTTCTTAGATGTCGGTGATAGTAGTGTTGCAGACTGACAGTGGTAAGCATGCACTCATGTGTGTAGTGAAACACAGATGAGTGCATGCAATAGCAACTGAACATTTTGAAAAATTAAAGATAGAGCTGATAGCGATAGCAACTGAACATTTTGAAAGATTAAAGATAGAGCTGATAGCGAATCTATTTGAGGCACTCACTGTACACTTTACTCCCTTTACTCACTCTACAATTTACTCACTGTACACTTTACTCACTGTACACTTTACTCACTTTACTCACTGTACACTTTACTCACTTTACTCACTGTACACTTGACTCACTTTACTCACTGTACACTTTACTCACTTTAATCACTGTACACTTGACTCACTTTACTCACTGTACACTTTACTCACTCTACTCACTGTACACTTTACTCACTTTACTCACTGTACACTTTACTCACTGTACACTTTACTCACTTTACTCACTGTACACTTTATTCACTGTACACTTTACTCACTCTACACTTTACTCACTGTACACTTTACTCACTTTACTCACTGTATACTTTACTCACTGTACACTTTACTCACTGTACACTTTACTCACTCTACACTTTATTCACTGTACACTTTACTCACTGTACACTTTACTCACTCTACACTTTACTCACTGTACTCATTTTACTCACTTTACTCACTGTACACTTTACTCACATTACTCACTTTACACTTTACTCACTTTACTCATTGTACAATTTACTCACTTTACTCACTGTACACTTTACTCACTGTACAATTTACTCACTTTACTCACTGTACACTTTACTCACTGTACACTTTACTCACTCTACACTTTACTCACTGTACACTTTACTCACTGTACACTTTACTCACTTTACACTTTACTCACTCTACACTTTACTCACTCTACACTTTACTCACTGTACACTTTACTCACTGTACACTTTACTCACTCTACTCACTGTACACTTTACTCACTGTACACTTTACTCACTGTACACTTTACTCACTGTACACTTTATTCACTGTACACTTTACTCACTGTACACTTTACTCACTTTACTCACTGTACACTTTATTCACTGTACACTTTACTCACTTTACTCACTGTACACTTTACTCACTTTACTCACTCTACAATTTACTCACTGTACACTTTACTCACTTTACTCACTGTACACTTTACTCACTTTACTCACTGTACACTTGACTCACTTTACTCACTGTACACTTGACTCACTCTACTCACTGTACACTTTACTCACTTTACACACTGTACACTTTACTCACTGTACACTTTACTCACTTTACTCACTGTACACTTTACTTACTGTACACTTTACTCACTCTAGACTTTACTCACTGTACACTTTACTCACTGTACACTTTACTCACTGTACACTTTACTCACTGTACACTTTACTCACTTTTCTCACTTTACTCACTGTACACTTCACGCACTTTACTCACTGTACACTTTACTCACTTTACACTTTACTGACTTTACTCATTGTACACTTTACTCACTTTACTCACTGTACACTTTACTCACTGTACACTTGACTCACTCTACACTTTACTCACTTTACTCACTGTACACTTTACTCACTTTACACTTTACTCACTTTACTCACTGTACACTTTACTCACTTTACTCACTCTACACTTTAGTCACTCTACAATTTACTCACTTTACTCACTGTACACTTTACTCACTGTACACGTTACTCACTTTACACTTTACTCACTTTACTCACTGTACACTTTACTCACTTTACTCACTGTACACTTTACTCACTGTACTCACTTTACTCACATTACTCACTTTACTCACTGTACACTTTACTCACTTTACTCACTTTACTCACTCTACACTTTACTCACTTTACTCACTGTACACTTTACTCTCTGTACACTTTACTCACTGCACTCACTTTACTCACTTTACTCACTGTACACTTTACTCACTTTACTCACTGTACACTTTACTCACTTTACTCACTGTACACTTTACTCACTTTACTCACTGTACACTTTACTCACTTTACTCACTGTACACTGTACTCACTCTACCCTTTACTCACTTTACTCACTCTACACTTTACTCACTGTACTCACTGTACACTTTACTCAAATCAAATCAAATTTATTTGTAAGGCCCGACAACACACGTTAATGTCCCCATGGGCCGGACACGTCTTCTTTAAACAAGTCAAGAAGAAACATAACAATAAGTGAAGAACAAAACAAGAACACCATAAGGTCCAACAAATTTAAGATAAATACAAATAAATGAATGAGTGCAAACACTCCCAGACATACCCCATGCAAAGGTAAGGAAAAACTCACTAAAACCTAACAATAGGGAAAAAAGCACCACAGGCAGTGTGGAGGATAGAAACCTTAGAAGGGCCATTCAAGGGGGGATCTCCCTTCTTAGATGTCGGTGATAGTAGTGTTGCAGACTGCCAGTGGTAAGCATGCACTCATGTGTGTAGTGAAACACAGATCAGTGCATGCAATAGCAACTGAACATTTTGAAAAATGAAAGATAGAGCTGATAGCGATAGCAACTGAACATTTTGAAAGATTAAAGATAGAGCTGATAGCGAATCTATTTGAGGCACTCACTGTACACTTTACTCCCTTTACTCACTCTACAATTTACTCACTGTACACTTTACTCACTGTACACTTTACTCACTTTACTCACTGTACACTTTACTCACTTTACTCACTGTACACTTGACTCACTTTACTCACTGTACACTTTACTCACTTTAATCACTGTACACTTGACTCACTTTACTCACTGTACACTTTACTCACTCTACTCACTGTACACTTTACTCACTTTACTCACTGTACACTTTACTCACTGTACACTTTACTCACTTTACTCACTGTACACTTTACTCACTGTACACTTTACTCACTCTACACTTCACTCACTGTACACTTTACTCACTGTACACTTTACTCACTCTACACTTTACTCACTGTACACTTTACTCACTCTACACTTTACTCACTCTACACTTTACTCACTCTACTCACTGCACACTTTACTCACTGTACACTTTACTCACTGTACACTTTACTCACTGTACACTTTACTCACTGTACACTTTACTCACTTTACTCACTGTACACTTTACTCACTTTACTCACTCTACAATTTACTCACTGTACACTTTAGTCACTGTACACTTTACAAACTTTACTCACTGTACACTTTACTCACTGTATACTTTACTCACTCTACACTTTATTCACTCTACACTTTACTCACTGTGCACTGACTCACTCTACACTTTACTCACTGTACACTTTACTCACTTTACTCACTTTACTCACTGTACACTTTACTCACTTTACTCACTGTACACTTTCCTCACTTTACACTTTACTCACTTTACTCACTGTACACTTTACTCACTTTACTCACTGTACACTTTACTCACTGTACACTTTACTCACTCTACACTTTACTCACTTTACTCACTGTACACTTTACTCACTGTACACTTGACTCACTGTACTCACTTTACTCACTTTACTCACTGTACACTTTACTTACTTTACTCACTGTACACTTTACTCACTCTACACTTTACTCACTTTACTCACTGTACATTTTACTCACTGTACTCACTGTACACTTTACTCACTTTACTCACTGTACACTTTACTCACTTTACTCACTGTACTCACTCTACACTTTACTCACTGTACTCACTCTACACTTTACTCACTTTACTCACTCTACACTTTACTCACTGTACTCACTGTACACTTTACTCAAATCAAATCAAATCAAATTTATTTGTAAAGCCCGACAACACACGTTAATGTCCCCATGGGCCGGACACGTCTTCTTTAAACAAGTCAAGAAGAAACATAACAATAAGTCAAGAACAAAACAAGAACACCATAAGGTCCAACAAATTTAAGATATTTACAAATACATGAATGAGTGCAAACACTCCCAGACATACCCCACGCAAAGGTATGGAAAAACTCACTAAAACCTAATAATAGGGAAAAAAGCACCACAGGCAGTGTGGAGGAGAGAAACCTTAGAAGGGCCATTCAAGGGGGGATCTCCCTTCTTAGATGTCGGTGATAGTAGTGTTGCAGACTGACAGTGGTAAGCATGCACTCATGTGTGTAGTGAAACACAGATGAGTGCATGCAATAGCAACTGAACATTTTGAAAAATTAAAGATAGAGCTGATAGCGATAGCAACTGAACATTTTGAAAGATTAAAGATAGAGCTGATAGCGAATCTATTTGAGGCACTCACTGTACACTTTACTCCCTTTACTCACTCTACAATTTACTCACTGTACACTTTACTCACTGTACACTTTACTCACTTTACTCACTGTACACTTTACTCACTTTACTCACTGTACACTTGACTCACTTTACTCACTGTACACTTTACTCACTTTAATCACTGTACACTTGACTCACTTTACTCACTGTACACTTTACTCACTCTACTCACTGTACACTTTACTCACTTTACTCACTGTACACTTTACTCACTGTACACTTTACTCACTTTACTCACTGTACACTTTATTCACTGTACACTTTACTCACTCTACACTTTACTCACTGTACACTTTACTCACTTTACTCACTGTATACTTTACTCACTGTACACTTTACTCACTGTACACTTTACTCACTCTACACTTTATTCACTGTACACTTTACTCACTGTACACTTTACTCACTCTACACTTTACTCACTGTACTCATTTTACTCACTTTACTCACTGTACACTTTACTCACATTACTCACTTTACACTTTACTCACTTTACTCATTGTACAATTTACTCACTTTACTCACTGTACACTTTACTCACTGTACACTTTACTCACTTTACTCACTGTACACTTTACTCACTGTACACTTTACTCACTTTACACTTTACTCACTCTACACTTTACTCACTCTACACTTTACTCACTGTACACTTTACTCACTGTACACTTTACTCACTCTACTCACTGTACACTTTACTCACTGTACACTTTACTCACTGTACACTTTACTCACTGTACACTTTATTCACTGTACACTTTACTCACTGTACACTTTACTCACTTTACTCACTGTACACTTTATTCACTGTACACTTTACTCACTTTACTCACTGTACACTTTACTCACTTTACTCACTCTACAATTTACTCACTGTACACTTTACTCACTTTACTCACTGTACACTTTACTCACTTTACTCACTGTACACTTGACTCACTTTACTCACTGTACACTTGACTCACTCTACTCACTGTACACTTTACTCACTTTACACACTGTACACTTTACTCACTGTACACTTTACTCACTTTACTCACTGTACACTTTACTTACTGTACACTTTACTCACTCTAGACTTTACTCACTGTACACTTTACTCACTGTACACTTTACTCACTGTACACTTTACTCACTGTACACTTTACTCACTTTTCTCACTTTACTCACTGTACACTTCACGCACTTTACTCACTGTACACTTTACTCACTTTACACTTTACTGACTTTACTCATTGTATACTTTACTCACTTTACTCACTGTACACTTTACTCACTGTACACTTGACTCACTCTACACTTTACTCACTTTACTCACTGTACACTTTACTCACTGTACACTTTACTCACTGTACTCACTTTACTCACTTTACTCACTGTACACTTTACTTACTTTACTCACTGTACACTTTACTCACTGTACACTTTACTCACTTTACTCGCTGTACACTTTACTCACTGTACACTTTACTCACTGTACTCACTTTACTCACTGTACACTTTACTCACTTTACTCACTGTACTCACTCTACACTTTACTCACTGTACTCACTCTACACTTTACTCACTTTACTCACTCTACACTTTACTCACTGTACTCACTGTACACTTTACTCAAATCAAATCAAATCAAATGTATTTGTAAAGCCCGACAACACACGTTAATGTCCCCATGGGCCGGACACGTCTTCTTTAAACAAGTCAAGAAGAAACATAACAATAAGTCAAGAACAAAACAAGAACACCATAAGGTCCAACAAATTTAAGATATTTACAAATACATGAATGAGTGCAAACACTCCCAGACATACCCCACGCAAAGGTAAGGAAAAACTCACTAAAACCTAATAATAGGGAAAAAAGCACCACAGGCAGTGTGGAGGAGAGAAACCTTAGAAGGGCCATTCAAGGGGGGATCTCCCTTCTTAGATGTCGGTGATAGTAGTGTTGCAGACTGACAGTGGTAAGCATGCACTCATGTGTGTAGTGAAACACAGATGAGTGCATGCAATAGCAACTGAACATTTTGAAAAATTAAAGATAGAGCTGATAGCGATAGCAACTGAACATTTTGAAAGATTAAAGATAGAGCTGATAGCGAATCTATTTGAGGCACTCACTGTACACTTTACTCCCTTTACTCACTCTACAATTTACTCACTGTACACTTTACTCACTGTACACTTTACTCACTTTACTCACTGTACACTTTACTCACTTTACTCACTGTACACTTGACTCACTTTACTCACTGTACACTTTACTCACTTTAATCACTGTACACTTGACTCACTTTACTCACTGTACACTTTACTCACTCTACTCACTGTACACTTTACTCACTTTACTCACTGTACACTTTACTCACTGTACACTTTACTCACTTTACTCACTGTACACTTTATTCACTGTACACTTTACTCACTCTACACTTTACTCACTGTACACTTTACTCACTTTACTCACTGTATACTTTACTCACTGTACACTTTACTCACTGTACACTTTACTCACTCTACACTTTATTCACTGTACACTTTACTCACTGTACACTTTACTCACTCTACACTTTACTCACTGTACTCATTTTACTCACTTTACTCACTGTACACTTTACTCACATTACTCACTTTACACTTTACTCACTTTACTCATTGTACAATTTACTCACTTTACTCACTGTACACTTTACTCACTGTACACTTTACTCACTTTACTCACTGTACACTTTACTCACTGTACACTTTACTCACTCTACACTTTACTCACTGTACACTTTACTCACTGTACACTTTACTCACTTTACACTTTACTCACTCTACACTTTACTCACTCTACACTTTACTCACTGTACACTTTACTCACTGTACACTTTACTCACTCTACTCACTGTACACTTTACTCACTGTACACTTTACTCACTGTACACTTTACTCACTGTACACTTTATTCACTGTACACTTTACTCACTGTACACTTTACTCACTTTACTCACTGTACACTTTATTCACTGTACACTTTACTCACTTTACTCACTGTACACTTTACTCACTTTACTCACTCTACAATTTACTCACTGTACACTTTACTCACTTTACTCACTGTACACTTTACTCACTTTACTCACTGTACACTTGACTCACTTTACTCACTGTACACTTGACTCACTCTACTCACTGTACACTTTACTCACTTTACACACTGTACACTTTACTCACTGTACACTTTACTCACTTTACTCACTGTACACTTTACTTACTGTACACTTTACTCACTCTAGACTTTACTCACTGTACACTTTACTCACTGTACACTTTACTCACTGTACACTTTACTCACTGTACACTTTACTCACTTTTCTCACTTTACTCACTGTACACTTCACGCACTTTACTCACTGTACACTTTACTCACTTTACACTTTACTGACTTTACTCATTGTACACTTTACTCACTTTACTCACTGTACACTTTACTCACTGTACACTTGACTCACTCTACACTTTACTCACTTTACTCACTGTACACTTTACTCACTGTACACTTTACTCACTGTACTCACTTTACTCACTTTACTCACTGTACACTTTACTTACTTTACTCACTGTACACTTTACTCACTGTACACTTTACTCACTTTACTCGCTGTACACTTTACTCACTGTACACTTTACTCACTGTACTCACTTTACTCACTGTACACTTTACTCACTTTACTCACTGTACTCACTCTACACTTTACTCACTGTACTCACTCTACACTTTACTCACTTTACTCACTCTACACTTTACTCACTGTACTCACTGTACACTTTACTCAAATCAAATCAAATGTATTTGTAAAGCCCGACAACACACGTTAATGTCCCCATGGGCCGGACACGTCTTCTTTAAACAAGTCAAGAAGAAACATAACAATAAGTCAAGAACAAAACAAGAACACCATAAGGTCCAACAAATTTAAGATATTTACAAATACATGAATGAGTGCAAACACTCCCAGACATACCCCACGCAAAGGTAAGGAAAAACTCACTAAAACCTAATAATAGGGAAAAAAGCACCACAGGCAGTGTGGAGGAGAGAAACCTTAGAAGGGCCATTCAAGGGGGGATCTCCCTTCTTAGATGTCGGTGATAGTAGTGTTGCAGACTGACAGTGGTAAGCATGCACTCATGTGTGTAGTGAAACACAGATGAGTGCATGCAATAGCAACTGAACATTTTGAAAAATTAAAGATAGAGCTGATAGCGATAGCAACTGAACATTTTGAAAGATTAAAGATAGAGCTGATAGCGAATCTATTTGAGGCACTCACTGTACACTTTACTCCCTTTACTCACTCTACAATTTACTCACTGTACACTTTACTCACTGTACACTTTACTCACTTTACTCACTGTACACTTTACTCACTTTACTCACTGTACACTTGACTCACTTTACTCACTGTACACTTTACTCACTTTAATCACTGTACACTTGACTCACTTTACTCACTGTACACTTTACTCACTCTACTCACTGTACACTTTACTCACTTTACTCACTGTACACTTTACTCACTGTACACTTTACTCACTTTACTCACTGTACACTTTATTCACTGTACACTTTACTCACTCTACACTTTACTCACTGTACACTTTACTCACTTTACTCACTGTATACTTTACTCACTGTACACTTTACTCACTGTACACTTTACTCACTCTACACTTTATTCACTGTACACTTTACTCACTGTACACTTTACTCACTCTACACTTTACTCACTGTACTCATTTTACTCACTTTACTCACTGTACACTTTACTCACATTACTCACTTTACACTTTACTCACTTTACTCATTGTACAATTTACTCACTTTACTCACTGTACACTTTACTCACTGTACACTTTACTCACTTTACTCACTGTACACTTTACTCACTGTACACTTTACTCACTCTACACTTTACTCACTGTACACTTTACTCACTGTACACTTTACTCACTTTACACTTTACTCACTCTACACTTTACTCACTCTACACTTTACTCACTGTACACTTTACTCACTGTACACTTTACTCACTCTACTCACTGTACACTTTACTCACTGTACACTTTACTCACTGTACACTTTACTCACTGTACACTTTATTCACTGTACACTTTACTCACTGTACACTTTACTCACTTTACTCACTGTACACTTTATTCACTGTACACTTTACTCACTTTACTCACTGTACACTTTACTCACTTTACTCACTCTACAATTTACTCACTGTACACTTTACTCACTTTACTCACTGTACACTTTACTCACTTTACTCACTGTACACTTGACTCACTTTACTCACTGTACACTTGACTCACTCTACTCACTGTACACTTTACTCACTTTACACACTGTACACTTTACTCACTGTACACTTTACTCACTTTACTCACTGTACACTTTACTTACTGTACACTTTACTCACTCTAGACTTTACTCACTGTACACTTTACTCACTGTACACTTTACTCACTGTACACTTTACTCACTGTACACTTTACTCACTTTTCTCACTTTACTCACTGTACACTTCACGCACTTTACTCACTGTACACTTTACTCACTTTACACTTTACTGACTTTACTCATTGTACACTTTACTCACTTTACTCACTGTACACTTTACTCACTGTACACTTGACTCACTCTACACTTTACTCACTTTACTCACTGTACACTTTACTCACTGTACACTTTACTCACTGTACTCACTTTACTCACTTTACTCACTGTACACTTTACTTACTTTACTCACTGTACACTTTACTCACTGTACACTTTACTCACTTTACTCGCTGTACACTTTACTCACTGTACACTTTACTCACTGTACTCACTTTACTCACTGTACACTTTACTCACTTTACTCACTGTACTCACTCTACACTTTACTCACTGTACTCACTCTACACTTTACTCACTTTACTCACTCTACACTTTACTCACTGTACTCACTCTACACTTTACTCAAATCAAATCAAATCAAATGTATTTGTAAAGCCCGACAACACACGTTAATGTCCCCATGGGCCGGACACGTCTTCTTTAAACAAGTCAAGAAGAAACATAACAATAAGTCAAGAACAAAACAAGAACACCATAAGGTCCAACAAATTTAAGATATTTACAAATACATGAATGAGTGCAAACACTCCCAGACATACCCCACGCAAAGGTAAGGAAAAACTCACTAAAACCTAATAATAGGGAAAAAAGCACCACAGGCAGTGTGGAGGAGAGAAACCTTAGAAGGGCCATTCAAGGGGGGATCTCCCTTCTTAGATGTCGGTGATAGTAGTGTTGCAGACTGACAGTGGTAAGCATGCACTCATGTGTGTAGTGAAACACAGATGAGTGCATGCAATAGCAACTGAACATTTTGAAAAATTAAAGATAGAGCTGATAGCGATAGCAACTGAACATTTTGAAAGATTAAAGATAGAGCTGATAGCGAATCTATTTGAGGCACTCACTGTACACTTTACTCCCTTTACTCACTCTACAATTTACTCACTGTACACTTTACTCACTGTACACTTTACTCACTTTACTCACTGTACACTTTACTCACTTTACTCACTGTACACTTGACTCACTTTACTCACTGTACACTTTACTCACTTTAATCACTGTACACTTGACTCACTTTACTCACTGTACACTTTACTCACTCTACTCACTGTACACTTTACTCACTTTACTCACTGTACACTTTACTCACTGTACACTTTACTCACTTTACTCACTGTACACTTTATTCACTGTACACTTTACTCACTCTACACTTTACTCACTGTACACTTTACTCACTTTACTCACTGTATACTTTACTCACTGTACACTTTACTCACTGTACACTTTACTCACTCTACACTTTATTCACTGTACACTTTACTCACTGTACACTTTACTCACTCTACACTTTACTCACTGTACTCATTTTACTCACTTTACTCACTGTACACTTTACTCACATTACTCACTTTACACTTTACTCACTTTACTCATTGTACAATTTACTCACTTTACTCACTGTACACTTTACTCACTGTACACTTTACTCACTCTACACTTTACTCACTGTACTCATTTTACTCACTTTACTCACTGTACACTTTACTCACATTACTCACTTTACACTTTACTCACTTTACTCATTGTACAATTTACTCACTTTACTCACTGTACACTTTACTCACTGTACACTTTACTCACTTTACTCACTGTACACTTTACTCACTGTACACTTTACTCACTCTACACTTTACTCACTGTACACTTTACTCACTGTACACTTTACTCACTTTACACTTTACTCACTCTACACTTTACTCACTCTACACTTTACTCACTGTACACTTTACTCACTGTACACTTTACTCACTCTAGTCACTGTACACTTTACTCACTGTACACTTTACTCACTGTACACTTTACTCACTGTACACTTTATTCACTGTACACTTTACTCACTGTACACTTTACTCACTTTACTCACTGTACACTTTATTCACTGTACACTTTACTCACTTTACTCACTGTACACTTTACTCACTTTACTCACTCTACAATTTACTCACTGTACACTTTACTCACTTTACTCACTGTACACTTTACTCACTTTACTCACTGTACACTTGACTCACTTTACTCACTGTACACTTGACTCACTCTACTCACTGTACACTTTACTCACTTTACACACTGTACACTTTACTCACTGTACACTTTACTCACTTTACTCACTGTACACTTTACTTACTGTACACTTTACTCACTCTAGACTTTACTCACTGTACACTTTACTCACTGTACACTTTACTCACTGTACACTTTACTCACTGTACACTTTACTCACTTTTCTCACTTTACTCACTGTACACTTCACGCACTTTACTCACTGTACACTTTACTCACTTTACACTTTACTGACTTTACTCATTGTACACTTTACTCACTTTACTCACTGTACACTTTACTCACTGTACACTTGACTCACTCTACACTTTACTCACTTTACTCACTGTACACTTTACTCACTTTACACTTTACTCACTTTACTCACTGTACACTTTACTCACTTTACTCACTCTACACTTTAGTCACTCTACAATTTACTCACTTTACTCACTGTACACTTTACTCACTGTACACGTTACTCACTTTACACTTTACTCACTTTACTCACTGTACACTTTACTCACTTTACTCACTGTACACTTTACTCACTGTACTCACTTTACTCACATTACTCACTTTACTCACTGTACACTTTACTCACTTTACTCACTTTACTCACTCTACACTTTACTCACTTTACTCACTGTACACTTTACTCTCTGTACACTTTACTCACTGCACTCACTTTACTCACTTTACTCACTGTACACTTTACTCACTTTACTCACTGTACACTTTACTCACTTTACTCACTGTACACTTTACTCACTTTACTCACTGTACACTTTACTCACTTTACTCACTGTACACTGTACTCACTCTACCCTTTACTCACTTTACTCACTCTACACTTTACTCACTGTACTCACTGTACACTTTACTCAAATCAAATCAAATTTATTTGTAAGGCCCGACAACACACGTTAATGTCCCCATGGGCCGGACACGTCTTCTTTAAACAAGTCAAGAAGAAACATAACAATAAGTGAAGAACAAAACAAGAACACCATAAGGTCCAACAAATTTAAGATAAATACAAATAAATGAATGAGTGCAAACACTCCCAGACATACCCCATGCAAAGGTAAGGAAAAACTCACTAAAACCTAACAATAGGGAAAAAAGCACCACAGGCAGTGTGGAGGATAGAAACCTTAGAAGGGCCATTCAAGGGGGGATCTCCCTTCTTAGATGTCGGTGATAGTAGTGTTGCAGACTGCCAGTGGTAAGCATGCACTCATGTGTGTAGTGAAACACAGATGAGTGCATGCAATAGCAACTGAACATTTTGAAAAATGAAAGATAGAGCTGATAGCGATAGCAACTGAACATTTTGAAAGATTAAAGATAGAGCTGATAGCGAATCTATTTGAGGCACTCACTGTACACTTTACTCCCTTTACTCACTCTACAATTTACTCACTGTACACTTTACTCACTGTACACTTTACTCACTTTACTCACTGTACACTTTACTCACTTTACTCACTGTACACTTGACTCACTTTACTCACTGTACACTTTACTCACTTTAATCACTGTACACTTGACTCACTTTACTCACTGTACACTTTACTCACTCTACTCACTGTACACTTTACTCACTTTACTCACTGTACACTTTACTCACTGTACACTTTACTCACTTTACTCACTGTACACTTTACTCACTGTACACTTTACTCACTCTACACTTCACTCACTGTACACTTTACTCACTGTACACTTTACTCACTCTACACTTTACTCACTGTACACTTTACTCACTCTACACTTTACTCACTCTACACTTTACTCACTGCACACTTTACTCACTGTACACTTTACTCACTGTACACTTTACTCACTGTACACTTTACTCACTGTACACTTTACTCACTTTACTCACTGTACACTTTACTCACTTTACTCACTCTACAATTTACTCACTGTACACTTTAGTCACTGTACACTTTACAAACTTTACTCACTGTACACTTTACTCACTGTATACTTTACTCACTCTACACTTTATTCACTCTACACTTTACTCACTGTGCACTGACTCACTCTACACTTTACTCACTGTACACTTTACTCACTTTACTCACTTTACTCACTGTACACTTTACTCACTTTACTCACTGTACACTTTCCTCACTTTACACTTTACTCACTTTACTCACTGTACACTTTACTCACTTTACTCACTGTACACTTTACTCACTGTACACTTTACTCACTCTACACTTTACTCACTTTACTCACTGTACACTTTACTCACTGTACACTTTACTCACTGTACTTACTTTACTCACTTTACTCACTGTACACTTTACTTACTTTACTCACTGTACACTTTACTCACTCTACACTTTACTCACTTTACTCACTGTACATTTTACTCACTGTACTCACTGTACACTTTACTCACTTTACTCACTGTACACTTTACTCACTTTACTCACTGTACTCACTCTACACTTTACTCACTGTACTCACTCTACACTTTACTCACTTTACTCACTCTACACTTTACTCACTGTACTCACTGTACACTTTACTCAAATCAAATCAAATCAAATGTATTTGTAAAGCCCGACAACACACGTTAATGTCCCCATGGGCCGGACACGTCTTCTTTAAACAAGTCAAGAAGAAACATAACAATAAGTCAAGAACAAAACAAGAACACCATAAGGTCCAACAAATTTAAGATATTTACAAATACATGAATGAGTGCAAACACTCCCAGACATACCCCACGCAAAGGTAAGGAAAAACTCACTAAAACCTAATAATAGGGAAAAAAGCACCACAGGCAGTGTGGAGGAGAGAAACCTTAGAAGGGCCATTCAAGGGGGGATCTCCCTTCTTAGATGTCGGTGATAGTAGTGTTGCAGACTGACAGTGGTAAGCATGCACTCATGTGTGTAGTGAAACACAGATGAGTGCATGCAATAGCAACTGAACATTTTGAAAAATTAAAGATAGAGCTGATAGCGATAGCAACTGAACATTTTGAAAGATTAAAGATAGAGCTGATAGCGAATCTATTTGAGGCACTCACTGTACACTTTACTCCCTTTACTCACTCTACAATTTACTCACTGTACACTTTACTCACTGTACACTTTACTCACTTTACTCACTGTACACTTTACTCACTTTACTCACTGTACACTTGACTCACTTTACTCACTGTACACTTTACTCACTTTAATCACTGTACACTTGACTCACTTTACTCACTGTACACTTTACTCACTCTACTCACTGTACACTTTACTCACTTTACTCACTGTACACTTTACTCACTGTACACTTTACTCACTTTACTCACTGTACACTTTATTCACTGTACACTTTACTCACTCTACACTTTACTCACTGTACACTTTACTCACTTTACTCACTGTATACTTTACTCACTGTACACTTTACTCACTGTACACTTTACTCACTCTACACTTTATTCACTGTACACTTTACTCACTGTACACTTTACTCACTCTACACTTTACTCACTGTACTCATTTTACTCACTTTACTCACTGTACACTTTACTCACATTACTCACTTTACACTTTACTCACTTTACTCATTGTACAATTTACTCACTTTACTCACTGTACACTTTACTCACTGTACACTTTACTCACTTTACTCACTGTACACTTTACTCACTGTACACTTTACTCACTCTACACTTTACTCACTGTACACTTTACTCACTGTACACTTTACTCACTTTACACTTTACTCACTCTACACTTTACTCACTCTACACTTTACTCACTGTACACTTTACTCACTGTACACTTTACTCACTCTACTCACTGTACACTTTACTCACTGTACACTTTACTCACTGTACACTTTACTCACTGTACACTTTATTCACTGTACACTTTACTCACTGTACACTTTACTCACTTTACTCACTGTACACTTTATTCACTGTACACTTTACTCACTTTACTCACTGTACACTTTACTCACTTTACTCACTCTACAATTTACTCACTGTACACTTTACTCACTTTACTCACTGTACACTTTACTCACTTTACTCACTGTACACTTGACTCACTTTACTCACTGTACACTTGACTCACTCTACTCACTGTACACTTTACTCACTTTACACACTGTACACTTTACTCACTGTACACTTTACTCACTTTACTCACTGTACACTTTACTTACTGTACACTTTACTCACTCTAGACTTTACTCACTGTACACTTTACTCACTGTACACTTTACTCACTGTACACTTTACTCACTGTACACTTTACTCACTTTTCTCACTTTACTCACTGTACACTTCACGCACTTTACTCACTGTACACTTTACTCACTTTACACTTTACTGACTTTACTCATTGTACACTTTACTCACTTTACTCACTGTACACTTTACTCACTGTACACTTGACTCACTCTACACTTTACTCACTTTACTCACTGTACACTTTACTCACTGTACACTTTACTCACTGTACTCACTTTACTCACTTTACTCACTGTACACGTTACTTACTTTACTCACTGTACACTTTACTCACTGTACACTTTACTCACTTTACTCGCTGTACACTTTACTCACTGTACACTTTACTCACTCTACACTTCACTCACTGTACACTTTACTCACTGTACACTTTACTCACTCTACACTTTACTCACTGTACACTTTACTCACTGTACACTTTACTCACTTTACTCACTGTACACTTTACTCACTTTACTCACTGTACACTTGACTCACTTTACTCACTGTACACTTTACTCACTTTAATCACTGTACACTTGACTCACTTTACTCACTGTACACTTTACTCACTCTACTCACTGTACACTTTACTCACTTTACTCACTGTACACTTTACTCACTGTACACTTTACTCACTTTACTCACTGTACACTTTACTCACTGTACACTTTACTCACTCTACACTTCACTCACTGTACACTTTACTCACTGTACACTTTACTCACTCTACACTTTACTCACTGTACACTTTACTCACTCTACACTTTACTCACTCTACACTTTACTCACTGCACACTTTACTCACTGTACACTTTACTCACTGTACACTTTACTCACTGTACACTTTACTCACTGTACACTTTACTCACTTTACTCACTGTACACTTTACTCACTTTACTCACTCTACAATTTACTCACTGTACACTTTAGTCACTGTACACTTTACAAACTTTACTCACTGTACACTTTACTCACTGTATACTTTACTCACTCTACACTTTATTCACTCTACACTTTACTCACTGTGCACTGACTCACTCTACACTTTACTCACTGTACACTTTACTCACTTTACTCACTTTACTCACTGTACACTTTACTCACTTTACTCACTGTACACTTTCCTCACTTTACACTTTACTCACTTTACTCACTGTACACTTTACTCACTTTACTCACTGTACACTTTACTCACTGTACACTTTACTCACTCTACACTTTACTCACTTTACTCACTGTACACTTTACTCACTGTACACTTTACTCACTGTACTTACTTTACTCACTTTACTCACTGTACACTTTACTTACTTTACTCACTGTACACTTTACTCACTCTACACTTTACTCACTTTACTCACTGTACATTTTACTCACTGTACTCACTGTACACTTTACTCACTTTACTCACTGTACACTTTACTCACTTTACTCACTGTACTCACTCTACACTTTACTCACTGTACTCACTCTACACTTTACTCACTTTACTCACTCTACACTTTACTCACTGTACTCACTGTACACTTTACTCAAATCAAATCAAATCAAATGTATTTGTAAAGCCCGACAACACACGTTAATGTCCCCATGGGCCGGACACGTCTTCTTTAAACAAGTCAAGAAGAAACATAACAATAAGTCAAGAACAAAACAAGAACACCATAAGGTCCAACAAATTTAAGATATTTACAAATACATGAATGAGTGCAAACACTCCCAGACATACCCCACGCAAAGGTAAGGAAAAACTCACTAAAACCTAATAATAGGGAAAAAAGCACCACAGGCAGTGTGGAGGAGAGAAACCTTAGAAGGGCCATTCAAGGGGGGATCTCCCTTCTTAGATGTCGGTGATAGTAGTGTTGCAGACTGACAGTGGTAAGCATGCACTCATGTGTGTAGTGAAACACAGATGAGTGCATGCAATAGCAACTGAACATTTTGAAAAATTAAAGATAGAGCTGATAGCGATAGCAACTGAACATTTTGAAAGATTAAAGATAGAGCTGATAGCGAATCTATTTGAGGCACTCACTGTACACTTTACTCCCTTTACTCACTCTACAATTTACTCACTGTACACTTTACTCACTGTACACTTTACTCACTTTACTCACTGTACACTTTACTCACTTTACTCACTGTACACTTGACTCACTTTACTCACTGTACACTTTACTCACTTTAATCACTGTACACTTGACTCACTTTACTCACTGTACACTTTACTCACTCTACTCACTGTACACTTTACTCACTTTACTCACTGTACACTTTACTCACTGTACACTTTACTCACTTTACTCACTGTACACTTTATTCACTGTACACTTTACTCACTCTACACTTTACTCACTGTACACTTTACTCACTTTACTCACTGTATACTTTACTCACTGTACACTTTACTCACTGTACACTTTACTCACTCTACACTTTATTCACTGTACACTTTACTCACTGTACACTTTACTCACTCTACACTTTACTCACTGTACTCATTTTACTCACTTTACTCACTGTACACTTTACTCACATTACTCACTTTACACTTTACTCACTTTACTCATTGTACAATTTACTCACTTTACTCACTGTACACTTTACTCACTGTACACTTTACTCACTTTACTCACTGTACACTTTACTCACTGTACACTTTACTCACTCTACACTTTACTCACTGTACACTTTACTCACTGTACACTTTACTCACTTTACACTTTACTCACTCTACACTTTACTCACTCTACACTTTACTCACTGTACACTTTACTCACTGTACACTTTACTCACTCTACTCACTGTACACTTTACTCACTGTACACTTTACTCACTGTACACTTTACTCACTGTACACTTTATTCACTGTACACTTTACTCACTGTACACTTTACTCACTTTACTCACTGTACACTTTATTCACTGTACACTTTACTCACTTTACTCACTGTACACTTTACTCACTTTACTCACTCTACAATTTACTCACTGTACACTTTACTCACTTTACTCACTGTACACTTTACTCACTTTACTCACTGTACACTTGACTCACTTTACTCACTGTACACTTGACTCACTCTACTCACTGTACACTTTACTCACTTTACACACTGTACACTTTACTCACTGTACACTTTACTCACTTTACTCACTGTACACTTTACTTACTGTACACTTTACTCACTCTAGACTTTACTCACTGTACACTTTACTCACTGTACACTTTACTCACTGTACACTTTACTCACTGTACACTTTACTCACTTTTCTCACTTTACTCACTGTACACTTCACGCACTTTACTCACTGTACACTTTACTCACTTTACACTTTACTGACTTTACTCATTGTACACTTTACTCACTTTACTCACTGTACACTTTACTCACTGTACACTTGACTCACTCTACACTTTACTCACTTTACTCACTGTACACTTTACTCACTGTACACTTTACTCACTGTACTCACTTTACTCACTTTACTCACTGTACACGTTACTTACTTTACTCACTGTACACTTTACTCACTGTACACTTTACTCACTTTACTCGCTGTACACTTTACTCACTGTACACTTTACTCACTGTACTCACTTTACTCACTGTACACTTTACTCACTTTACTCACTGTACTCACTCTACACTTTACTCACTGTACTCACTCTACACTTTACTCACTTTACTCACTCTACACTTTACTCACTGTACTCACTGTACACTTTACTCAAATCAAATCAAATCAAATGTATTTGTAAAGCCCGACAACACACGTTAATGTCCCCATGGGCCGGACACGTCTTCTTTAAACAAGTCAAGAAGAAACATAACAATAAGTCAAGAACAAAACAAGAACACCATAAGGTCCAACAAATTTAAGATATTTACAAATACATGAATGAGTGCAAACACTCCCAGACATACCCCACGCAAAGGTAAGGAAAAACTCACTAAAACCTAATAATAGGGAAAAAAGCACCACAGGCAGTGTGGAGGAGAGAAACCTTAGAAGGGCCATTCAAGGGGGGATCTCCCTTCTTAGATGTCGGTGATAGTAGTGTTGCAGACTGACAGTGGTAAGCATGCACTCATGTGTGTAGTGAAACACAGATGAGTGCATGCAATAGCAACTGAACATTTTGAAAAATTAAAGATAGAGCTGATAGCGATAGCAACTGAACATTTTGAAAGATTAAAGATAGAGCTGATAGCGAATCTATTTGAGGCACTCACTGTACACTTTACTCCCTTTACTCACTCTACAATTTACTCACTGTACACTTTACTGACTGTACACTTTACTCACTTTACTCACTGTACACTTTACTCACTTTACTCACTGTACACTTGACTCACTTTACTCACTGTACACTTTACTCACTTTAATCACTGTACACTTGACTCACTTTACTCACTGTACACTTTACTCACTCTACTCACTGTACACTTTACTCACTTTACTCACTGTACACTTTACTCACTGTACACTTTACTCACTTTACTCACTGTACACTTTATTCACTGTACACTTTACTCACTCTACACTTTACTCACTGTACACTTTACTCACTTTACTCACTGTATACTTTACTCACTGTACACTTTACTCACTGTACACTTTACTCACTCTACACTTTATTCACTGTACACTTTACTCACTGTACACTTTACTCACTCTACACTTTACTCACTGTACTCATTTTACTCACTTTACTCACTGTACACTTTACTCACATTACTCACTTTACACTTTACTCACTTTACTCATTGTACAATTTACTCACTTTACTCACTGTACACTTTACTCACTGTACACTTTACTCACTTTACTCACTGTACACTTTACTCACTGTACACTTTACTCACTCTACACTTTACTCACTGTACACTTTACTCACTGTACACTTTACTCACTTTACACTTTACTCACTCTACACTTTACTCACTCTACACTTTACTCACTCTACACTTTACTCACTGTACACTTTACTCACTCTACTCACTGTACACTTTACTCACTGTACACTTTACTCACTGTACACTTTACTCACTGTACACTTTATTCACTGTACACTTTACTCACTGTACACTTTACTCACTTTACTCACTGTACACTTTATTCACTGTACACTTTACTCACTTTACTCACTGTACACTTTACTCACTTTACTCACTCTACAATTTACTCACTGTACACTTTACTCACTTTACTCACTGTACACTTTACTCACTTTACTCACTGTACACTTGACTCACTTTACTCACTGTACACTTGACTCACTCTACTCACTGTACACTTTACTCACTTTACACACTGTACACTTTACTCACTGTACACTTTACTCACTTTACTCACTGTACACTTTACTTACTGTACACTTTACTCACTCTAGACTTTACTCACTGTACACTTTACTCACTGTACACTTTACTCACTGTACACTTTACTCACTGTACACTTTACTCACTTTTCTCACTTTACTCACTGTACACTTCACGCACTTTACTCACTGTACACTTTACTCACTTTACACTTTACTGACTTTACTCATTGTACACTTTACTCACTTTACTCACTGTACACTTTACTCACTGTACACTTGACTCACTCTACACTTTACTCACTTTACTCACTGTACACTTTACTCACTGTACACTTTACTCACTGTACTCACTTTACTCACTTTACTCACTGTACACTTTACTTACTTTACTCACTGTACACTTTACTCACTGTACACTTTACTCACTTTACTCGCTGTACACTTTACTCACTGTACACTTTACTCACTGTACTCACTTTACTCACTGTACACTTTACTCACTTTACTCACTGTACTCACTCTACACTTTACTCACTGTACTCACTCTACACTTTACTCACTTTACTCACTCTACACTTTACTCACTGTACTCACTGTACACTTTACTCAAATCAAATCAAATGTATTTGTAAAGCCCGACAACACACGTTAATGTCCCCATGGGCCGGACACGTCTTCTTTAAACAAGTCAAGAAGAAACATAACAATAAGTCAAGAACAAAACAAGAACACCATAAGGTCCAACAAATTTAAGATATTTACAAATACATGAATGAGTGCAAACACTCCCAGACATACCCCACGCAAAGGTAAGGAAAAACTCACTAAAACCTAATAATAGGGAAAAAAGCACCACAGGCAGTGTGGAGGAGAGAAACCTTAGAAGGGCCATTCAAGGGGGGATCTCCCTTCTTAGATGTCGGTGATAGTAGTGTTGCAGACTGACAGTGGTAAGCATGCACTCATGTGTGTAGTGAAACACAGATGAGTGCATGCAATAGCAACTGAACATTTTGAAAAATTAAAGATAGAGCTGATAGCGATAGCAACTGAACATTTTGAAAGATTAAAGATAGAGCTGATAGCGAATCTATTTGAGGCACTCACTGTACACTTTACTCCCTTTACTCACTCTACAATTTACTCACTGTACACTTTACTCACTGTACACTTTACTCACTTTACTCACTGTACACTTTACTCACTTTACTCACTGTACACTTGACTCACTTTACTCACTGTACACTTTACTCACTTTAATCACTGTACACTTGACTCACTTTACTCACTGTACACTTTACTCACTCTACTCACTGTACACTTTACTCACTTTACTCACTGTACACTTTACTCACTGTACACTTTACTCACTTTACTCACTGTACACTTTATTCACTGTACACTTTACTCACTCTACACTTTACTCACTGTACACTTTACTCACTTTACTCACTGTACACTTTACTCACTGTACACTTTACTCACTGTACACTTTACTCACTCTACACTTTATTCACTGTACACTTTACTCACTGTACACTTTACTCACTCTACACTTTACTCACTGTACTCATTTTACTCACTTTACTCACTGTACACTTTACTCACATTACTCACTTTACACTTTACTCACTTTACTCACTGTACACTTTACTCACTGTACACTTTACTCACTGTACACTTTACTCACTCTACACTTTACTCACTGTACACTTTACTCACTGTACACTTTACTCACTGTACACTTTACTCACTGTACACTTTACTCACTCTACACTTTACTCACTCTACTCACTGTACACTTTACTCACTGTACACTTTACTCACTGTACACTTTACTCACTGTACACTTTACTCACTGTACACTTTACTCACTTTACTCACTGTACACTTTACTCACTTTACTCACTGTACACTTTACTCACTGTACACTTTACTCACTTTACTCAATGTACACTTTACTCACTTTACTCACTCTACAATTTACTCGCTGTACACTTTACTCACTGTACACTTTACAAACTTTACTCACTGTACACTTTACTCACTGTATACTTTACTCACTCTACACTTTATTCACTCTACACTTTACTCACTGTGCACTTCACTCACTCTACACTTTACTCACTGTACACTTTACTCACTTTACTCACTTTACTCACTGTACACTTTACTCACTTTACTCACTCTACACTTTCCTCACTTTACACTTTACTCACTTTACTCACTGTACACTTTACTCACTTTACTCACTGTACACTTTACTCACTGTACACTTTACTCACTCTACACTTTACTCACTTTACTCACTGTACACTTTACTCACTGTACACTTTACTCACTGTACTCACTTTACTCACTTTACTCACTGTACACTTTACTTACTTTACTCACTGTACACTTTACTCACTCTACACTTTACTCACTTTACTCACTGTACATTTTACTCACTGTACACTTTACTCACTGTACTCACTTTACTCACTGGACACTTTACTCACTTTACTCACTGTACACTTTACTCACTTTACTCACTCTACAATTTACTCACTGTACACTTTACTCACTGTACACTTTACAAACTTTACTCACTGTACACTTACTTTACTCACTCTACACTTTATTCACTCTACACTTTACTCACTGTGCACTTTACTCACTGTACACTTTACTCACTTTACTCACTTTACTCACTGTACACTTTACTCACTTTACTCACTGAACACTTTCCTCACTTTACACTTTACTCAATTTACTCACTGTACACTTTACTCACTTTACTCACTGTACACTCTACTCACTGTACACTTTACTCACTCTACACTTTACTCACTTTACTCACTGTACACTTTACTCACTGTACACTTTACTCACTGTACTCACTTTACTCACTTTACTCACTGTACACTTTACTCACTCTACACTTTACTCACTTTACTCACTGTACATTTTACTCACTGTACACTTTACTCACTGTACTCACTTTACTCACTGTACACTTTACTCACTTTACTCACTGTACACTTTACTCACTTTACTCACTGTACACTTTACTCACTTTACTCACTGTACACTTTACTCACTTTACTCACTGTACCCTTGACTCACTTTACTCACTGTACTCACTCTACACTTTACTCACTGTACTCACTCTACACTTTACTCACTTTACTCACTCTACACTTTACTCACTGTACTCACTGTACACTTTACTCAAATCAAATCAAATCAAATGTATTTGTAAAGCCCGACAACACACGTTAATGTCCCCATGTGCCGGACACGTCTTCTTTAAACAAGTCAAGAAGAAACATAACAATAAGTCAAGAACAAAACAAGAACACCATAAGGTCCAACAAATTTAAGATATTTACAAATACATGAATGAGTGCAAACACTCCCAGACATACCCCACGCAAAGGTAAGGAAAAACTCACTAAAACCTAATAATAGGGAAAAAAGCACCACAGGCAGTGTGGAGGAGAGAAACCTTAGAAGGGCCATTCAAGGGGGGATCTCCCTTCTTAGATGTCGGTGATAGTAGTGTTGCAGACTGACAGTGGTAAGCATGCACTCATGTGTGTAGTGAAACACAGATGAGTGCATGCAATAGCAACTGAACATTTTGAAAAATTAAAGATAGAGCTGATAGCGATAGCAACTGAACATTTTGAAAGATTAAAGATAGAGCTGATAGCGAATCTATTTGAGGCACTCACTGTACACTTTACTCCCTTTACTCACTCTACAATTTACTCACTGTACACTTTACTCACTGTACACTTTACTCATTTTACTCACTGTACACTTTACTCACTTTACTCACTGTACACTTTACTCACTGTACTCACTGTACACTTTACTCACTTTACTCACTGTACACTTTACTCACTGTACACTTTACTCACTTTACTCACTGTACACTATACTCACTGTACACTTTACTCACTGTACACTTTACTCACTCTACACTTTATTCACTGTACACTTTACTCACTGTACACTTTACTCACTTTACTCACTCTACACTTTACTCACTGTACTCACTGTACACTTTACTCAAATCAAATCAAATCAAATGTATTTGTAAGGCCCGGCAACACACATTAATGTCCCCATGGGCCAGACACGTCTTCTTTAAACAAGTCAAGAAGAAACTTAACAATAAGTCAAGAACAAAACAAGAACACCATAAGGTCCAACAAATTTAAGATATTTACAAATACATGAATGAGTGCAAACACTCCCAGACATACCCCACGCAAAGGTAAGGAAAAACTCACTAAAACCTAACAATAGGGAAAAAAGCACCACAGGCAGTGTGGAGGAGAGAAACCTTAGAAGGGCCATTCAAGGGGGGATCTCCCTTCTTAGATGTCGGTGATAGTAGTGTTGCAGACTGACAGTGGTAAGCATGCACTCGTGTGTGTAGTGAAACACAGATGAGTGCATGCAATAGCAACTGAACATTTTGAAAAATTAAAGATAGAGCTGATAGCGATAGCAACTGAACATTTTGAAAGATTAAAGATAGAGCTGATAGCGAATCTATTTGAGGCACTCACTGTACACTTTACTCCCTTTACTCACTCTACAATTTACTCACTGTACACTTTACTCACTGTACACTTTACTCACTTTACTCACTGTACACTTTACTCACTTTACTCACTGTACACTTGACTCAC
The DNA here is from genome assembly GCF_963971535.1 of Notolepis coatsorum. Lineage (NCBI taxonomy): Eukaryota > Metazoa > Chordata > Actinopteri > Aulopiformes > Paralepididae > Notolepis > Notolepis coatsorum. The sequence continues at coordinate 187,778,865 of NC_140167.1, forward strand.
TTTACTCACTGTACACTTTACTCACTTTAATCACTGTACACTTGACTCACTTTACTCACTGTACACTTTACTCACTCTACTCACTGTACACTTTACTCACTTTACTCACTGTACACTTTACTCACTGTACACTTTACTCACTTTACTCACTGTACACTTTACTCACTGTACACTTTACTCACTCTACACTTTATTCACTGTACACTTTACTCACTGTACACTTTACTCACTCTACACTTTACTCACTGTACACTTTACTCACTCTACACTTTACTCACTGTACACTTTACTCACTGTACACTTTACTCACTGTACACTTTACTCACTGTACACTTTACTCACTGTACACTTTACTCACTGTACACTTTACTCACTTTACTCACTGTACACTTTACTCACTTTACTCACTCTACAATTTACTCACTGTACACTTTACTCACTGTACACTTTACAAACTTTACTCACTGTACACTTTACTCACTGTATACTTTACTCACTCTACACTTTATTCACTCTACACTTTACTCACTGTGCACTTTACTCACTCTACACTTTACTCACTGTACACTTTACTCACTCTACACTTTACTCACTGTACACTTTACTCACTGTACACTTTACTCACTGTACACTTTACTCACTTTACTCAATTTACTCACTGTACACTTTCCTCACTTTACACTTTACTCACTTTACTCACTGTACACTTTACTCACTTTACTCACTGTACACTTTACTCACTGTACACTTTACTCACTTTACTCACTGTACACTTTACTCACTGTACACTTTACTCACTGTACTCACTTTACTCACTTTACTCACTGTACACTTTACTTACTTTACTCACTGTACACTTTACTCACTCTACACTTTACTCACTTTACTCACTGTACATTTTACTCGCTGTACACTTTACTCACTGTACTCACTTTACTCACTGTACACTTTACTCACTTTACTCACTGTACACTTTACTCACTGTACACTTTACTCACTTTACTCACTGTACACTTTACTCACTTTACTCACTGTACCCTTGACTCACTTTACTCACTGTACTCACTCTACACTTTACTCACTGTACTCACTCTACACTTTACTCACTTTACTCACTCTACACTTTACTCACTGTACTCACTGTACACTTTACTCAAATCAAATCAAATCAAATGTATTTGTAAGGCCCGACAACACACGTTAATGTCTCCATGGGCCGGACACGTCTTCTTTAAACAAGTCAAGAAGAAACATAACAATAAGTCAAGAACAAAACAAGAACACCATAAGGTCCAACAAATTTAAGATATTTACAAATACATGAATGAGTGCAAACACTCCCAGACATACCCCACGCAAAGGTAAGGAAAAACTCACTAAAACCTAACAATAGGGAAACAAGCACCACAGACAGTGTGGAGGAGAGAAACCTTAGAAGGGCCATTCAAGGGGGGATCTCCCTTCTTAGATGTCGGTGATAGTAGTGTTGCAGACTGACAGTGGTAAGCATGCACGCATGTGTGTAGTGAAACACAGATGAGTGCATGCAATAGCAACTGAACATTTTGAAAAATTAAAGATAGAGCTGATAGCGATAGCAACTGAACATTTTGAAAGATTAAAGATAGAGCTGATAGCGAATCTATTTTTAGGCACTCACTGTACACTTTACTCCCTTTACTCACTCTACAATTTACTCACTGTACACTTTACTCACTGTACACTTTACTCACTGAACACTTTACTCACTTTACTCACTGTACACTTGACTCACTGTACACTTTACTCACTTTACTCACTGTACACTTTATTCACTATACACTTTACTCACTCTACACTTTACTCACTGTACACTTTACTCACTTTACTCACTGTACACTTTACTCACTGTACACTTTACTCACTGTACACTTTACTCACTCTACACTTTATTCACTGTACACTTTACTCACTGTACACTTTACTCACTTTACTCACTGTACACTTGACTCACTTTATTCACTGTACACTTTACTCACTCTACTCACTGTACACTTTACTCACTTTACTCACTGTACACTTTACTCACTGTACACTTTACTCACTTTACTCACTGTACACTTTATTCACTATACACTTTACTCACTCTACACTTTACTCACTGTACACTTTACTCACTTTACTCACTGTACACTTTACTCACTGTACACTTTACTCACTGTACACTTTACTCACTCTACACTTTATTCACTGTACACTTTACTCACTGTACACTTTACTCACTCTACACTTTACTCACTGTACTCATTTTACTCACTTTACTCACTGTACACTTTACTCACATTACTCACTTTACAATTTACTCACTGTACACTTTACTCACTGTACACTTTACTCACTTTACTCACTGTACACTTTACTCACTTTACTCACTGTACACTTGACTCACTTTACTCACTGTACACTTTACTCACTTTAATCACTGTACACTTGACTCACTTTACTCACTGTACACTTTACTCACTCTACTCACTGTACACTTTACTCACTTTACTCACTGTACACTTTACTCACTGTACACTTTACTCACTTTACTCACTGTACACTTTATTCACTGTACACTTTACTCACTCTACACTTTACTCACTGTACACTTTACTCACTTTACTCACTGTATACTTTACTCACTGTACACTTTACTCACTGTACACTTTACTCACTCTACACTTTATTCACTGTACACTTTACTCACTGTACACTTTACTCACTCTACACTTTACTCACTGTACTCATTTTACTCACTTTACTCACTGTACACTTTACTCACATTACTCACTTTACACTTTACTCACTTTACTCATTGTACACTTTACTCACTTTACTCACTGTACACTTTACTCACTTTACTCACTGTAGACTTTACTCACTTTACTCACTGTACACTTTACTCACTTTACTCACTGTACACTTTACTCACTTTACTCACTGTACACTTTACTCACTTTACTCACTGTACACTTGACTCACTTTACTCACTGTACTCACTCTACACTTTACTCACTGTACTCACTCTACACTTTACTCACTTTACTCACTGTACACTTTACTCACTGTACAATATACTCACTTTACTCACTGTACACTTTACTCACTGTACACTTTACTCACTTTACTCACTGTACACTTTACTCACTTTACTCACTGTACACTTTACTCACTTTACTCACTCTACACTTTAGTCACTCTACAATTTACTCACTTTACTCACTGTACACTTTACTCACTTTACTCACTGTACACTTTACTCACTTTACTCACTGTACACTTTACTCACTTTACTCACTGTACACTTTACTCACTTGACTCACTGTACACTTGACTCACTTTACTCACTGTACACTTTACTCACTTTACTCACTGTACACTTGACTCACTTTACTCACTGTACACTTTACTCACTCTACTCACTGTACACTTTACTCACTTTACTCACTGTACACTTTACTCACTACACTTTACTCACTGTACACTTTACTCACTGTATACTTTACTCACTGTACACTTTACTCACTGTACACTTTACTCACTTTACTCACTGTACACTTTACTCACTTTACTCACTGTACACTTTACTCACTGTACAATATACTCACTTTACTCACTGTACACTTTACTCACTGTACACTTTACTCACTTTACTCACTGTACACTTTACTCACTGTACACTTTACTCACTCTACACTTTACTCACTGTACACTTTACTCACTGTACACTTTACTCACTCTACACTTTACTCACTGTACACTTTACTCACTTTACTCACTGTACACTTTACTCACTGTACACTTTACTCACTTTACACTTTACTCACTTTACTCACTGTACACTTTACTCACTTTACTCACTCTACACTTTAGTCACTCTACAATTTACTCACTTTACTCACTGTACACTTTACTCACTGTACACGTTACTCACTTTACACTTTACTCACTTTACTCACTGTACACTTTACTCACTTTACTCACTGTACACTTTACTCACTGTACTCACTTTACTCACATTACTCACTTTACTCACTGTACACTTTACTCACTTTACTCACTTTACTCACTCTACACTTTACTCACTTTACTCACTGTACACTTTACTCTCTGTACACTTTACTCACTGCACTCACTTTACTCACTTTACTCACTGTACACTTTACTCACTTTACTCACTGTACACTTTACTCACTTTACTCACTGTACACTTTACTCACTTTACTCACTGTACACTTTACTCACTTTACTCACTGTACACTGTACTCACTCTACCCTTTACTCACTTTACTCACTCTACACTTTACTCACTGTACTCACTGTACACTTTACTCAAATCAAATCAAATTTATTTGTAAGGCCCGACAACACACGTTAATGTCCCCATGGGCCGGACACGTCTTCTTTAAACAAGTCAAGAAGAAACATAACAATAAGTGAAGAACAAAACAAGAACACCATAAGGTCCAACAAATTTAAGATAAATACAAATAAATGAATGAGTGCAAACACTCCCAGACATACCCCATGCAAAGGTAAGGAAAAACTCACTAAAACCTAACAATAGGGAAAAAAGCACCACAGGCAGTGTGGAGGATAGAAACCTTAGAAGGGCCATTCAAGGGGGGATCTCCCTTCTTAGATGTCGGTGATAGTAGTGTTGCAGACTGCCAGTGGTAAGCATGCACTCATGTGTGTAGTGAAACACAGATGAGTGCATGCAATAGCAACTGAACATTTTGAAAAATGAAAGATAGAGCTGATAGCGATAGCAACTGAACATTTTGAAAGATTAAAGATAGAGCTGATAGCGAATCTATTTGAGGCACTCACTGTACACTTTACTCCCTTTACTCACTCTACAATTTACTCACTGTACACTTTACTCACTGTACACTTTACTCACTTTACTCACTGTACACTTTACTCACTTTACTCACTGTACACTTGACTCACTTTACTCACTGTACACTTTACTCACTTTACTCACTCTACAATTTACTCACTGTACACTTTACTCACTGTACACTTTACAAACTTTACTCACTGTACACTTTACTCACTGTATACTTTACTCACTCTACACTTTATTCACTCTACACTTTACTCACTGTGCACTTTACTCACTCTACACTTTACTCACTGTACACTTTACTCACTCTACACTTTACTCACTGTACACTTTACTCACTGTACACTTTACTCACTGTACACTTTACTCACTTTACTCAATTTACTCACTGTACACTTTCCTCACTTTACACTTTACTCACTTTACTCACTGTACACTTTACTCACTTTACTCACTGTACACTTTACTCACTGTACACTTTACTCACTTTACTCACTGTACACTTTACTCACTGTACACTTTACTCACTGTACTCACTTTACTCACTTTACTCACTGTACACTTTACTTACTTTACTCACTGTACACTTTACTCACTCTACACTTTACTCACTTTACTCACTGTACATTTTACTCACTGTACACTTTACTCACTGTACTCACTTTACTCACTGTACACTTTACTCACTTTACTCACTGTACACTTTACTCACTGTACACTTTACTCACTTTACTCACTGTACACTTTACTCACTTTACTCACTGTACCCTTGACTCACTTTACTCACTGTACTCACTCTACACTTTACTCACTGTACTCACTCTACACTTTACTCACTTTACTCACTCTACACTTTACTCACTGTACTCACTGTACACTTTACTCAAATCAAATCAAATCAAATGTATTTGTAAGGCCCGACAACACACGTTAATGTCTCCATGGGCCGGACACGTCTTCTTTAAACAAGTCAAGAAGAAACATAACAATAAGTCAAGAACAAAACAAGAACACCATAAGGTCCAACAAATTTAAGATATTTACAAATACATGAATGAGTGCAAACACTCCCAGACATACCCCACGCAAAGGTAAGGAAAAACTCACTAAAACCTAACAATAGGGAAACAAGCACCACAGACAGTGTGGAGGAGAGAAACCTTAGAAGGGCCATTCAAGGGGGGATCTCCCTTCTTAGATGTCGGTGATAGTAGTGTTGCAGACTGACAGTGGTAAGCATGCACGCATGTGTGTAGTGAAACACAGATGAGTGCATGCAATAGCAACTGAACATTTTGAAAAATTAAAGATAGAGCTGATAGCGATAGCAACTGAACATTTTGAAAGATTAAAGATAGAGCTGATAGCGAATCTATTTTTAGGCACTCACTGTACACTTTACTCCCTTTACTCACTCTACAATTTACTCACTGTACACTTTACTCACTGTACACTTTACTCACTGAACACTTTACTCACTTTACTCACTGTACACTTGACTCACTGTACACTTTACTCACTTTACTCACTGTACACTTTATTCACTATACACTTTACTCACTCTACACTTTACTCACTGTACACTTTACTCACTTTACTCACTGTACACTTTACTCACTGTACACTTTACTCACTGTACACTTTACTCACTCTACACTTTATTCACTGTACACTTTACTCACTGTACACTTTACTCACTTTACTCACTGTACACTTGACTCACTTTATTCACTGTACACTTTACTCACTCTACTCACTGTACACTTTACTCACTTTACTCACTGTACACTTTACTCACTGTACACTTTACTCACTTTACTCACTGTACACTTTATTCACTATACACTTTACTCACTCTACACTTTACTCACTGTACACTTTACTCACTTTACTCACTGTACACTTTACTCACTGTACACTTTACTCACTGTACACTTTACTCACTCTACACTTTATTCACTGTACACTTTACTCACTGTACACTTTACTCACTCTACACTTTACTCACTGTACTCATTTTACTCACTTTACTCACTGTACACTTTACTCACATTACTCACTTTACAATTTACTCACTGTACACTTTACTCACTGTACACTTTACTCACTTTACTCACTGTACACTTTACTCACTTTACTCACTGTACACTTGACTCACTTTACTCACTGTACACTTTACTCACTTTAATCACTGTACACTTGACTCACTTTACTCACTGTACACTTTACTCACTCTACTCACTGTACACTTTACTCACTTTACTCACTGTACACTTTACTCACTGTACACTTTACTCACTTTACTCACTGTACACTTTATTCACTGTACACTTTACTCACTCTACACTTTACTCACTGTACACTTTACTCACTTTACTCACTGTATACTTTACTCACTGTACACTTTACTCACTGTACACTTTACTCACTCTACACTTTATTCACTGTACACTTTACTCACTGTACACTTTACTCACTCTACACTTTACTCACTGTACTCATTTTACTCACTTTACTCACTGTACACTTTACTCACATTACTCACTTTACACTTTACTCACTTTACTCATTGTACACTTTACTCACTTTACTCACTGTACACTTTACTCACTTTACTCACTGTAGACTTTACTCACTTTACTCACTGTACACTTTACTCACTTTACTCACTGTACACTTTACTCACTTTACTCACTGTACACTTTACTCACTTTACTCACTGTACACTTGACTCACTTTACTCACTGTACTCACTCTACACTTTACTCACTGTACTCACTCTACACTTTACTCACTTTACTCACTGTACACTTTACTCACTGTACAATATACTCACTTTACTCACTGTACACTTTACTCACTGTACACTTTACTCACTTTACTCACTGTACACTTTACTCACTTTACTCACTGTACACTTTACTCACTTTACTCACTCTACACTTTAGTCACTCTACAATTTACTCACTTTACTCACTGTACACTTTACTCACTTTACTCACTGTACACTTTACTCACTTTACTCACTGTACACTTTACTCACTTTACTCACTGTACACTTTACTCACTTGACTCACTGTACACTTGACTCACTTTACTCACTGTACACTTTACTCACTTTACTCACTGTACACTTGACTCACTTTACTCACTGTACACTTTACTCACTCTACTCACTGTACACTTTACTCACTTTACTCACTGTACACTTTACTCACTACACTTTACTCACTGTACACTTTACTCACTGTATACTTTACTCACTGTACACTTTACTCACTGTACACTTTACTCACTTTACTCACTGTACACTTTACTCACTTTACTCACTGTACACTTTACTCACTGTACAATATACTCACTTTACTCACTGTACACTTTACTCACTGTACACTTTACTCACTTTACTCACTGTACACTTTACTCACTGTACACTTTACTCACTCTACACTTTACTCACTGTACACTTTACTCACTGTACACTTTACTCACTCTACACTTTACTCACTGTACACTTTACTCACTTTACTCACTGTACACTTTACTCACTGTACACTTTACTCACTTTACACTTTACTCACTTTACTCACTGTACACTTTACTCACTTTACTCACTCTACACTTTAGTCACTCTACAATTTACTCACTTTACTCACTGTACACTTTACTCACTGTACACGTTACTCACTTTACACTTTACTCACTTTACTCACTGTACACTTTACTCACTTTACTCACTGTACACTTTACTCACTGTACTCACTTTACTCACATTACTCACTTTACTCACTGTACACTTTACTCACTTTACTCACTTTACTCACTCTACACTTTACTCACTTTACTCACTGTACACTTTACTCTCTGTACACTTTACTCACTGCACTCACTTTACTCACTTTACTCACTGTACACTTTACTCACTTTACTCACTGTACACTTTACTCACTTTACTCACTGTACACTTTACTCACTTTACTCACTGTACACTTTACTCACTTTACTCACTGTACACTGTACTCACTCTACCCTTTACTCACTTTACTCACTCTACACTTTACTCACTGTACTCACTGTACACTTTACTCAAATCAAATCAAATTTATTTGTAAGGCCCGACAACACACGTTAATGTCCCCATGGGCCGGACACGTCTTCTTTAAACAAGTCAAGAAGAAACATAACAATAAGTGAAGAACAAAACAAGAACACCATAAGGTCCAACAAATTTAAGATAAATACAAATAAATGAATGAGTGCAAACACTCCCAGACATACCCCATGCAAAGGTAAGGAAAAACTCACTAAAACCTAACAATAGGGAAAAAAGCACCACAGGCAGTGTGGAGGATAGAAACCTTAGAAGGGCCATTCAAGGGGGGATCTCCCTTCTTAGATGTCGGTGATAGTAGTGTTGCAGACTGCCAGTGGTAAGCATGCACTCATGTGTGTAGTGAAACACAGATGAGTGCATGCAATAGCAACTGAACATTTTGAAAAATGAAAGATAGAGCTGATAGCGATAGCAACTGAACATTTTGAAAGATTAAAGATAGAGCTGATAGCGAATCTATTTGAGGCACTCACTGTACACTTTACTCCCTTTACTCACTCTACAATTTACTCACTGTACACTTTACTCACTGTACACTTTACTCACTTTACTCACTGTACACTTTACTCACTTTACTCACTGTACACTTGACTCACTTTACTCACTGTACACTTTACTCACTTTAATCACTGTACACTTTACTCACTGTACACTTTACTCACTTTACTCACTGTACACTTTACTCACTGTACACTTTACTCACTCTACACTTCACTCACTGTACACTTTACTCACTGTACACTTTACTCACTGTACACTTTACTCACTGTACACTTTACTCACTCTACACTTTACTCACTCTACACTTTACTCACTCTACTCACTGCACACTTTACTCACTGTACACTTTACTCACTGTACACTTTACTCACTGTACACTTTACTCACTGTACACTTTACTCACTTTACTCACTGTACACTTTACTCACTTTACTCACTCTACAATTTACTCACTGTACACTTTACTCACTGTACATTTTACTCACTGTACACTTTACTCACTGTACTCACTTTACTCACTGTACACTTTACTCACTTTACTCACTGTACACTTTACTCACTGTACACTTTACTCACTTTACTCACTGTACACTTTACTCACTTTACTCACTGTACCCTTGACTCACTTTACTCATTGTACTCACTCTACACTTTACTCACTGTACTCACTCTACACTTTACTCACTTTACTCACTCTACACTTTACTCACTGTACTCACTGTACACTTTACTCAAATCAAATCAAATCAAATGTATTTGTAAGGCCCGACAACACACGTTAATGTCTCCATGGGCCGGACACGTCTTCTTTAAACAAGTCAAGAAGAAACATAACAATAAGTCAAGAACAAAACAAGAACACCATAAGGTCCAACAAATTTAAGATATTTACAAATACATGAATGAGTGCAAACACTCCCAGACATACCCCACGCAAAGGTAAGGAAAAACTCACTAAAACCTAACAATAGGGAAACAAGCACCACAGGCAGTGTGGAGGAGAGAAACCTTAGAAGGGCCATTCAAGGGGGGATCTCCCTTCTTAGATGTCGGTGATAGTAGTGTTGCAGACTGACAGTGGTAAGCATGCACGCATGTGTGTAGTGAAACACAGATGAGTGCATGCAATAGCAACTGAACATTTTGAAAAATTAAAGATAGAGCTGATAGCGATAGCAACTGAACATTTTGAAAGATTAAAGATAGAGCTGATAGCGAATCTATTTTTAGGCACTCACTGTACACTTTACTCCCTTTACTCACTCTACAATTTACTCACTGTACACTTTACTCACTGTACACTTTACTCACTGAACACTTTACTCACTTTACTCACTGTACACTTGACTCACTTTACTCACTGTACACTTTACTCACTTTACTCACTGTACACTTGACTCACTTTATTCACTGTACACTTTACTCACTCTACTCACTGTACACTTTACTCACTTTACTCACTGTACACTTTACTCACTGTACACTTTACTCACTTTACTCACTGTACACTTTATTCACTATACACTTTACTCACTCTACACTTTACTCACTGTACACTTTACTCACTTTACTCACTGTACACTTTACTCACTGTACACTTTACTCACTGTACACTTTACTCACTCTACACTTTATTCACTGTACACTTTACTCACTGTACACTTTACTCACTCTACACTTTACTCACTGTACTCATTTTACTCACTTTACTCACTGTACACTTTACTCACATTACTCACTTTACAATTTACTCACTGTACACTTTACTCACTGTACACTTTACTCACTTTACTCACTGTACACTTGACTCACTTTACTCACTGTACACTTTACTCACTTTAAACACTGTACACTTGACTCACTTTACTCACTGTACACTTTACTCACTCTACTCACTGTACACTTTACTCACTTTACTCACTGTACACTTTACTCACTGTACACTTTACTCACTTTACTCACTGTACACTTTATTCACTGTACACTTTACTCACTCTACACTTTACTCACTGTACACTTTACTCACTTTACTCACTGTACACTTTACTCACTGTACACTTTACTCACTGTACACTTTACTCACTCTACACTTTATTCACTGTACACTTTACTCACTGTACACTTTACTCACTCTACACTTTACTCACTGTACTCATTTTACTCACTTTACTCACTGTACACTTTACTCACATTACTCACTTTACACTTTACTCACTTTACTCATTGTACACTTTACTCACTTTACTCACTGTACACTTTACTCACTTTACTCACTGTAGACTTTACTCACTTTACTCACTGTACACTTTACTCACTTTACTCACTGTACACTTTACTCACTTTACTCACTGTACACTTTACTCACTTTACTCACTGTACACTTGACTCACTTTACTCACTGTACTCACTCTACACTTTACTCACTGTACTCACTCTACACTTTACTCACTTTACTCACTGTACACTTTACTCACTGTACACTTTACTCACTTTACTCACTGTACACTTTACTCACTGTACACTTTACTCACTTTACTCACTGTACACTTTACTCACTGTACACTTTACTCACTCTACACTTTACTCACTTTACTCACTGTACACTTTACTCACTTTACTCACTGTACACTTTACTCACTTTACACTTTACTCACTTTACTCACTGTACACTTTACTCACTTTACTCACTCTACACTTTAGTCACTTTACTCACTGTACCCTTGACTCACTTTACTCACTGTACTCACTCTACACTTTACTCACTGTACTCACTCTACACTTTACTCACTTTACTCACTCTACACTTTACTCACTGTACTCACTGTACACTTTACTCAAATCAAATCAAATCAAATGTATTTGTAAAGCCCGACAACACACGTTAATGTCCCCATGTGCCGGACACGTCTTCTTTAAACAAGTCAAGAAGAAACATAACAATAAGTCAAGAACAAAACAAGAACACCATAAGGTCCAACAAATTTAAGATATTTACAAATACATGAATGAGTGCAAACACTCCCAGACATACCCCACGCAAAGGTAAGGAAAAACTCACTAAAACCTAATAATAGGGAAAAAAGCACCACAGGCAGTGTGGAGGAGAGAAACCTTAGAAGGGCCATTCAAGGGGGGATCTCCCTTCTTAGATGTCGGTGATAGTAGTGTTGCAGACTGACAGTGGTAAGCATGCACTCATGTGTGTAGTGAAACACAGATGAGTGCATGCAATAGCAACTGAACATTTTGAAAAATTAAAGATAGAGCTGATAGCGATAGCAACTGAACATTTTGAAAGATTAAAGATAGAGCTGATAGCGAATCTATTTGAGGCACTCACTGTACACTTTACTCCCTTTACTCACTCTACAATTTACTCACTGTACACTTTACTCACTGTACACTTTACTCATTTTACTCACTGTACACTTTACTCACTTTACTCACTGTACACTTTACTCACTGTACTCACTGTACACTTTACTCACTTTACTCACTGTACACTTTACTCACTGTACACTTTACTCACTTTACTCACTGTACACTATACTCACTGTACACTTTACTCACTGTACACTTTACTCACTCTACACTTTATTCACTGTACACTTTACTCACTGTACACTTTACTCACTTTACTCACTCTACACTTTACTCACTGTACTCACTGTACACTTTACTCAAATCAAATCAAATCAAATGTATTTGTAAGGCCCGGCAACACACATTAATGTCCCCATGGGCCAGACACGTCTTCTTTAAACAAGTCAAGAAGAAACTTAACAATAAGTCAAGAACAAAACAAGAACACCATAAGGTCCAACAAATTTAAGATATTTACAAATACATGAATGAGTGCAAACACTCCCAGACATACCCCACGCAAAGGTAAGGAAAAACTCACTAAAACCTAACAATAGGGAAAAAAGCACCACAGGCAGTGTGGAGGAGAGAAACCTTAGAAGGGCCATTCAAGGGGGGATCTCCCTTCTTAGATGTCGGTGATAGTAGTGTTGCAGACTGACAGTGGTAAGCATGCACTCGTGTGTGTAGTGAAACACAGATGAGTGCATGCAATAGCAACTGAACATTTTGAAAAATTAAAGATAGAGCTGATAGCGATAGCAACTGAACATTTTGAAAGATTAAAGATAGAGCTGATAGCGAATCTATTTGAGGCACTCACTGTACACTTTACTCCCTTTACTCACTCTACAATTTACTCACTGTACACTTTACTCACTGTACACTTTACTCACTTTACTCACTGTACACTTTACTCACTTTACTCACTGTACACTTGACTCACTTTACTCACTGTACACTTTACTCACTTTAATCACTGTACACTTGACTCACTTTACTCACTGTACACTTTACTCACTCTACTCACTGTACACTTTACTCACTTTACTCACTGTACACTTTACTCACTGTACACTTTACTCACTTTACTCACTGTACACTTTACTCACTGTACACTTTACTCACTCTACACTTTATTCACTGTACACTTTACTCACTGTACACTTTACTCACTCTACACTTTACTCACTGTACACTTTACTCACTCTACACTTTACTCACTGTACACTTTACTCACTGTACACTTTACTCACTGTACACTTTACTCACTGTACACTTTACTCACTGTACACTTTACTCACTGTACACTTTACTCACTTTACTCACTGTACACTTTACTCACTTTACTCACTCTACAATGTACTCACTGTACACTTTACTCACTGTACACTTTACAAACTTTACTCACTGTACACTTTACTCACTGTATACTTTACTCACTCTACACTTTATTCACTCTACACTTTACTCACTGTGCACTTTACTCACTCTACACTTTACTCACTGTACACTTTACTCACTCTACACTTTACTCACTGTACACTTTACTCACTGTACACTTTACTCACTGTACACTTTACTCACTTTACTCAATTTACTCACTGTACACTTTCCTCACTTTACACTTTACTCACTTTACTCACTGTACACTTTACTCACTTTACTCACTGTACACTTTACTCACTGTACACTTTACTCACTTTACTCACTGTACACTTTACTCACTGTACACTTTACTCACTGTACTCACTTTACTCACTTTACTCACTGTACACTTTACTTACTTTACTCACTGTACACTTTACTCACTCTACACTTTACTCACTTTACTCACTGTACATTTTACTCACTGTACACTTTACTCACTGTACTCACTTTACTCACTGTACACTTTACTCACTTTACTCACTGTACACTTTACTCACTGTACACTTTACTCACTTTACTCACTGTACACTTTACTCACTTTACTCACTGTACCCTTGACTCACTTTACTCACTGTACTCACTCTACACTTTACTCACTGTACTCACTCTACACTTTACTCACTTTACTCACTCTACACTTTACTCACTGTACTCACTGTACACTTTACTCAAATCAAATCAAATCAAATGTATTTGTAAGGCCCGACAACACACGTTAATGTCTCCATGGGCCGGACACGTCTTCTTTAAACAAGTCAAGAAGAAACATAACAATAAGTCAAGAACAAAACAAGAACACCATAAGGTCCAACAAATTTAAGATATTTACAAATACATGAATGAGTGCAAACACTCCCAGACATACCCCACGCAAAGGTAAGGAAAAACTCACTAAAACCTAACAATAGGGAAACAAGCACCACAGACAGTGTGGAGGAGAGAAACCTTAGAAGGGCCATTCAAGGGGGGATCTCCCTTCTTAGATGTCGGTGATAGTAGTGTTGCAGACTGACAGTGGTAAGCATGCACGCATGTGTGTAGTGAAACACAGATGAGTGCATGCAATAGCAACTGAACATTTTGAAAAATTAAAGATAGAGCTGATAGCGATAGCAACTGAACATTTTGAAAGATTAAAGATAGAGCTGATAGCGAATCTATTTTTAGGCACTCACTGTACACTTTACTCCCTTTACTCACTCTACAATTTACTCACTGTACACTTTACTCACTGTACACTTTACTCACTGAACACTTTACTCACTTTACTCACTGTACACTTGACTCACTGTACACTTTACTCACTTTACTCACTGTACACTTTATTCACTATACACTTTACTCACTCTACACTTTACTCACTGTACACTTTACTCACTTTACTCACTGTACACTTTACTCACTGTACACTTTACTCACTGTACACTTTACTCACTCTACACTTTATTCACTGTACACTTTACTCACTGTACACTTTACTCACTTTACTCACTGTACACTTGACTCACTTTATTCACTGTACACTTTACTCACTCTACTCACTGTACACTTTACTCACTTTACTCACTGTACACTTTACTCACTGTACACTTTACTCACTTTACTCACTGTACACTTTATTCACTATACACTTTACTCACTCTACACTTTACTCACTGTACACTTTACTCACTTTACTCACTGTACACTTTACTCACTGTACACTTTACTCACTGTACACTTTACTCACTCTACACTTTATTCACTGTACACTTTACTCACTGTACACTTTACTCACTCTACACTTTACTCACTGTACTCATTTTACTCACTTTACTCACTGTACACTTTACTCACATTACTCACTTTACAATTTACTCACTGTACACTTTACTCACTGTACACTTTACTCACTTTACTCACTGTACACTTTACTCACTTTACTCACTTTACACTTGACTCACTTTACTCACTGTACACTTTACTCACTTTAATCACTGTACACTTGACTCACTTTACTCACTGTACACTTTACTCACTCTACTCACTGTACACTTTACTCACTTTACTCACTGTACACTTTACTCACTGTACACTTTACTCACTTTACTCACTGTACACTTTATTCACTGTACACTTTACTCACTCTACACTTTACTCACTGTACACTTTACTCACTTTACTCACTGTATACTTTACTCACTGTACACTTTACTCACTGTACACTTTACTCACTCTACACTTTATTCACTGTACACTTTACTCACTGTACACTTTACTCACTCTACACTTTACTCACTGTACTCATTTTACTCACTTTACTCACTGTACACTTTACTCACATTACTCACTTTACACTTTACTCACTTTACTCATTGTACACTTTACTCACTTTACTCACTGTACACTTTACTCACTTTACTCACTGTAGACTTTACTCACTTTACTCACTGTACACTTTACTCACTTTACTCACTGTACACTTTACTCACTTTACTCACTGTACACTTTACTCACTTTACTCACTGTACACTTGACTCACTTTACTCACTGTACTCACTCTACACTTTACTCACTGTACTCACTCTACACTTTACTCACTTTACTCACTGTACACTTTACTCACTGTACAATATACTCACTTTACTCACTGTACACTTTACTCACTGTACACTTTACTCACTTTACTCACTGTACACTTTACTCACTTTACTCACTGTACACTTTACTCACTTTACTCACTCTACACTTTAGTCACTCTACAATTTACTCACTTTACTCACTGTACACTTTACTCACTTTACTCACTGTACACTTTACTCACTTTACTCACTGTACACTTTACTCACTTTACTCACTGTACACTTTACTCACTTGACTCACTGTACACTTGACTCACTTTACTCACTGTACACTTTACTCACTTTACTCACTGTACACTTGACTCACTTTACTCACTGTACACTTTACTCACTCTACTCACTGTACACTTTACTCACTTTACTCACTGTACACTTTACTCACTCTACACTTTACTCACTGTACACTTTACTCACTGTATACTTTACTCACTGTACACTTTACTCACTGTACACTTTACTCACTTTACTCACTGTACACTTTACTCACTTTACTCACTGTATACTTTACTCACTGTACAATATACTCACTTTACTCACTGTACACTTTACTCACTGTACACTTTACTCACTTTACTCACTGTACACTTTACTCACTGTACACTTTACTCACTCTACACTTTACTCACTGTACACTTTACTCACTGTACACTTTACTCACTCTACACTTTACTCACTGTACACTTTACTCACTTTACTCACTGTACACTTTACTCACTGTACACTTTACTCACTTTACACTTTACTCACTTTACTCACTGTACACTTTACTCACTTTACTCACTCTACACTTTAGTCACTCTACAATTTACTCACTTTACTCACTGTACACTTTACTCACTGTACACGTTACTCACTTTACACTTTACTCACTTTACTCACTGTACACTTTACTCACTTTACTCACTGTACACTTTACTCACTGTACTCACTTTACTCACATTACTCACTTTACTCACTGTACACTTTACTCACTTTACTCACTTTACTCACTCTACACTTTACTCACTTTACTCACTGTACACTTTACTCTCTGTACACTTTACTCACTGCACTCACTTTACTCACTTTACTCACTGTACACTTTACTCACTTTACTCACTGTACACTTTACTCACTTTACTCACTGTACACTTTACTCACTTTACTCACTGTACACTTTACTCACTTTACTCACTGTACACTGTACTCACTCTACCCTTTACTCACTTTACTCACTCTACACTTTACTCACTGTACTCACTGTACACTTTACTCAAATCAAATCAAATTTATTTGTAAGGCCCGACAACACACGTTAATGTCCCCATGGGCCGGACACGTCTTCTTTAAACAAGTCAAGAAGAAACATAACAATAAGTGAAGAACAAAACAAGAACACCATAAGGTCCAACAAATTTAAGATAAATACAAATAAATGAATGAGTGCAAACACTCCCAGACATACCCCATGCAAAGGTAAGGAAAAACTCACTAAAACCTAACAATAGGGAAAAAAGCACCACAGGCAGTGTGGAGGATAGAAACCTTAGAAGGGCCATTCAAGGGGGGATCTCCCTTCTTAGATGTCGGTGATAGTAGTGTTGCAGACTGCCAGTGGTAAGCATGCACTCATGTGTGTAGTGAAACACAGATGAGTGCATGCAATAGCAACTGAACATTTTGAAAAATGAAAGATAGAGCTGATAGCGATAGCAACTGAACATTTTGAAAGATTAAAGATAGAGCTGATAGCGAATCTATTTGAGGCACTCACTGTACACTTTACTCCCTTTACTCACTCTACAATTTACTCACTGTACACTTTACTCACTGTACACTTTACTCACTTTACTCACTGTACACTTTACTCACTTTACTCACTGTACACTTGACTCACTTTACTCACTGTACACTTTACTCACTTTAATCACTGTACACTTTACTCACTGTACACTTTACTCACTTTACTCACTGTACACTTTACTCACTGTACACTTTACTCACTCTACACTTCACTCACTGTACACTTTACTCACTGTACACTTTACTCACTCTACACTTTACTCACTGTACACTTTACTCACTCTACACTTTACTCACTCTACACTTTACTCACTCTACTCACTGCACACTTTACTCACTGTACACTTTACTCACTGTACACTTTACTCACTGTACACTTTACTCACTGTACACTTTACTCACTTTACTCACTGTACACTTTACTCACTTTACTCACTCTACAATTTACTCACTGTACACTTTACTCACTGTACATTTTACTCACTGTACACTTTACTCACTGTACTCACTTTACTCACTGTACACTTTACTCACTTTACTCACTGTACACTTTACTCACTGTACACTTTACTCACTTTACTCACTGTACACTTTACTCACTTTACTCACTGTACCCTTGACTCACTTTACTCATTGTACTCACTCTACACTTTACTCACTGTACTCACTCTACACTTTACTCACTTTACTCACTCTACACTTTACTCACTGTACTCACTGTACACTTTACTCAAATCAAATCAAATCAAATGTATTTGTAAGGCCCGACAACACACGTTAATGTCTCCATGGGCCGGACACGTCTTCTTTAAACAAGTCAAGAAGAAACATAACAATAAGTCAAGAACAAAACAAGAACACCATAAGGTCCAACAAATTTAAGATATTTACAAATACATGAATGAGTGCAAACACTCCCAGACATACCCCACGCAAAGGTAAGGAAAAACTCACTAAAACCTAACAATAGGGAAACAAGCACCACAGGCAGTGTGGAGGAGAGAAACCTTAGAAGGGCCATTCAAGGGGGGATCTCCCTTCTTAGATGTCGGTGATAGTAGTGTTGCAGACTGACAGTGGTAAGCATGCACGCATGTGTGTAGTGAAACACAGATGAGTGCATGCAATAGCAACTGAACATTTTGAAAAATTAAAGATAGAGCTGATAGCGATAGCAACTGAACATTTTGAAAGATTAAAGATAGAGCTGATAGCGAATCTATTTTTAGGCACTCACTGTACACTTTACTCCCTTTACTCACTCTACAATTTACTCACTGTACACTTTACTCACTGTACACTTTACTCACTGAACACTTTACTCACTTTACTCACTGTACACTTGACTCACTTTACTCACTGTACACTTTACTCACTTTACTCACTGTACACTTGACTCACTTTATTCACTGTACACTTTACTCACTCTACTCACTGTACACTTTACTCACTTTACTCACTGTACACTTTACTCACTGTACACTTTACTCACTTTACTCACTGTACACTTTATTCACTATACACTTTACTCACTCTACACTTTACTCACTGTACACTTTACTCACTTTACTCACTGTACACTTTACTCACTGTACACTTTACTCACTGTACACTTTACTCACTCTACACTTTATTCACTGTACACTTTACTCACTGTACACTTTACTCACTCTACACTTTACTCACTGTACTCATTTTACTCACTTTACTCACTGTACACTTTACTCACATTACTCACTTTACAATTTACTCACTGTACACTTTACTCACTGTACACTTTACTCACTTTACTCACTGTACACTTGACTCACTTTACTCACTGTACACTTTACTCACTTTAAACACTGTACACTTGACTCACTTTACTCACTGTACACTTTACTCACTCTACTCACTGTACACTTTACTCACTTTACTCACTGTACACTTTACTCACTGTACACTTTACTCACTTTACTCACTGTACACTTTATTCACTGTACACTTTACTCACTCTACACTTTACTCACTGTACACTTTACTCACTTTACTCACTGTACACTTTACTCACTGTACACTTTACTCACTGTACACTTTACTCACTCTACACTTTATTCACTGTACACTTTACTCACTGTACACTTTACTCACTCTACACTTTACTCACTGTACTCATTTTACTCACTTTACTCACTGTACACTTTACTCACATTACTCACTTTACACTTTACTCACTTTACTCATTGTACACTTTACTCACTTTACTCACTGTACACTTTACTCACTTTACTCACTGTAGACTTTACTCACTTTACTCACTGTACACTTTACTCACTTTACTCACTGTACACTTTACTCACTTTACTCACTGTACACTTTACTCACTTTACTCACTGTACACTTGACTCACTTTACTCACTGTACTCACTCTACACTTTACTCACTGTACTCACTCTACACTTTACTCACTTTACTCACTGTACACTTTACTCACTGTACACTTTACTCACTTTACTCACTGTACACTTTACTCACTGTACACTTTACTCACTTTACTCACTGTACACTTTACTCACTGTACACTTTACTCACTCTACACTTTACTCACTTTACTCACTGTACACTTTACTCACTTTACTCACTGTACACTTTACTCACTTTACACTTTACTCACTTTACTCACTGTACACTTTACTCACTTTACTCACTCTACACTTTAGTCACTCTACAATTTACTCACTTTACTCACTGTACACTTTACTCACTTTACTCACTGTACACTTTACTCACTTTACTCACTGTACACTTTACTCACTTTACTCACTGTACACTTTACTCACTTTACTCACTGTACACTTGACTCACTTTACTTACTGTACACTTTACTCACTTTACTCACTGTACACTTGACTCACTTTACTCACTGTACACTTTACTCACTCTACTCACTGTACACTTTACTCACTTTACTCACTGTACACTTTACTCACTCTACACTTTACTCACTGTACACTTTACTCACTGTATACTTTACTCACTGTACACTTTACTCACTGTACACTTTACTCACTTTACTCACTGTACACTTTACTCACTTTACTCACTGTACACTTTACTCACTGTACAATATACTCACTTTACTCACTGTACACTTTACTCACTGTACACTTTACTCACTTTACTCACTGTACACTTTACTCACTGTACACTTTACTCACTCTACACTTTACTCACTGTACACTTTACTCACTGTACACTTTACTCACTCTACACTTTACTCACTGTACACTTTACTCACTTTACTCACTGTACACTTTACTCACTTTACTCACTGTACACTTTACTCACTTTACACTTTACTCACTTTACTCACTGTACACTTTACTCACTTTACTCACTCTACACTTTAGTCACTCTACAATTTACTCACTTTACTCACTGTACACTTTACTCACTGTACACGTTACTCACTTTACACTTTACTCACTTTACTCACTGTACACTTTACTCACTTTACTCACTGTACACTTTACTCACTGTACTCACTTTACTCACATTACTCACTTTACTCACTGTACACTTTACTCACTTTACTCACTTTACTCACTCTACACTTTACTCACTTTACTCACTGTACACTTTACTCTCTGTACACTTTACTCACTGCACTCACTTTACTCACTTTACTCACTGTACACTTTACTCACTTTACTCACTGTACACTTTACTCACTTTACTCACTGTACACTTTACTCACTTTACTCACTGTACACTTTACTCACTTTACTCACTGTACACTGTACTCACTCTACCCTTTACTCACTTTACTCACTCTACACTTTACTCACTGTACTCACTGTACACTTTACTCAAATCAAATCAAATTTATTTGTAAGGCCCGACAACACACGTTAATGTCCCCATGGGCCGGACACGTCTTCTTTAAACAAGTCAAGAAGAAACATAACAATAAGTGAAGAACAAAACAAGAACACCATAAGGTCCAACAAATTTAAGATAAATACAAATAAATGAATGAGTGCAAACACTCCCAGACATACCCCATGCAAAGGTAAGGAAAAACTCACTAAAACCTAACAATAGGGAAAAAAGCACCACAGGCAGTGTGGAGGATAGAAACCTTAGAAGGGCCATTCAAGGGGGGATCTCCCTTCTTAGATGTCGGTGATAGTAGTGTTGCAGACTGCCAGTGGTAAGCATGCACTCATGTGTGTAGTGAATCACAGATGAGTGCATGCAATAGCAACTGAACATTTTGAAAAATGAAAGATAGAGCTGATAGCGATAGCAACTGAACATTTTGAAAGATTAAAGATAGAGCTGATAGCGAATCTATTTGAGGCACTCACTGTACACTTTACTCCCTTTACTCACTCTACAATTTACTCACTGTACACTTTACTCACTGTACACTTTACTCACTTTACTCACTGTACACTTTACTCACTTTACTCACTGTACACTTGACTCACTTTACTCACTGTACACTTTACTCACTTTAATCACTGTACACTTTACTCACTGTACACTTTACTCACTTTACTCACTGTACACTTTACTCACTGTACACTTTACTCACTCTACACTTCACTCACTGTACACTTTACTCACTGTACACTTTACTCACTCTACACTTTACTCACTGTACACTTTACTCACTCTACACTTTACTCACTCTACACTTTACTCACTCTACTCACTGCACACTTTACTCACTGTACACTTTACTCACTGTACACTTTACTCACTGTACACTTTACTCACTGTACACTTTACTCACTTTACTCACTGTACACTTTACTCACTCTACAATTTACTCACTGTACACTTTAGTCACTGTACACTTTACAAACTTTACTCACTGTATACTTTACTCACTGTATACTTTACTCACTCTACACTTTATTCACTCTACACTTTACTCACTGTGCACTGACTCACTCTACACTTTACTCACTGTACACTTTACTCACTTTACTCACTTTACTCACTGTACACTTTACTCACTTTACTCACTGTACACTTTCCTCACTTTACACTTTACTCACTTTACTCACTGTACACTTCACTCACTTTACTCACTGTACACTTTACTCACTGTACACTTTACTCACTCTACACTTTACTCACTTTACTCACTGTACACTTTACTCACTGTACACTTTACTCACTGTACTCACTTTACTCACTTTACTCACTGTACACTTTACTTACTTTACTCAATGTACACTTTACTCACTCTACACTTTACTCACTTTACTCACTGTACATTTTACTCACTGTACACTTTACTCACTTTACTCACTTTACTCACTGTACACTTTACTCACTTTACTCACTGTACACTTTACTCACTTTACTCACTGTACACTTTACTCACTTTACTCACTGTACTCACTCTACACTTTACTCACTGTACTCACTCTACACTTTACTCACTTTACTCACTCTACACTTTACTCACTGTACTCACTGTACACTTTACTCAAATCAAATCAAATCAAATGTATTTGTAAAGCCCGACAACACACGTTAATGTCCCCATGGGCCGGACACGTCTTCTTTAAACAAGTCAAGAAGAAACATAACAATAAGTCAAGAACAAAACAAGAACACCATAAGGTCCAACAAATTTAAGATATTTACAAATACATGAATGAGTGCAAACACTCCCAGACATACCCCACGCAAAGGTAAGGAAAAACTCACTAAAACCTAATAATAGGGAAAAAAGCACCACAGGCAGTGTGGAGGAGAGAAACCTTAGAAGGGCCATTCAAGGGGGGATCTCCCTTCTTAGATGTCGGTGATAGTAGTGTTGCAGACTGACAGTGGTAAGCATGCACTCATGTGTGTAGTGAAACACAGATGAGTGCATGCAATAGCAACTGAACATTTTGAAAAATTAAAGATAGAGCTGATAGCGATAGCAACTGAACATTTTGAAAGATTAAAGATAGAGCTGATAGCGAATCTATTTGAGGCACTCACTGTACACTTTACTCCCTTTACTCACTCTACAATTTACTCACTGTACACTTTACTCACTGTACACTTTACTCACTTTACTCACTGTACACTTTACTCACTTTACTCACTGTACACTTGACTCACTTTACTCACTGTACACTTTACTCACTTTAATCACTGTACACGTGACTCACTTTACTCACTGTACACTTTACTCACTCTACTCACTGTACACTTTACTCACTTTACTCACTGTACACTTTACTCACTGTACACTTTACTCACTTTACTCACTGTACACTTTATTCACTGTACACTTTACTCACTCTACACTTTACTCACTGTACACTTTACTCACTTTACTCACTGTACACTTTACTCACTGTACACTTTACTCACTGTACACTTTACTCACTCTACACTTTATTCACTGTACACTTTACTCACTGTACACTTTACTCACTCTACACTTTACTCACTGTACTCATTTTACTCACTTTACTCACTGTACACTTTACTCACATTACTCACTTTACACTTTACTCACTTTACTCATTGTACAATTTACTCACTTTACTCACTGTACACTTTACTCACTGTACACTTTACTCACTTTACTCACTGTACACTTTACTCACTGTACACTTTACTCACTCTACACTTTACTCACTGTACACTTTACTCACTGTACACTTTACTCACTTTACACTTTACTCACTCTACACTTTACTCACTCTACACTTTACTCACTGTACACTTTACTCACTGTACACTTTACTCACTCTACTCACTGTACACTTTACTCACTGTACACTTTACTCACTGTACACTTTACTCACTGTACACTTTATTCACTGTACACTTTACTCACTGTACACTTTACTCACTTTACTCACTGTACACTTTATTCACTGTACACTTTACTCACTTTACTCACTGTACACTTTACTCACTTTACTCACTCTACAATTTACTCACTGTACACTTTACTCACTTTACTCACTGTACACTTTACTCACTTTACTCACTGTACACTTGACTCACTTTACTCACTGTACACTTGACTCACTCTACTCACTGTACACTTTACTCACTTTACACACTGTACACTTTACTCACTGTACACTTTACTCACTGTACACTTTACTCACTGTACACTTTACTCACTTTTCTCACTTTACTCACTGTACACTTCACACACTTTACTCACTGTACACTTTACTCACTTTACACTTTACTGACTTTACTCATTGTACACTTTACTCACTTTACTCACTGTACACTTTACTCACTGTACACTTTACTCACTGTACACTTTACTCACTTTTCTCACTTTACTCACTGTACACTTCACGCACTTTACTCACTGTACACTTTACTCACTTAACACTTTACTGACTTTACTCATTGTACACTTTACTCACTTTACTCACTGTACACTTTACTCACTTTACTCACTGTACACTTTACTCACTTTACTCACTGTACTCACTCTACACTTTACTCACTGTACTCACTCTACACTTTACTCACTTTACTCACTCTACACTTTACTCACTGTACTCACTGTACACTTTACTCAAATCAAATCAAATCAAATGTATTTGTAAAGCCCGACAACACACGTTAATGTCCCCATGGGCCGGACACGTCTTCTTTAAACAAGTCAAGAAGAAACATAACAATAAGTCAAGAACAAAACAAGAACACCATAAGGTCCAACAAATTTAAGATATTTACAAATACATGAATGAGTGCAAACACTCCCAGACATACCCCACGCAAAGGTAAGGAAAAACTCACTAAAACCTAATAATAGGGAAAAAAGCACCACAGGCAGTGTGGAGGAGAGAAACCTTAGAAGGGCCATTCAAGGGGGGATCTCCCTTCTTAGATGTCGGTGATAGTAGTGTTGCAGACTGACAGTGGTAAGCATGCACTCATGTGTGTAGTGAAACACAGATGAGTGCATGCAATAGCAACTGAACATTTTGAAAAATTAAAGATAGAGCTGATAGCGATAGCAACTGAACATTTTGAAAGATTAAAGATAGAGCTGATAGCGAATCTATTTGAGGCACTCACTGTACACTTTACTCCCTTTACTCACTCTACAATTTACTCACTGTACACTTTACTCACTGTACACTTTACTCACTTTACTCACTGTACACTTTACTCACTTTACTCACTGTACACTTGACTCACTTTACTCACTGTACACTTTACTCACTTTAATCACTGTACACTTGACTCACTTTACTCACTGTACACTTTACTCACTCTACTCACTGTACACTTTACTCACTTTACTCACTGTACACTTTACTCACTGTACACTTTACTCACTTTACTCACTGTACACTTTATTCACTGTACACTTTACTCACTCTACACTTTACTCACTGTACACTTTACTCACTTTACTCACTGTACACTTTACTCACTGTACACTTTACTCACTGTACACTTTACTCACTCTACACTTTATTCACTGTACACTTTACTCACTGTACACTTTACTCACTCTACACTTTACTCACTGTACTCATTTTACTCACTTTACTCACTGTACACTTTACTCACATTACTCACTTTACACTTTACTCACTTTACTCATTGTACAATTTACTCACTTTACTCACTGTACACTTTACTCACTGTACACTTTACTCACTTTACTCACTGTACACTTTACTCACTGTACACTTTACTCACTCTACACTTTACTCACTGTACACTTTACTCACTGTACACTTTACTCACTTTACACTTTACTCACTCTACACTTTACTCACTCTACACTTTACTCACTGTACACTTTACTCACTGTACACTTTACTCACTCTACTCACTGTACACTTTACTCACTGTACACTTTACTCACTGTACACTTTACTCACTGTACACTTTATTCACTGTACACTTTACTCACTGTACACTTTACTCACTTTACTCACTGTACACTTTATTCACTGTACACTTTACTCACTTTACTCACTGTACACTTTACTCACTTTACTCACTCTACAATTTACTCACTGTACACTTTACTCACTTTACTCACTGTACACTTTACTCACTTTACTCACTGTACACTTGACTCACTTTACTCACTGTACACTTGACTCACTCTACTCACTGTACACTTTACTCACTTTACACACTGTACACTTTACTCACTGTACACTTTACTCACTTTACTCACTGTACACTTTACTTACTGTACACTTTACTCACTCTAGACTTTACTCACTGTACACTTTACTCACTGTACACTTTACTCACTGTACACTTTACTCACTGTACACTTTACTCACTTTTCTCACTTTACTCACTGTACACTTCACACACTTTACTCACTGTACACTTTACTCACTTTACACTTTACTGACTTTACTCATTGTACACTTTACTCACTTTACTCACTGTACACTTTACTCACTGTACACTTTACTCACTGTACACTTTACTCACTTTTCTCACTTTACTCACTGTACACTTCACGCACTTTACTCACTGTACACTTTACTCACTTAACACTTTACTGACTTTACTCATTGTACACTTTACTCACTTTACTCACTGTACACTTTACTCACTGTACACTTGACTCACTCTACACTTTACTCACTTTACTCACTGTACACTTTACTCACTGTACACTTTACTCACTGTACTCACTTTACTCACTTTACTCACTGTACACTTTACTTACTTTACTCACTGTACACTTTACTCACTGTACACTTTACTCACTTTACTCGCTGTACACTTTACTCACTGTACACTTTACTCACTGTACTCACTTTACACACTGTACACTTTACTCACTTTACTCACTGTACTCACTCTACACTTTACTCACTGTACTCACTCTACACTTTACTCACTTTACTCACTCTACACTTTACTCACTGTACTCACTGTACACTTTACTCAAATCAAATCAAATCAAATGTATTTGTAAAGCCCGACAACACACGTTAATGTCCCCATGGGCCGGACACGTCTTCTTTAAACAAGTCAAGAAGAAACATAACAATAAGTCAAGAACAAAACAAGAACACCATAAGGTCCAACAAATTTAAGATATTTACAAATACATGAATGAGTGCAAACACTCCCAGACATACCCCACGCAAAGGTAAGGAAAAACTCACTAAAACCTAATAATAGGGAAAAAAGCACCACAGGCAGTGTGGAGGAGAGAAACCTTAGAAGGGCCATTCAAGGGGGGATCTCCCTTCTTAGATGTCGGTGATAGTAGTGTTGCAGACTGACAGTGGTAAGCATGCACTCATGTGTGTAGTGAAACACAGATGAGTGCATGCAATAGCAACTGAACATTTTGAAAAATTAAAGATAGAGCTGATAGCGATAGCAACTGAACATTTTGAAAGATTAAAGATAGAGCTGATAGCGAATCTATTTGAGGCACTCACTGTACACTTTACTCCCTTTACTCACTCTACAATTTACTCACTGTACACTTTACTCACTGTACACTTTACTCACTTTACTCACTGTACACTTTACTCACTTTACTCACTGTACACTTGACTCACTTTACTCACTGTACACTTTACTCACTTTAATCACTGTACACTTGACTCACTTTACTCACTGTACACTTTACTCACTCTACTCACTGTACACTTTACTCACTTTACTCACTGTACACTTTACTCACTGTACACTTTACTCACTTTACTCACTGTACACTTTATTCACTGTACACTTTACTCACTCTACACTTTACTCACTGTACACTTTACTCACTTTACTCACTGTACACTTTACTCACTGTACACTTTACTCACTGTACACTTTACTCACTCTACACTTTATTCACTGTACACTTTACTCACTGTACACTTTACTCACTCTACACTTTACTCACTGTACTCATTTTACTCACTTTACTCACTGTACACTTTACTCACATTACTCACTTTACACTTTACTCACTTTACTCACTGTACACTTTACTCACTGTACACTTTACTCACTGTACACTTTACTCACTCTACACTTTACTCACTGTACACTTTACTCACTGTACACTTTACTCACTGTACACTTTACTCACTGTACACTTTACTCACTCTACACTTTACTCACTCTACTCACTGTACACTTTACTCACTGTACACTTTACTCACTGTACACTTTACTCACTGTACACTTTACTCACTGTACACTTTACTCACTTTACTCACTGTACACTTTACTCACTTTACTCACTGTACACTTTACTCACTGTACACTTTACTCACTTTACTCAATGTACACTTTACTCACTTTACTCACTCTACAATTTACTCGCTGTACACTTTACTCACTGTACACTTTACAAACTTTACTCACTGTACACTTTACTCACTGTATACTTTACTCACTCTACACTTTATTCACTCTACACTTTACTCACTGTGCACTTTACTCACTCTACACTTTACTCACTGTACACTTTACTCACTTTACTCACTTTACTCACTGTACACTTTACTCACTTTACTCACTCTACACTTTCCTCACTTTACACTTTACTCACTTTACTCACTGTACACTTTACTCACTTTACTCACTGTACACTTTACTCACTGTACACTTTACTCACTCTACACTTTACTCACTTTACTCACTGTACACTTTACTCACTGTACACTTTACTCACTGTACTCACTTTACTCACTTTACTCACTGTACACTTTACTTACTTTACTCACTGTACACTTTACTCACTGTACACTTTACTCACTTTACTCACTGTACATTTTACTCACTGTACACTTTACTCACTGTACTCACTTTACTCACTGGACACTTTACTCACTTTACTCACTGTACACTTTACTCACTTTACTCACTCTACAATTTACTCACTGTACACTTTACTCACTGTACACTTTACAAACTTTACTCACTGTACACTTACTTTACTCACTCTACACTTTATTCACTCTACACTTTACTCACTGTGCACTTTACTCACTGTACACTTTACTCACTTTACTCACTTTACTCACTGTACACTTTACTCACTTTACTCACTGAACACTTTCCTCACTTTACACTTTACTCAATTTACTCACTGTACACTTTACTCACTTTACTCACTGTACACTTTACTCACTGTACACTTTAATCACTCTACACTTTACTCACTTTACTCACTGTACACTTTACTCACTGTACACTTTACTCACTGTACTCACTTTACTCACTTTACTCACTGTACACTTTACTCACTCTACACTTTACTCACTTTACTCACTGTACATTTTACTCACTGTACACTTTACTCACTGTACTCACTTTACTCACTGTACACTTTACTCACTTTACTCACTGTACACTTTACTCACTTTACTCACTGTACACTTTACTCACTTTACTCACTGTACACTTTACTCACTTTACTCACTGTACCCTTGACTCACTTTACTCACTGTACTCACTCTACACTTTACTCACTGTACTCACTCTACACTTTACTCACTTTACTCACTCTACACTTTACTCACTGTACTCACTGTACACTTTACTCAAATCAAATCAAATCAAATGTATTTGTAAAGCCCGACAACACACGTTAATGTCCCCATGTGCCGGACACGTCTTATTTAAACAAGTCAAGAAGAAACATAACAATAAGTCAAGAACAAAACAAGAACACCATAAGGTCCAACAAATTTAAGATATTTACAAATACATGAATGAGTGCAAACACTCCCAGACATACCCCACGCAAAGGTAAGGAAAAACTCACTAAAACCTAATAATAGGGAAAAAAGCACCACAGGCAGTGTGGAGGAGAGAAACCTTAGAAGGGCCATTCAAGGGGGGATCTCCCTTCTTAGATGTCGGTGATAGTAGTGTTGCAGACTGACAGTGGTAAGCATGCACTCATGTGTGTAGTGAAACACAGATGAGTGCATGCAATAGCAACTGAACATTTTGAAAAATTAAAGATAGAGCTGATAGCGATAGCAACTGAACATTTTGAAAGATTAAAGATAGAGCTGATAGCGAATCTATTTGAGGCACTCACTGTACACTTTACTCCCTTTACTCACTCTACAATTTACTCACTGTACACTTTACTCACTGTACACTTTACTCATTTTACTCACTGTACACTTTACTCACTTTACTCACTGTACACTTTACTCACTGTACTCACTGTACACTTTACTCACTTTACTCACTGTACACTTTACTCACTGTACACTTTACTCACTTTACTCACTGTACACTATACTCACTGTACACTTTACTCACTGTACACTTTACTCACTCTACACTTTATTCACTGTACACTTTACTCACTGTACACTTTACTCACTTTACTCACTCTACACTTTACTCACTGTACTCACTGTACACTTTACTCAAATCAAATCAAATCAAATGTATTTGTAAGGCCCGGCAACACACATTAATGTCCCCATGGGCCAGACACGTCTTCTTTAAACAAGTCAAGAAGAAACTTAACAATAAGTCAAGAACAAAACAAGAACACCATAAGGTCCAACAAATTTAAGATATTTACAAATACATGAATGAGTGCAAACACTCCCAGACATACCCCACGCAAAGGTAAGGAAAAACTCACTAAAACCTAACAATAGGGAAAAAAGCACCACAGGCAGTGTGGAGGAGAGAAACCTTAGAAGGGCCATTCAAGGGGGGATCTCCCTTCTTAGATGTCGGTGATAGTAGTGTTGCAGACTGACAGTGGTAAGCATGCACTCATGTGTGTAGTGAAACACAGATGAGTGCATGCAATAGCAACTGAACATTTTGAAAAATTAAAGATAGAGCTGATAGCGATAGCAACTGAACATTTTGAAAGATTAAAGATAGAGCTGATAGCGAATCTATTTGAGGCACTCACTGTACACTTTACTCCCTTTACTCACTCTACAATTTACTCACTGTACACTTTACTCACTGTACACTTTACTCACTTTACTCACTGTACACTTTACTCACTTTACTCACTGTACACTTGACTCACTTTACTCACTGTACACTTTACTCACTTTAATCACTGTACACTTGACTCACTTTACTCACTGTACACTTTACTCACTCTACTCACTGTACACTTTACTCACTTTACTCACTGTACACTTTACTCACTGTACACTTTACTCACTTTACTCACTGTACACTTTACTCACTGTACACTTTACTCACTCTACACTTTATTCACTGTACACTTTACTCACTGTACACTTTACTCACTCTACACTTTACTCACTGTACACTTTACTCACTCTACACTTTACTCACTGTACACTTTACTCACTGTACACTTTACTCACTGTACACTTTACTCACTGTACACTTTACTCACTGTACACTTTACTCACTGTACACTTTACTCACTTTACTCACTGTACACTTTACTCACTTTACTCACTCTACAATTTACTCACTGTACACTTTACTCACTGTACACTTTACAAACTTTACTCACTGTACACTTTACTCACTGTATACTTTACTCACTCTACACTTTATTCACTCTACACTTTACTCACTGTGCACTTTACTCACTCTACACTTTACTCACTGTACACTTTACTCACTCTACACTTTACTCACTGTACACTTTACTCACTGTACACTTTACTCACTGTACACTTTACTCACTTTACTCAATTTACTCACTGTACACTTTCCTCACTTTCCTCACTGTACACTTTCCTCACTTTACACTTTACTCACTTTACTCACTGTACACTTTACTCACTTTACTCACTGTACACTTTACTCACTGTACACTTTACTCACTTTACTCACTGTACACTTTACTCACTGTACACTTTACTCACTGTACTCACTTTACTCACTTTACTCACTGTACACTTTACTTACTTTACTCACTGTACACTTTACTCACTCTACACTTTACTCACTTTACTCACTGTACATTTTACTCACTGTACACTTTACTCACTGTACTCACTTTACTCACTGTACACTTTACTCACTTTACTCACTGTACACTTTACTCACTGTACACTTTACTCACTTTACTCACTGTACACTTTACTCACTTTACTCACTGTACCCTTGACTCACTTTACTCACTGTACTCACTCTACACTTTACTCACTGTACTCACTCTACACTTTACTCACTTTACTCACTCTACACTTTACTCACTGTACTCACTGTACACTTTACTCAAATCAAATCAAATCAAATGTATTTGTAAGGCCCGACAACACACGTTAATGTCTCCATGGGCCGGACACGTCTTCTTTAAACAAGTCAAGAAGAAACATAACAATAAGTCAAGAACAAAACAAGAACACCATAAGGTCCAACAAATTTAAGATATTTACAAATACATGAATGAGTGCAAACACTCCCAGACATACCCCACGCAAAGGTAAGGAAAAACTCACTAAAACCTAACAATAGGGAAAC
The DNA here is from genome assembly GCF_963971535.1 of Notolepis coatsorum. Taxonomy (NCBI): domain Eukaryota; kingdom Metazoa; phylum Chordata; class Actinopteri; order Aulopiformes; family Paralepididae; genus Notolepis; species Notolepis coatsorum. The sequence continues at coordinate 187,812,973 of NC_140167.1, forward strand.
AAGCACCACAGGCAGTGTGGAGGAGAGAAACCTTAGAAGGGCCATTCAAGGGGGGATCTCCCTTCTTAGATGTCGGTGATAGTAGTGTTGCAGACTGACAGTGGTAAGCATGCACGCATGTGTGTAGTGAAACACAGATGAGTGCATGCAATAGCAACTGAACATTTTGAAAAATTAAAGATAGAGCTGATAGCGATAGCAACTGAACATTTTGAAAGATTAAAGATAGAGCTGATAGCGAATCTATTTTTAGGCACTCACTGTACACTTTACTCCCTTTACTCACTCTACAATTTACTCACTGTACACTTTACTCACTGTACACTTTACTCACTGAACACTTTACTCACTTTACTCACTGTACACTTGACTCACTTTACTCACTGTACACTTTACTCACTTTACTCACTGTACACTTGACTCACTTTATTCACTGTACACTTTACTCACTCTACTCACTGTACACTTTACTCACCTTACTCACTGTACACTTTACTCACTGTACACTTTACTCACTTTACTCACTGTACACTTTACTCACTGTACACTTTACTCACTCTACACTTTACTCACTGTACACTTTACTCACTGTACACTTTACTCACTCTACACTTTACTCACTCTACACTTTACTCACTCTACACTTTACTCACTCTACTCACTGTACACTTTACTCACTGTACACTTTACTCACAGTACACTTTACTCACTGTACACTTTACTCACTGTACACTTTACTCACTTTACTCACTGTACACTTTACTCACTTTACTCACTGTACACTTTACTCACTGTACACTTTACTCACTTTACTCACTGTACACTTTACTCACTTTACTCACTCTACAATTTACTCACTGTACACTTTACTCACTGTACACTTTACAAACTTTACTCACTGTACACTTTACTCACTGTATACTTTACTCACTCTACACTTTACTCACTCTACACTTTACTCACTGTGCACTTTACTCACTCTACACTTTACTCACTGTACACTTTACTCACTGTACACTTTACTCACTGTACACTTTACTCACTTTACTCACTTTACTCACTGTACACTTTACTCACTTTACTCACTGTACACTTTCCTCACTTTACACTTTACTCACTGTACTCACTTTACTCACTTTACTCACTGTACACTTTACTCACTTTACTCACTGTACATTTTACTCACTGTACACTTTACTCACTATACTCACTTTACTCACTGTACACTTTACTCACTTTACTCACTGTACACTTTACTCACTTTACTCACTGTACACTTTACTCACTTTACTCACTGTACACTTTACTCACTTTACTCACTGTACACTTTACTCACTTTACTCACTGTACCCTTGACTCACTTTACTCACTGTACTCACTCTACACTTTACTCACTTTACTCACTCTACACTTTACTCACTATACTCACTCTACACTTTACTCAAATCAAATCAAATCAAATGTATTTGTAAGGCCCGGCAACACACGTTAATGTCCCCATGGGCCAGACACGTCTTCTTTAAACAAATCAAGAAGAAACTTAACAATAAGTCAAGAACAAAACAAGAACACCATAAGGTCCAACAAATGTAAGATATTTACAAATAAATGAATGAGTGCAAACACTCCCAGACATACCCCACGCAAAGGTAAGGAAAAACTCACTAAAACCTAACAATAGGGAAAAAAGCACCACAGGCAGTGTGGAGGAGAGAAACCTTAGAAGGGCCATTCAAGGGGGGATCTCCCTTCTTAGATGTCGGTGATAGTAGTGTTGCAGACTGACTTACTCACTGTACACTTTACTCACTGTACACTTTACTCACTGTACTCACTTTACTCACTTTACTCACTGTACACTTTACTTACTTTACTCACTGTACACTTTACTCACTCTACACTTTACTCACTTTACTCACTGTACATTTTACTCACTGTACACTTTACTCACTGTACTCACTTTACTCACTGGACACTTTACTCACTTTACTCACTGTACACTTTACTCACTTTACTCACTCTACAATTTACTCACTGTACACTTTACTCACTGTACACTTTACAAACTTTACTCACTGTACACTTTACTCACTGTATACTTTACTCACTCTACACTTTATTCACTCTACACTTTACTCACTGTGCACTTTACTCACTCTACACTTTACTCACTGTACACTTTACTCACTTTACTCACTTTACTCACTGTACACTTTACTCACTTTACTCACTGAACACTTTCCTCGCTTTACACTTTACTCAATTTACTCACTGTACACTTTACTCACTTTACTCACTGTACACTTTACTCACTGTACACTTTACTCACTCTACACTTTACTCACTTTACTCACTGTACACTTTACTCACTGTACACTTTACTCACTGTACTCACTGTACTCACTTTACTCACTTTACTCACTGTACACTTTACTTACTTTACTCACTGTACACTTTACTCACTCTACACTTTACTCACTTTACTCACTGTACATTTTACTCACTGTACACTTTACTCACTATACTCACTTTACTCACTGTACACTTTACTCACTTTACTCACTGTACACTTTACTCACTTTACTCACTGTACACTTTACTCACTTTACTCACTGTACACTTTACTCACTTTACTCACTGTACCCTTGACTCACTTTACTCACTGTACTCACTCTACACTTTACTCACTTTACTCACTCTACACTTTACTCACTGTACTCACTGTACACTTTACTCAAATCAAATCAAATCAAATGTATTTGTAAGGCCCGGCAACACACATTAATGTCCCCATGGGCCAGACACGTCTTCTTTAAACAAGTCAAGAAGAAACTTAACAATAAGTCAAGAACAAAACAAGAACACCATAAGGTCCAACAAATTTAAGATATTTACAAATAAATGAATGAGTGCAAACACTCCCAGACATACCCCACGCAAAGGTAAGGAAAAACTCACTAAAACCTAACAATAGGGAAAAAAGCACCACAGGCAGTGTGGAGGAGAGAAACCTTAGAAGGGCCATTCAAGGGGGGATATCCCTTCTTAGATGTCGGTGATAGTAGTGTTGCAGACTGACAGTGGTAAGCATGCACTCATGTGTGTAGTGAAACACAGATGAGTGCATGCAATAGCAACTGAACATTTTGAAAAATTAAAGATAGAGCTGATAGCGATAGCAACTGAACATTTTGAAAGATTAAAGATAGAGCTGATAGCGAATCTATTTGAGGCACTCACTGTACACTTTACTCCCTTTACTCACTCTACAATTTACTCACTGTACACTTTACTCACTGTACACTTTACTCACTTTACTCACTGTACACTTTACTCACTTTACTCAATGTACACTTGACTCACTTTACTCACTGTACACTTTACTCACTTTAATCACTGTACACTTGACTGACTTTACTCACTGTACACTTTACTCACTCTACTCACTGTACACTTTACTCACTTTACTCACTGTACACTTTACTCACTGTACACTTTACTCACTTTACTCACTGTATACTTTACTCACTGTACACTTTACTCACTCTACACTTTATTCACTGTACACTTTACTCACTGTACACTTTACTCACTGTACACTTTACTCACTGTACACTTTACTCACTGTACACTTTACTCACTTTACTCACTGTACACTTTACTCACTTTACTCACTCTACAATTTACTCACTGTACACTTTACTCACTGTACACTTTACAAACTTTACTCACTGTACACTTTACTCACTGTATACTTTACTCACTCTACACTTTATTCACTCTACACTTTACTCACTGTGCACTTTACTCACTCTACACTTTACTCACTGTACACTTTACTCACTCTACACTTTACTCACTGTACACTTTACTCACTGTACACTTTACTCACTGTACACTTTACTCACTTTACTCAATTTACTCACTGTACACTTTCCTCACTTTCCTCACTGTACACTTTCCTCACTTTACACTTTACTCACTTTACTCACTGTACACTTTACTCACTTTACTCACTGTACACTTTACTCACTGTACACTTTACTCACTTTACTCACTGTACACTTTACTCACTGTACACTTTACTCACTGTACTCACTTTACTCACTTTACTCACTGTACACTTTACTTACTTTACTCACTGTACACTTTACTCACTCTACACTTTACTCACTTTACTCACTGTACATTTTACTCACTGTACACTTTACTCACTGTACTCACTTTACTCACTGTACACTTTACTCACTTTACTCACTGTACACTTTACTCACTGTACACTTTACTCACTTTACTCACTGTACACTTTACTCACTTTACTCACTGAACACTTTCCTCGCTTTACACTTTACTCAATTTACTCACTGTACACTTTACTCACTTTACTCACTGTACACTTTACTCACTGTACACTTTACTCACTCTACACTTTACTCACTTTACTCACTGTACACTTTACTCACTGTACACTTTACTCACTGTACTCACTGTACTCACTTTACTCACTTTACTCACTGTACACTTTACTTACTTTACTCACTGTACACTTTACTCACTCTACACTTTACTCACTTTACTCACTGTACATTTTACTCACTGTACACTTTACTCACTGTACTCACTTTACTCACTGTACACTTTACTCACTTTACTCACTGTACACTTTACTCACTTTACTCACTGTACACTTTACTCACTTTACTCACTGTACACTTTACTCACTTTACTCACTGTACCCTTGACTCACTTTACTCACTGTACTCACTCTACACTTTACTCACTGTACTCACTCTACACTTTACTCACTTTACTCACTCTACACTTTACTCACTGTACTCACTGTACACTTTACTCAAATCAAATCAAATCAAATGTATTTGTAAGGCCCGGCAACACACATTAATGTCCCCATGGGCCAGACACGTCTTCTTTAAACAAGTCAAGAAGAAACTTAACAATAAGTCAAGAACAAAACAAGAACACCATAAGGTCCAACAAATTTAAGATATTTACAAATAAATGAATGAGTGCAAACACTCCCAGACATACCCCACGCAAAGGTAAGGAAAAACTCACTAAAACCTAACAATAGGGAAAAAAGCACCACAGGCAGTGTGGAGGAGAGAAACCTTAGAAGGGCCATTCAAGGGGGGATATCCCTTCTTAGATGTCGGTGATAGTAGTGTTGCAGACTGACAGTGGTAAGCATGCACTCATGTGTGTAGTGAAACACAGATGAGTGCATGCAATAGCAACTGAACATTTTGAAAAATTAAAGATAGAGCTGATAGCGATAGCAACTGAACATTTTGAAAGATTAAAGATAGAGCTGATAGCGAATCTATTTGAGGCACTCACTGTACACTTTACTCCCTTTACTCACTCTACAATTTACTCACTGTACACTTTACTCACTGTACACTTTACTCACTTTACTCACTGTACACTTTACTCACTTTACTCAATGTACACTTGACTCACTTTACTCACTGTACACTTTACTCACTTTAATCACTGTACACTTGACTGACTTTACTCACTGTACACTTTACTCACTCTACTCACTGTACACTTTACTCACTTTACTCACTGTACACTTTACTCACTGTACACTTTACTCACTTTACTCACTGTATACTTTACTCACTGTACACTTTACTCACTCTACACTTTATTCACTGTACACTTTACTCACTGTACACTTTACTCACTGTACACTTTACTCACTGTACACTTTACTCACTGTACACTTTACTCACTTTACTCACTGTACACTTTACTCACTTTACTCACTCTACAATTTACTCACTGTACACTTTACTCACTGTACACTTTACAAACTTTACTCACTGTACACTTTACTCACTGTATACTTTACTCACTCTACACTTTATTCACTCTACACTTTACTCACTGTGCACTTTACTCACTCTACACTTTACTCACTGTACACTTTACTCACTCTACACTTTACTCACTGTACACTTTACTCACTGTACACTTTACTCACTGTACACTTTACTCACTTTACTCAATTTACTCACTGTACACTTTCCTCACTTTCCTCACTGTACACTTTCCTCACTTTACACTTTACTCACTTTACTCACTGTACACTTTACTCACTTTACTCACTGTACACTTTACTCACTTTACTCACTGTACACTTTACTCACTGTACACTTTACTCACTGTACTCACTTTACTCACTTTACTCACTGTACACTTTACTTACTTTACTCACTGTACACTTTACTCACTCTACACTTTACTCACTTTACTCACTGTACATTTTACTCACTGTACACTTTACTCACTGTACTCACTTTACTCACTGTACACTTTACTCACTTTACTCACTGTACACTTTACTCACTGTACACTTTACTCACTTTACTCACTGTACACTTTACTCACTTTACTCACTGTACCCTTGACTCACTTTACTCACTGTACTCACTCTACACTTTACTCACTGTACTCACTCTACACTTTACTCACTTTACTCACTCTACACTTTACTCACTGTACTCACTGTACACTTTACTCAAATCAAATCAAATCAAATGTATTTGTAAGTCCCGACAACACACGTTAATGTCCCCATGGGCCGGACACGTCTTCTTTAAACAAGTCAAGAAGAAACATAACAATAAGTCAAGAACAAAACAAGAACACCATAAGGTCCAACAAATTTAAGATATTTACAAATACATGAATGAGTGCAAACACTCCCAGACATACCCCACGCAAAGGTAAGTGTTGTGAAGGGCCAGATTAAACCGAATATATATATTTATTTATATATATTTAATTGTATTTGTATATTCTCTAATATTCCCTGATATCCCTTGTATATTCCTTGTACAATATGCATTGAATATCCATTCTAGCCTACTGAACATCCCATAATAGTCTCCATTCTACTATTGGTCGAGACCTTGGTGCCAGGCTGCCATACCCCTCAGACCCAGTTCAAACGTACCGCTCAACATGTACGAACAAGTCCTAGTTCCGCGTAGGAATCTGGCTACCGCACCACTAATGGGACTATTTGTTCATAGTGCGTATATATACTGCGCTACTAAAGTAGGACTTCCTTTTCAGTCCAGTTTCTTACCCTCCAATAGAGTCACAGACGTAAAGCCTCCCCGCGACGCCACGTGTGGGAGTAAGGCCAAGTTCGCCTACCATCGGTATTGAGACATCGTGTATATTAATATTTGAATAGTCATATTTGGCACTATATCGTCGAGTTGGACGTAGTCTATTAAGCTAATAATAGTCTGTTAATATATAGTGCTTCGTGCGGTGAGAATACTACCGTAGTCAGCACCCCATCGTTTCGGGCAGAGAACTGGCTGCTTATCCAGGGTGGTTGACCCCACGTGAAGCTGCACCCGAGGAGCCCCAGAGCCGACGAGCGAGTGGACCTGTATACCGGATTATTCTACCGACGACAGCCCGCCTTCCCCGGCACGGATTATGCTTTGTATACGTTGATTATTCCATGGATAAAGACCCCCGACACTGCCGTGTGTTGGAACCCCCCCCCCTGGAGAGGACGCAAGGTGAGGAGACGATCTGCAAGACGAGGTCGCTTCACGTCTCTCCTCCGTGGACCGGAGGACGCCGGCCCACAAAGAGTCCACCTGCTTTCATCTGTGGTCCAAGGATCGCCGGCGCATTGAACGGCACTACAGTGGGTTCACCTGGGATACCCTTGGCCGGATGAGGCAGCCGGATTCTACCCCCCCCCCTTCCTACTCCTGTCGGCTTACAAGCGACCGGATTAACCCCCCCTAGTGTATCCAGTATATAATCATTAAAGTATCATTGCTGTTATTTCCTTAACTATTCCAGGTCGTATATGTACCACCTGCGCCTTCAGAGATTGGACATTCTCTATTGATATACCGACGAATACTCTTGCCATAAAAGTGCATACTAATTCCCATTCATAAATGTGATTGATTTGATTAAGTGCTTGCTCTACACACCATCGCTGTGTAGAAATAAAGACCTATTTCTAATTCGTACATTTGTGTTGGATCCGTTTCATCTACGTGACAGTGTTCATCATAATATATTTATGCCGAGTACTGGGTGGCCGAATATTAAGTACAAAGGTAGTGGTAGTAAGTATCATATCTAGTAATACAGTCAGGGAATTGTACCCCTCAGTTACAATTGGTCCTTCGAGCCGGAGGGTAATCAGTGTAATATTAATATAGTGTTATTAATATTGAAATGGCCTATGATGAACACTCCACGAAACGATCCTCCTAACCAACGCCCGCAGCGCGAACGACGGCTCCCTCAGTACTTAGAGGCTTACGCTGTCAGTCAACAACCTAGTCTTCTACTAACAGTAAACGCGGTAAAACTAGAAAGTAAAAGTATGTCTAACCCCAACGCCCAGACTACCCCGACCATAGAGGCCCCTACGGGTTCTAATGTAACTGACCAAGTTCACGGTGGGGACCAGTGGGAACCAGACATGACTTCACACCCCGCCAGTACTGAAGAAGTAGTCCCCGATGAGTCCCGGGAGGAATACAACGCTACCGAGAGAGAACTCGGCACGGAAGAAGACGGGGAGAGCACCGGGGAGATAGAGCTCCAAGGCTCCGCAAGGAGTACCCCGAGGGAAGGCTCCCCTATACAACCGCCTTCTCCCAGCGAGGCAGAGAGGACCCTACAGCAGGCCTTCCTCATCAGCCTGAACGCCGCTGCTGAACGCGACCGACTGCAGATCCAGCAGCGGAGCGAAGAAGAGCATATACGTCTAGAAATAAGACGCATTCAGAGGGAAGAGAATGTGGCCCGAGACCGAGCAGACAGCCAGCAAGCAGCTGCTGGTGCTCTACGGGACGCAGAGCGCGACAGACAGCAAGCGCAACTAATAGAACAGCTGATCAGACGGACAACACCCTCTCCCTCCGCCAGAGGCTCCAGGAACTCGTCTAGACACACCTCCAGGGCGGCATCCCCTAGCCGAGTAAACAACCCTGAACTTGACCAACAGACGAGGTCTATACCCCCCACAGACCACCTCCCCCCACCGGTCCAAGCGAGACCTAGCAACCGGGAAGGAGCAGCATATCCTGTGGAGAGGCTAAACCAGAGACTACAAGCACTGGATGACCTAACTGAAGACGAAGAGGAGGAGAACCACGCCCGACGACAGCACAGTACTCTACCGGACCAGGAGGTCCGGTACAGCCCAGGCTATACTCCCGCGGAGCTGCGCTACAGACCCCCGACTCTATACCCGGGTGAGCACGACCCGCACCGAGGAACAGCACCTGGACAAGCGGGCCATGGTACACTGCCGGTACCAGCCCATACCAAGGAGCGGGAGGAGACTCGCCTAGGAGGCCTCTCCCCCAACGCTCGCCGATGTATCCACAGTCAGCGTCATACATTGGCACGCCTATGGTACCCGACTTCACCCAAGAGAACCGGGCCCAGTATACAGAACTCCGCATGTGTCTGGAGACCATGTTGGCGGATGTATTGGATGAACGCCATAAATACGCCATCCTACTGAAGCACTTAAAGGTACCCCGCGCACATAATATAGCGCTCGCCTACGCGACTTCCACCACCCCATACACAGCAGCGCTGGTAGCATTGGACCAGAGGTATGGGCGCATATGGGATTACGTGATCCAGGAGATCCGACACATCGACCGCTTACCCCCAGCAATAGACAATCGAGCACTGGACGACCTGTCCATCAGAGTGCAGTCCCTGGTAGGGATGTTGGGAGCGCAGAGAGAGAAGGGGAGGCATGAACTTTACGCCAACTCAAATGTGGAAAGGATCTTGGAGAAGCTGCCGCCCGCTCGACAGGAGCGTTTTAGGCGACAGAGAGACCACCGAGACCCGAATGGCCCCGAACCGAACCTCCTCGATCTAGCGGACTTCCTGGCGAGAGAAGTCAGCAGCCTACGGCTAGATACATTCGGACGGAGCACCCCTGGCTCCAGAGAAGGAACCAGACGACTAAATGATGGAAGAAGATCGGTGACTGTGATGCACCAATCGGAGTCAGTACCGAGCAGCAGGAGCCACAGTACCCCCTCCAGAACGGAGAAGTGGAAGATAGTGTGCCCCTACTGTGAGAAAGAACACTGGCTAGCGCAATGTGACTCCTTCCCCAAGCTGAACGCGGAGGAAGCAAGTCAATGGATAAAGTCCAACAAGCGCTGTTTTCGCTGTGCGCGCTCACACATGGCAGCCGAATGCCGCTTAAAGAAAAGGTGCACCAAGTGCGATGGAGCCCATCTGGACATACTTCACGACAGTAACAGACGGCGCCCTTCACCCGCACCATCCAGCAGCAAAGCGAGCGTCATGTACATCGATCCCGCCAGCAGCAGTGGAGCCCGAGTACTCCTAAAAGTAGTGCGTGTGACACTAAGCTACCAGAATAAAGTCCTGGACACTTACGCCGTCCTCGATGACGGGTCAGAGAAGACCCTTCTGCTCGCCTCCGCTGCGGCCCAGCTAGGGCTGCGGGGAAGCGAAACCCAAATGACAATTCGGACAATAAGACGAGATTTGAAGACGATAAAGGGCGAGAATGTCTCATTCTCTATCGCAGCAAGCGGCCAGCCTGAGCGACGGTACCAGATTACAGACGCTTTCACCAGCCAAGAAATAGGACTGTCGCGGTACACATACCCCGTCGCCAAGCTGATGGAGAAATATGTACATCTGCGCAAGTTACCGATCCCGCTCATAGACAATGCTATGCCGACCCTGTTGATAGGCTCCGACCATGCAGACCTCATTGTCCCGATAGACCGGGTTCATACCGGACCCCGAGGCTGTCCTGCAGCAGTCGAGACCCGTTTGGGATGGACTCTCCAAGGCCCGCTCGCCAAATCTCTCAACCGAAGTACAGCCACTAGATGTCTCCACTCCCGAGTCACAGAGGGAGAAACCGCACTCCTGCAACACGTAGAGCGGCTATGGACCTTGGAACAAATGCCCTTTAAGAACGGAAAGAAAGACATTCGCTCTAAAGATGACATTTACGCCATTCACCTCCTCGAGACAGGGACCAAGAGAGTCCCGGTCAACGGCGTGTTGAGATACGCCACGCCACTCCTGCGGCGAGAAGGAATGCCTACTTTCCACGCCAAGACAGACGCCACAGAACGGTACCTGCTGAACACGGAGCGGCGCTTAGCCAAGAACCCCGCCCAAGAGAGTGTATACCGCGCTGAGATTGAGAAGCTCATCACAGCGGGACACGTCACAAAGATGGACATTAAAGAGGCTGACCAGACCACTGAATCGTGGTACGTGCCTCACCACAAGGTCCATCACAACGGTAAAGACCGCATAGTATTTAACTGCAGCTACCAGATCGGATCCCAAAATCTGAATAAAGAGTTACTGCCCGGTCCCACACTCGGCCCCTCCCTACTCGGCGTTCTACTCCGCTTCCGCCAGGAAAAGGTGGCCATCAGCGGGGACATTAAAGGAATGTTCCTGCAGGTGAGATTAGTAGAGGAGGACAAGCCCCTGTTACGGTTCCTATGGAGAGAGAAGCCAGGAGATGAGCACCCAGCCATCTACCAATGGGAAGTCCTCCCCTTCGGAACGACGTGCAGCCCCTGCTGTGCTACATTTGCACTACAGAAACATGTAGCAGAGGACCCAGCAGCGGACGAAGAGGTCCGACACAGCGTAAAGAACAGCTTCTACGTAGACAACTGTCTACAAAGCCTTTCAACCCAGGAAGAAGCCGAGGCTCTCCTGATTAAACTCCGCGCCTCATTGATCAAAGGCGGCTTTGATCTCAGGCAGTGGGCCAGCAGCGATCCGCAAGTACTGCGCAGCCTCTCCTCCGAGGACAAGGCAGCCAGCAGCGAGACCTGGATGGCTACAATCCCGGGAGAAGCCCAGGAGATGACCCTGGGATTGGTGTGGCGATTCAAAACAGATTCGCTTCACTACAGACACAAGCCCCTGACTACGGAGCAGGGAAGGCCGGCGGCGGCGCCGACCACCAGACGGAGTGTGTACACAACACTCGCCCGACAATATGACCCGCTAGGATGTATTCTACCGTACACCACCAGGGCAAAAATGATTGTACGAGCATTGTGGGACAAGGACCAGGGCTGGGACGACCCCATTCCCGCACACCTTGCATCCACCTGGAGAGAGTGGGAGATGGAGCTCCACTCACTCCCAGGCGTTAATATGCGCCGAAGCTACTTCCCACCCACGGTGAGGCCAGAGACATGTAAAATGGACTTACACGTCTTCAGTGACGCCTCAGAGGTCGCATACGGATCAGTAGCCTACTTGCGGGCCCAGGAGAAGGGGGGAGAGATCTACACAGCATTTGTCCTCGCCCGCTCGAGAATAGCCCCACGCAAGCAACAATCTATCCCACGTCTAGAGCTCTGCGCAGCCCTAGCCGGAGCGCACCTAGCCACGCTCATCCAACGTGAGCTCACCATACCGGTGTCTAGAACAATCCTGTGGTCAGATTCCACGACAGTACTCGCCTGGATCAAATCGGACTCATGCAAGTACAAAGTCTTCGTGGGAGTCAGAGTCACCGAGATTCAAGACTTAACCGAAGAGTTAACCGGAGAAACAGAGTGGCGCTACGTTGATACAAAACAGAACCCAGCTGACGTCATCACCCGGGGAATGCCCCTAGATGACCTCACCCGTCGCAATGTCTACAGTGACGGCCCCGCATTCCTAAGACTCCCGGAAGGACAGTGGCCCAGGCCTATCCCGAGGGAAGCAAGTCCAGAGGAGGTGGAAAATAAGAAGTCTGTGTTCTGTGGATTGAGCACCGTAGCCTCCACCGACCCTAACATAGACGATTGCACGTCCATAGAGAGTGCACAACAAAGAACATTCCTGCGGTACCACCCGGAGTGCAAGTCCCCCGCTGATATGTCAGCAGCTAACTACGAGGAAGCAGAATTGCTTCTACTGCAGCGAGCCCAGAGAGACTCGTTCCCCGATGAATTGGCCTGTCTACAGGGAGGAAAGCCCGTCCCATCCGACAGCAGATTAATTCATCTGGCCCCCGAGAGCGACGCTCATACCCTCATCAGAGTGGGTGGTCGCCTACGCAGAGCCCCCAATCTACCGGATGACATTAAATACCCGATCGTATTGAACAGCCGACACAAGGTCACAGAGCTGATTATAAAGAAATACGATGAGGATGTACATCACGCAGGAGCAGAAAGAGTCTTCGCGGAAATCAGACGTCGTTACTGGATCCTACAAGGAAGAGAGGCGGTACGACGCTTCCAGCGAACATGTCTAGACTGCCGCAAGTGGCGCGCGCAGCCCAGCATACCAAGGATGGCTGACCTTCCTCCATGTCGCCTCCGAATCGGTGACAAGCCATTCCACTCAACGGGTATGGACTGCTTTGGCCCGCTGCACATAAAGAAAGGAAGAGGAACCGAGAAGCGGTGGGGTATTGTATTCAAATGCATGACCACCAGAGCGATACACATCGAGCTTCTCCCGACCATGAGCACAGACTCATTCCTTATGGCCTTCCGTAGATTCACATCACGGAAAGGAAGACCGTCTACCCTATTGTCCGATCATGGGACAAACTTCAAAGGCGGCGAAAGAGAGCTGAGAGAGAGCTTCCAAGCTATGGGCCCAGAACTTAAGACCCACCTCGCTCCAGCACAGGTTGATTTCCAATTCAACCCCCCAACACACTCCTGATGGGGCGGCTAGATCCTGCATTACCCCAGACAATGTACCGGCCTGAAGAAGCGAACGGCCGACGAATGTGGAGGTACAGCCAATTATTAGCCGACAAGTTTTGGAGCAGTTTCCTACTGCACTACCTACCGTCTCTACAGACCCGCCAGAAGTGGGTAAAGGAGAGAGACAATTTGACAGAAGGAACAGTCGTCATGATTATTGATCAATCACTGCCCAGAGCTATGTGGCCGGCCGGCCGCGTAAGCAAAGTGATCACCGGTGCCGACGGCAAGGTCCGAGCAGCTGAAGTGCTCGTCCAGGGTCGCACTTACACCCGTCCCGTGGCGAGGCTCATAGAACTGCCTCGACTCCCAGACACAATCGATGATGACCATGACCCTATAACCCTATGACTTTGTGAAGTTGACTGACCCCTACAGCAAACCCTTATGTGTAAATAGACAACGCGATTAATCTGTCTCTGTTTAACTGATTAGGTCTGGGACCAATCAGGGGGTGGCTGTTGTGAAGGGCCAGATTCAACCGAATATATATATTTATTTATATATATATATTTAATTGTATTTGTATATTCTCTAATATTCCCTGATATCCCTTGTATATTCCTTGTACAATATGCATTGAATATCCATTCTAGCCTACTGAACATCCCATAATAGTCTCCATTCTACTATTGGTCGAGACCTTGGTGCCAGGCTGCCATACCCCTCAGACCCAGTTCAAACGTACCGCTCAACATGTACGAACAAGTCCTAGTTCCGCGTAGGAATCTGGCTACCGCACCACTAATGGGACTATTTGTTCATAGTGCGTATATATACTGCGCTACTAAAGTAGGACTTCCTTTTCAGTCCAGTTTCTTACCCTCCAATAGAGTCACAGACGTAAAGCCTCCCCGCGACGCCACGTGTGGGAGTAAGGCCAAGTTCGCCTACCATCGGTATTGAGACATCGTGTATATTAATATTTGAATAGTCATATTTGGCACTATATCGTCGAGTTGGACGTAGTCTATTAAGCTAATAATAGTCTGTTAATATATAGTGCTTCGTGCGGTGAGAATACTACCGTAGTCAGCACCCCATCGTTTCGGGCAGAGAACTGGCTGATTATCCAGGGTGGTTGACCCCACGTGAAGCTGCACCCGAGGAGCCCCAGAGCCGACGAGCGAGTGGACCTGTATACCGGATTATTCTACCGACGACAGCCCGCCTTCCCCGGCACGGATTATGCTTTGTATACGTTGATTATTCCATGGATAAAGACCCCCGACACTGCCGTGTGTTGGAACCCCCCCCCCTTGAGAGGACGCAAGGTGAGGAGACGATCTGCAAGACGAGGTCGCTTCACGTCTCTCCTCTGTGGACCGGAGGACGCCGGCCCACAAAGAGTCCACCTGCTTTCATCTGTGGTCCAAGGATCGCCGGCGCATTGAACGGCACTACAGTGGGTTCACCTGGGATACCCTTGGCCGGATGAGGCAGCCGGATTCTACCCCCCCCCCCTTCCTACTCCTGTCGGCTTACAAGCGACCGGATTAACCCCCTCTAGTGTATCCAGTATATAATCATTAAAGTATCATTGCTGTTATTTCCTTAACTATTCCAGGTCGTATATGTACCACCTGCGCCTTCAGAGATTGGACATTCTCTATTGATATACCGACGAATACTCTTGCTATAAAAGTGCATACTAATTCCCATTCATAAATGTGATTGATTTGATTAAGTGCTTGCTCTACACACCATCGCTGTGTAGAAATAAAGACCTATTTCTAATTCGTACATTTGTGTTGGATCCGTTTCATCTACGTGACAGTGTTCATCATAATATATTTATGCCGAGTACTGGGTGGCCGAATATTAAGTACAAAGGTAGTGGTAGTAAGTATCATATCTAGTAATACAGTCAGGGAATTGTACCCCTCAGTTACAGTAAGGAAAAACTCACTAAAACCTAACAATAGGGAAACAAGCACCACAGGCAGTGTGGAGGAGAGAAACCTTAGAAGGGCCATTCAAGGGGGGATCTCCCTTCTTAGATGTCGGTGATAGTAGTGTTGCAGACTGACAGTGGTAACCATGCACGCATGTGTGTAGTGAAACACAGATGAGTGCATGCAATAGCAACTGAACATTTTGAAAAATTAAAGATAGAGCTGATAGCGATAGCAACTGAACATTTTGAAAGATTAAAGATAGAGCTGATAGCGAATCTATTTTTAGGCACTCACTGTACACTTTACTCCCTTTACTCACTCTACAATTTACTCACTGTACACTTTACTCACTGTACACTTTACTCACTTTACTCACTGTACACTTGACTCACTTTACTCACTGTACACTTTACTCACTTTACTCACTGTACACTTGACTCACTTTACTCACTGTACACTTTACTCACTCTACTCACTGTACACTTTACTCACCTTACTCACTGTACACTTTACTCACTGTACACTTTACTCACTTTACTCACTGTACACTTTACTCACTGTACACTTTACTCACTCTACACTTTACTCACTGTACACTTTACTCACTGTACACTTTACTCACTCTACACTTTACTCACTCTACACTTTACTCACTCTACACTTTACTCACTCTACTCACTGTACACTTTACTCACTGTACACTTTACTCACAGTACACTTTACTCACTGTACACTTTACTCACTGTACACTTTACTCACTTTACTCACTGTACACTTTACTCACTTTACTCACTCTACAATTTACTCACTGTACACTTTACTCACTGTACACTTTACAAACTTTACTCACTGTACACTTTACTCACTGTATACTTTACTCACTCTACACTTTACTCACTCTACACTTTACTCACTGTGCACTTTACTCACTCTACACTTTACTCACTGTACACTTTACTCACTGTACACTTTACTCACTGTACACTTTACTCACTTTACTCACTTTACTCACTGTACACTTTACTCACTTTACTCACTGTACACTTTCCTCACTTTACACTTTACTCACTTTACTCACTCTACACTTTACTCACTTTACTCACTGTACACTTTACTCACTGTACACTTTACTCACTGTACTCACTTTACTCACTTTACTCACTGTACACTTTACTCACTTTACTCACTGTACATTTTACTCACTGTACACTTTACTCACTATACTCACTTTACTCACTGTACACTTTACTCACTTTACTCACTGTACACTTTACTCACTTTACTCACTGTACACTTTACTCACTTTACTCACTGTACACTTTACTCACTTTACTCACTGTACACTTTACTCACTTTACTCACTGTACCCTTGACTCACTTTACTCACTGTACTCACTCTACACTTTACTCACTGTACTCACTCTACACTTTACTCACTTTACTCACTCTACACTTTACTCACTGTACTCACTCTACACTTTACTCAAATCAAATCAAATCAAATGTATTCGTAAGGCCCGGCAACACACGTTAATGTCCCCATGGGCCAGACACGTCTTCTTTAAACAAGTCAAGAAGAAACTTAACAATAAGTCAAGAACAAAACAAGAACACCATAAGGTCCAACAAATTTAAGATATTTACAAATAAATGAATGAGTGCAAACACTCCCAGACATACCCCACGCAAAGGTAAGGAAAAACTCACTAAAACCTAACAATAGGGAAAAAAGCACCACAGGCAGTGTGGAGGAGAGAAACCTTAGAAGGGCCATTCAAGGGGGGATCTCCCTTCTTAGATGTCGGTGATAGTAGTGTTGCAGACTGACTTACTCACTGTACACTTTACTCACTGTACACTTTACTCACTTTACTCACTGTACACTTTACTCACTGTACACTTTACTCACTGTACACTTTACTCACTTTACTCACTGTACAATTTACTCACTTTACTCACTCTACAATTTACTCACTGTACACTTTACTCACTGTACACTTTACTCACTTTACTCACTGTACACATTACTCACTTTACTCACTGTACACTTTACTCACTGTACACTTGACTCACTTTACTCACTGTACACTTTACTCACTTTACTCACTGTACACTTTACTCACTGTACACTTTACTCACTGTACACTTTACTCACTTTACTCACTGTACACTTTACTCACTGTACACTTTACTCACTCTACACTTTACTCACTGTACACTTTACTCACTGTACACTTTACTCACTCTACACTTTACTCACTCTACACTTTACTCACTCTACACTTTACTCACTGTACACTTTACTCACTCTACTCACTGTACACTTTACTCACTGTACACTTTACTCACTGTACACTTTACTCATTGTACACTTTACTCACTTTACTCACTGTACACTTTACTCACTTTACTCACTGTACACTTTACTCACTGTACACTTTACTCACTGTACACTTTACTCACTTTACTCACTGTACACTTTACTCACTGTATACTTTACTCACTGTACACTTTACTCACTTTACTCACTGTACATTTTACTCACTGTACACTTTACTCACTGTACTCACTTTACTCACTGTACACTTTACTCACTTTACTCACTGTACACTTTACTCACTGTACACTTTACTCACTTTACTCACTGTACACTTTACTCACTTTACTCACTGTACCCTTGACTCACTTTACTCACTGTACTCACTCTACACTTTACTCACTGTACTCACTCTACACTTTACTCACTTTACTCACTCTACACTTTACTCACTGTACTCACTGTACACTTTACTCAAATCAAATCAAATGTATTTGTAAGGCCCGACAACACACGTTAATGTCCCCATGGGCCGGACACGTCTTCTTTAAACAAGTCAAGAAGAAACATAACAATAAGTCAAGAACAAAACAAGAACACCATAAGGTCCAACAAATTTAAGATATTTACAAATACATGAATGAGTGCAAACACTCCCAGACATACCCCACGCAAAGGTAAGGAAAAACTCACTAAAACCTAACAATAGGGAAACAAGCACCACAGGCAGTGTGGAGGAGAGAAACCTTAGAAGGGCCATTCAAGGGGGGATCTCCCTTCTTAGATGTCGGTGATAGTAGTGTTGCAGACTGACAGTGGTAAGCATGCACACATGTGTGTAGTGAAACACAGATGAGTGCATGCAATAGCAACTGAACATTTTGAAAAATTAAAGATAGAGCTGATAGCGATAGCAACTGAACATTTTGAAAGATTAAAGATAGAGCTGATAGCGAATCTATTTTTAGGCACTCACTGTACACTTTACTCCCTTTACTCACTCTACAATTTACTCACTGTACACTTTACTCACTGTACACTTTACTCACTTTACTCACTGTACACTTGACTCACTTTACTCACTGTACACTTTACTCACTTTACTCACTGTACACTTGACTCACTTTACTCACTGTACACTTTACTCACTCTACTCACTGTACACTTTACTCACCTTACTCACTGTACACTTTACTCACTGTACACTTTACTCACTTTACTCACTGTACACTTTACTCACTGTACACTTTACTCACTCTACACTTTACTCACTGTACACTTTACTCACTGTACACTTTACTCACTCTACACTTTACTCACTCTACACTTTACTCACTCTACACTTTACTCACTCTACTCACTGTACACTTTACTCACTGTACACTTTACTCACAGTACACTTTACTCACTGTACACTTTACTCACTGTACACTTTACTCACTTTACTCACTGTACACTTTACTCACTTTACTCACTGTACACTTTACTCACTGTACACTTTACTCACTTTACTCACTGTACACTTTACTCACTTTACTCACTCTACAATTTACTCACTGTACACTTTACTCACTGTACACTTTACAAACTTTACTCACTGTACACTTTACTCACTGTATACTTTACTCACTCTACACTTTACTCACTCTACACTTTACTCACTGTGCACTTTACTCACTCTACACTTTACTCACTGTACACTTTACTCACTGTACACTTTACTCACTGTACAATTTACTCACTTTACTCACTTTACTCACTGTACACTTTACTCACTTTACTCACTGTACACTTTACTCACTGTACACTTTACTCACTGTACTCACTGTACTCACTTTACTCACTGTACACTTTACTCACTTTACTCACTGTACATTTTACTCACTGTACACTTTACTCACTATACTCACTTTACTCACTGTACACTTTACTCACTTTACTCACTGTACACTTTACTCACTTTACTCACTGTACACTTTACTCACTTTACTCACTGTACACTTTACTCACTTTACTCACTGTACACTTTACTCACTTTACTCACTGTACCCTTGACTCACTTTACTCACTGTACTCACTCTACACTTTACTCACTGTACTCACTCTACACTTTACTCACTTTACTCACTCTACACTTTACTCACTGTACTCACTCTACACTTTACTCAAATCAAATCAAATCAAATGTATTCGTAAGGCCCGGCAACACACGTTAATGTCCCCATGGGCCAGACACGTCTTCTTTAAACAAGTCAAGAAGAAACTTAACAATAAGTCAAGAACAAAACAAGAACACCATAAGGTCCAACAAATTTAAGATATTTACAAATAAATGAATGAGTGCAAACACTCCCAGACATACCCCACGCAAAGGTACGGAAAAACTCACTAAAACCTAACAATAGGGAAAAAAGCACCACAGGCAGTGTGGAGGAGAGAAACCTTAGAAGGGCCATTCAAGGGGGGATCTCCCTTCTTAGATGTCGGTGATAGTAGTGTTGCAGACTGACTTACTCACTGTACACTTTACTCACTGTACACTTTACTCACTTTACTCACTGTACACTTTACTCACTTTACTCACTGTACACTTTACTCACTGTACACTTTACTCACTTTACTCACTGTACAATTTACTCACTTTACTCACTCTACAATTTACTCACTGTACACTTTACTCACTGTACACTTTACTCACTTTACTCACTGTACACTTTACTCACTTTACTCACTGTACACTTTACTCACTGTACACTTGACTCACTTTACTCACTGTACACTTTACTCACTTTACTCACTGTACACTTTACTCACTGTACACTTTACTCACTGTACACTTTACTCACTTTACTCACTGTACACTTTACTCACTGTACACTTTACTCACTCTACACTTTACTCACTGTACACTTTACTCACTGTACACTTTACTCACTCTACACTTTACTCACTCTACACTTTACTCACTCTACACTTTACTCACTGTACACTTTACTCACTCTACTCACTGTACACTTTACTCACTGTACACTTTACTCACTGTACACTTTACTCACTGTACACTTTACTCACTGTACACTTTACTCATTGTACACTTTACTCACTTTAATCACTGTACACTTTACTCACTTTACTCACTGTACACTTTACTCACTGTACACTTTACTCACTGTACACTTTACTCACTTTACTCACTGTACACTTTACTCACTGTATACTTTACTCACTGTACACTTTACTCACTTTACTCACTGGACACTTTACTCACTGTATACTTTACTCACTCTACACTTTACTCACTCTACACTTTACTCACTGTACACTTTACTCACTTTACTCACTGTACACTTTACTCATGTTACACTTTACTCACTGTACCCAATGTACACTTTACTCACTTTACTCACTGTACACTTTACTCACTGTATTCACTTTACTCACTTTACTCACTTTACTCACTGTACACTTTACTCACTGTACTCACTGTACACTTTATTAAAAATATATTTTTTTTATAATATTTCTTTTTTCTTTTTCTTTTTTTGCACTACCTATCTTTGTGAAAGTGGCTTTTCAGCTCTGGTCCAGCTGAAGACAGAGCAGAGGAACAGATTGGACATTGAGCATGACCTCAGAGTTGCTTGTCTACCATCACCCCAGACTTTGAGACACTTGTCAAAACCAAACAACAACATCATAACATGATGATCCCATAGCAAATTAAAATAATGACTCATGAAACATTTGAATTTGTATCTTAAGCAACTTTATGAAAATGTATTTGAAGAACAATACAGCAAATGCAATCACTCATAACAAGATAAATAAATTAAATAATACAAATTAAAGTGGAAGTGTACTTTAAATAACTAAAAAAATAATAATACAAAAGAAATAACTAGCAGCATCTGCCCCCAGCACTGCGGCTGATGGAGCTGTAACTTGGTCCAGGACCAGGAGGGTGACGTGGAACAGCTGTAAGGGGAGAGGGGGATGAGTCAGATCAGACAGACTTCTAGGTATTTTGTTTGCTGTGTGTGAGAGGAGTCCGTGTGTGTGTATATGTGTGTGTCTTACTCTGATCGCTGTGTGAGTGAGAGGAGTGTGTGTACTGTACTGTGTAATTTGTGTATGTGTGTGTCTTACTCTGATCGCTGTGTGTGAGTGAGAGGAGTGTGTATGTGTGTGTGTCTTACTCTGATCGCTGTGTGTGAGTGAGAGGAGTGCGTGTGTAATGTATTGTGTGTCTGTATGTCTGATCATTACATCATCTCCTGCAGGGGAACACAGTACACCAATTTATTTAAATTGCAGTGAGTGCGAGCATATCGACATGCTCTGTACTTAAAATAACTAAAATAATAATAATAAAAAAGAAATAACTAGCAGCATCTGCCCAGCACCACGGCTGATGGGGCTGTAACTTGGTCCAGGACCAGGAGAGGAGGGTGACGTGGAACAGCTGTAGGGGGAGAGGGGGATGAGTCAGAGATCAGACAGCTTCTAGGTCTTTTGTTTGCTGTGTGTGAGAGGAGTCCGTGTGTGTGTATGTGTGTGACAGTGGTGGTATTGGTGGTGTATGTTAGTAGTGGTGCTGGTATTGGTGGTGTTAGTAGTGGTGGTATTGGTGGTGTTAGTAGTGGTGGTGGTAGTGGTGTTAGTAGTGGTGGTGGTGGTGGTGTTAGTAGTGGTGTTGGTGGTGTTAGTAGTGGTGGTGGTGTTAGTAGTGGTGGTGGTGGTGGTGTTAGTAGTGGTGGTATTGGTGGTGTTAGTAGTGGTGGTGGTGGTGTTAGTAGTGGTGGTGGTGGTGTTATTAGTGGTGGTGGTGGTGGTGGTGTTAGTATTGGTGGTGGTGGTGGTGTTAGTAGTGGTGGTATTGGTGGTGTTAGTAGTGGTGGTGGTGGTGGTGTTAGTAGTGGTGGTGGTGGTGTTAGTAGTGGTGGTGGTGGTGGTGGTGGTGTTAGGTGTGGTGGTGGTGGTGGTGTTAGTAGTGGTGGTGGTGGTGTTAGTAGTGGTGGTATTGGTGGTGGTGTTAGTACGTGTCTTACTCTGATCGCTGTGTGTGAGTGAGAGGAGTGTGTATGTGTGTGTGTAATGTATTGTGTGTCTGTCTAGTCTGTCTGATCATCATCTCCTGCAGGGGAACACAGTACACCATTTACAATTTCTTTAAATTGCAGTGCAGGAACGTGAGCATATCGACGTGCTCTGGAGTGAGGCTGGCCCGCTTCTTTGAGGCGATGTTCCCAGCTGCTGAGAAGAGACGCTCAGAGGGAGTGGAAGTAACTGGAATGCACAAGTATGACTTGGCTTGTGATGCAAGGGTTGGGTACTTTGCCTCATTCAACTTCCACCAAGACAGTGGATTTTCTGTCTTTGAGATGGGCTGCTCTCCGAAGTACATCAGCACTTCGTTAATGATCGCTTGTGTGCGTGCATGCTGATCATTGCTCTCAGTGTCACTGTCTGTTGACTCACATCCAAGCAGTGAATCGAGAGCTGAAACAGACCTAGTTGTCTCAGCTGAGGCTGTGGCATCATTGTCATTAATGTACAGACTGTAGGACCAGAGCTTGCAATTTATTCTGAACAGTGAACCTCTCCTCGGGTGTCAGGAATTTTAGTTTTCGGAATCGTGGGTCTAGTGCAGATGCAATGATCGTTTTGCTTGGGTCATCATCTTTGATGGCAAGCTCTGTTGACCAGCGTGTAGTGGTCGCCACTGAAGCAGCCGCCTGGAAGGCCTGCACAGGAGCTGTATCATAGGCAGTGTGGGTGGACTTCAGAAGCCCTCTGACTAGAGGAGGCAGGGCGGAGACGGTCACATAGTTTTCACCACTCAAGTAGACAGTGGCACATTCAAAAGCTTGGAGAGCTTTGCCAGTTCATCTAGCAGGGTCCACTGCTCAGGCTTGAGGTCCAGGTATTGTTTCCCTCTCTGTGTTACTGCCGGGTCAGACAGAGGCCATCTCTGTTCCAGCAGGCGAGTCACCATGTAATAAGTGCTGTTCCACCTGGTAGAGACATCTTGGATAAGTTTGTGTTCCGGGGTGCCCATCTGTTTCTGCTTTATTTTCAGCTTGCTTGAAGCCAGTTCACTCCTTTTAAAGTGCTCAATGAGACACCTCGCTGCTCCTAGTGCTTTACTAATCAGAGGCTGTTTCAGTGCATGATTGATCACCAACTGTAATGTGTGGCCTGCACAGCAGATAGACACCCATCCATGTTTTTTCTCCAAGATGCTTGCAGCCAGCAGGACATTGGGGCCATTGTCATGAACAACCGCCACAAGCTTGCTTGGAGGGATCTCAAACCTTTCCACAGCGTGCTCAATCCATGTAGCAATGTTGGTCCCAGTGTGCCGTTCTTCGAGTGGCATGGTTGTTAGGCAGAAGCTATTGAGCTTCCAGTCATCACTTATAAAGTGACAGGTGATGCCAAGATATGCCTCTGTCGCAACACTGGTCCAGGCATCAGTTGTCAGGGCAATCTTGTTCTTGTTTGCTTTAAGAGCATATTTAACCTTAGCAAAAGTAGCTTCATACTTTCTCTCCATGAGCTTTGTAAAATGAGTTCTGGAAGGTAAGGTGTAACCTGAATGGAATGTGGTGACCATCTGCTTAAAGCCCTCATCTTCAACCATCGATAATGGTCTCATGTCTTTAACAAGCATGGTGAGGATGCTCTCTGTGAAGACTCCAGCCATTTGAGGGGTGCATGAGCCTCTCTTCAGGACAAACTCATCTACACGCGTTTGCTTTGCCCTACAATAGAAAGAGAACAAAACAGAAAGCTGTATTAATTATCATCAGAATTTGTAGGCTATAGTATCAGACTATACGTTTATTTTTATTAATTATAGTCAGCCTTATATATACCTAGGCTAGAATTAATATTGAGATGCAATATCTATGTTTTCCCACCAGAGGGAGTTATCGCTTAAGGGATATTATTTTGTGGACTACAGACAGAGTGACTACAGATATATACGTGAGGTATTTCCGTATCCGGTTGGTCGGCATAACAAACTAAACTAAAAGTGAAGCAGCAACGCTGTAACCTGTACTAACTACTAAGTAAGCATGGCGCTGTTTAACGTTACAACATACAGCAGCAGCGCAGCCTCTATAAGCCTCAGCAATAGAGTTCGCATAGCAAGCATTATATCCATATCCATGAGACGTTCTGTTTTCCAACGTAAAAAATACAATACTATGGCTAACTACTATCTAGAACTTACCCATGTTCCGACGTCACCGTGGCTCCGGGGTGCTTTCGTTTTAGATGCTCGTGCATCGCTGTGGTGCTGCTGTGGAATGCCAATTCCACCTTGCATAATCGGCATTTAACAGTTTTCTTCGGTTTGTCATCTGTAAAAAATGCCCACACCTTTGATGCCCTCGGTCTCGATTTTTTTAATTCATCTCCTCCGTCTTTCTCTCTCCCTTCCGCCATCGTTCATTCTTTCTTCTGAAGTGAAGTTCTTACCTGCAAGGGTGCGCCGTTAAGTACCAGAATGCACTGCAGTCAGACAATGGAAACGATACTGCCCCCAGCAGTTCCTGTAGTGCATTGCAGTTTCAAATGAACATTTGCGTCACTGATTGTTTTTATGCGACGCATCGACGCAACAATTTCTCGTCAACGATTTTTCATAATCGACATCGTCGATTATGTCGACTAATCGTTGCAGCCCTACTCTACACTTTACTCACTTTACTCACTTTACTCACTCTACACTTTACTCACTTTACTCACTGTACACTTTACTCACTGTACACTTTACTTACTGTACACTTTACTCACTTTACTCACTGTACACTTTACTCACTTTACTCACTGTACACTTTACTCACTGTACACTTTACTCACTTTACTCACTCTACACTTTACTCACTTTACACAATCTCTACACTTTACTCACTGTAGGCTCAATTTGCCTATCTAAGCCAGGATACGTCTTCAACGCGCTCACACCACATTGACTTGGGCTGTTTGTTACTCACTGTTTGATGTTTGTTGATAGTTGCATCTGATGGGTTCGAACCGGTTGAGTTTTATGGAAGGTGTTGCATAAAGTTCCAAATAATAACGGAGAAAACAATGAAACAAAACAGGCTCCAGACTTGTACTAAAAGGGTTTCAAAACAAACAGGCGCAGCAAAAGGGTTTCAAATAAACTCAAAATGATTCTAAACAAAGTCTTTCTTTTCAGTCTTTCATTCATTCAATCTGCGCTGTGTGTGTGTGTAGCAAGCGAGCGGTTGAAAAACTGTTTCTCGTCTGGCGTGCGTTTACACACAGCTGGGCCATAATTAATAGGAGGACCATGGTGCCATTTTACGAGGCGACCAGCGGCGGCGCTATTTAGTCAAAACTATTAAATCAAATGAAATGGCTCCTACATCACCGGCCCCTATTGTTATGGGCAGGCTCTAATAACAATACAAAATCAAAAAACTGCTGGAGCCATACAAAATGTTCAAAACAAAATAAATACTTGTGGGAAACAGGCATGGTGTATAGGCCTGTTTGAATCTTCAGTACCTAATTTGAGTTTGGCACCAGCAGGCAAATCTTGCTGATGGGCCTTTCAAGTACACTGGTTTTTGTCTGAAGACGCACACCTCTCACAAGTCCTCTTGAGTCTGGCATTGTTTCCAGGACTCTAGCCAACATCCAGGATCCTCTTGGTGCATTCGTGTCAGCTATGATCACAATGTCTTCCTTTTCAAAGTTCCTGCGGATGCGGTTCCATTTTTGCCGTACATTCATAAGAGGTAGGTATTCTTTTATCCATCTGGTCCAAAATAGATCTGACAGGTACTGTACTTGTCTCCAATGGCGCTTTGCATACACATGGTCTTTTGGGAGGATATCAGGGTGCTTTGCATCTTCTGGCATGGCTGCTCTGCTTAATCTCCCACCCACTCTTATGGCTTCGTTTTCAAGTTTGGGATCAAGCTTGTAGGTTGAACTGTGTTTCTGCACATTCAAACTTCCTTTCTGCAATGTTTTGATTTCCTCTTGAAATCCTTGGTTGAGACAGAATTTTACAACGGCTATCTCTGAAATGTCCTGTTCATCCAGAGAGAGTTTGTGTGCCTTTACAGTGTTTTTGAATTTTTTCATCTCCACTTCAATTGTCTGTCTTTGTTTGTCTGTGTCTGGTTCTTGAATTTGCATCAGATCGTTCCTTTTTCTACTCAACTGCAAAAGGTGAGTTCTCAAATACAGCATCCATGCTACAGCTCTTTTCAATTTGTAGAAACTTGAGTAGTGGTGTATGAGAGTGCTAGTAGGATCTTGATCCATCATCTGAATGGTATTGACTGCAACCTTCTCTCTTTTGACTTCCGGATCGTTGGCTGGTATGGGGGTGAGATCAGCAGGTAAGTTAGGCCATGTCTCTTCTTTTTCCTGTAGGAAGTCCGGTCCCTTCTTCCAGTTTTCACACTTTAAAAATGCATCGGCTGTAAGACCTCGGGACACATGGTCTGCAGGGTTGATCTTGGTGTTCACTTGGGTTCTGAATGTATCTTCATCCACATTCCTGTTCACTTTCACTGCTAGTACTGCAGCAGTAAGTTCCATTCTGGGTATTGTAACCCGTTTCAAGGGGGCGTCTCTTGCCTTTGCCATGATTACACGCAGTCTGCGTTTCTTTGGGTGGCGTACTCCATGGTGAGTCCTTCTTTCCTCTAGATTTAACTGCTCTTGTGGCACAGCTTCAGCGTGTCCCTTTTGAATGACACTTTCAAGAAAGTCAGTGTACTCTTTGTGAAACTCCACATCTTTCTTGAATTTCCCTTTTTGGATCATGAGGTCATTCAAATGTATTATTGATATGTGATTGCCGAAAATATGGGTTGGCTGCTTATGGCTTATTGTGGGTTTGTGTAGAAGCCCACTAACCACCCATCCAAGTCTTGTCTTTACAGCGTAGGGCCCATTACCCTTGCTATTAATTACTGCCCACGGTTCCATAAACTTAGCTGCATCATTACCAATCAGGAGTCCAATATCTGCATCAATATATGGCAACTTAACCTCTTTTAGGTAGTTCCATTCTTGCACATCATCCTGAGTGGGAATTTGCTGCTTGGTTACAGGAATTTCTGTTTGAGTATAGAGTGGTGGCAGTTTTAGGAAATCATCTCCTTCAAGACTTGACACTTCCAGCCCATTGATTCGGTTAATACATATGACCCTTTCTTGTCCTAGAGTACGAAGTAGAATTCGAGTTGGTGTTGCCTTAGCATTCAGTTGCTTCCTTAAAGCCTCAGTACAGAAGGTTCCAGTGCTTCCTGGATCAAGGAAAGCGTACGTTTGAAGTACCTGGTTAGAATTCGACAACTTGACTTGCACAGGAACAATTGACAGTTTCTGTTGGTCACCGGCCCCAGTATGGATAGGCCTTTTCATGGTGACTAATGCACTGCCCACTGACATGCTATCGGTGCTTGGACTAGTTTGACTTGTATCTTTTTTAAATTCAATGTGCAACACAGTAGGATGCTTCTTTGTACATATTTTACAAGTCACACGTCTTTCACAGTCCTTACTCATGTGACCCTGAGTCACACAACCAAAACATAAACCATTTACTTTAAAGAACTCAACTTTGTCTTTGTGTATTTTCTTATCCAATGTCTTGCACAGGTCTGTGCTGTGGTTTTCTTTGCAAAAGAAACATGTTTTCTGTTGCACGGCTGCAGAGCTGCTTGTGCTTGGTGGTTCCGAGGATTCTGTTACTGTCGCAAAACTGCTCTTATAATTGCCTTTAGTGTATGATGAAACAGCTACAGAATTCAAAATACTGTTTCGGGGAGGAGGGATTGTCCTCTTGTCTTTCGGCTTTGTGTCTTGTATTTCTCCAAAGAGGGGATCAATGGCAATGTTTGCTTGCCTTTCAATGAAATTTACAAGTTGTGGGAACTTAGCTCTTCTGTGTGTACGCTCATAGTAACCATATGCTACTGTCCTCCACCTCTCTCTGTGCTTGAATGGTAGTTTTGACAAGACAGATTTCAAGTGTGTAGGATTGTTCATGTCTTGCAGAATTTCATTATTGCTCATAGCATTGCAGCATGTTCTCAAGAAGAGTGAGTATTTGTGTAAGGCTTTACCATCTTCTGATCGGATTGCATCCCAATTCAGAATTTGTTCCTGATAGGCAGCAGCAATGAGAACCTCATTTCCAAAATGTTTGCGTAGCAGCCGTTTTGCTTTCACATAGCCTTTTTGGGAATCCATGTGAAGGCAGCTTCTCACAATTGCCTTTGGTTCTCCATCTGTAAACTGTTCAAGAAAGAGCAGTCGATCTTGTCTTGCTTTCTATACAATGTTCAAATGTACTAATGAAAGAGACATAACTTAATGGATCACCTTTAAAAACAGGAATCTCTCTAGAAGGCAAGAGTGAGAACCTCTGTTCTTGAATTAACATTTCTGTGATTTCATTTTGTTTTCTCAAAATGTCCATCATGGCTCCGCCTGGTTGAACATTAACCTGAGCACCATCTTGCAAGCCAACGTTTGGGTTAGGCTGTTGGGGTTGTTGGTGAGCAACAGGCATTCGTGACCTTGTAGGCTGCTGAGCCATTTGTTTCTGTGGCTGCCGTAATTGGCCACTAGGGGCATGTTGAGACCTTCGTCTCAGTGGTGGATGGGAAGCTGCTCCTTCAAATTCATAATTTTCTTCATCATCATCATCATCATCATCATCATCATCATCATCATCATCATCATCATCATCATCATCACCATCATCATCATCATCATCATCATCATCATCATCATCATCATCATCATTCTCTTCAGCCTCATCATCCTCTTCATAGTCATCATCTTCCTCTTCATCATCCAATCCATGATTAACCTTCTGGCTGTCCACTGGTAAGGATAGCATTGAGTCAAAATAAAATGGATTGATGTGGATTAAGGGGTTAACATCAAGCCTGGTGTCTACATGTTTAGTAACATCCAGAACCTTTAACATGGCATCAGCAGCTGCAATTTCCACTTCCAATTCAAATGCTTCCTTTCTTGCTTTGAGCTGTGCCTCCTGAAATTCAAATGCTTGTCTTTGCTTGAGATAAGCAGAACGTGTGGCTAGATTGGCTCTTTCGGCCTCTACCTGTCTTAATGCTGCAGTGCTTGAAGTGGATTTCATGCCAATTGAATTATTGCCAAATGATTTCACACTATGTGCTGGTGTGACTGCTGGTGTCACTTCTGGTGGCTTTTGTGCCATAGCCGCAGGGGCATTATTTATCCATTCTACAACCTTATCATGAAATTCACATATGATTTTGAACTTCGGCATGTACCACTGATCTTGTTCTTCTGACGCTTCCTCTTCTGATAACAGCTGCTGTACTGTTTTGTGAAGTGATTTGAAGTCATTCGTTTTAGAATTAAATTCATTGTATTCTTGTTTAACCAATTCCACATTATTGTAATCAACCATAAGTGCTTGTAACACATTTCTTTTGCTTGTGAGTTGTCCAAGTTTAGCTTTTCTTCTATTACATTGCTTTGTATAATTAGCCTCAAGTGCCCGTTGCGTGGGTTTCACTTGTCTCTTTCCCTCAACCACAGGCAAGTTAACATTTGTATCAGAAGTGTGAACGGTGGTAACTTCAATCATAGCAGCTGCATCAGAACCTTCAGTCACAATCACAGCAGCTGCATCAGAATGGCCCAATTCCTCTTTATCTTGTCCAGACATCGTTAAGCAGCATCTATTTATCTATTTATAACGGTGCACAGGTTTATTTGATGACGACATATATTCCTTCAAATCCACTTTAAATGCGCGTCTTTGGCGTTCATTTATCCACATGATATCGCACATTGCATTATCTTTAATAGAATCACACATCCATTAGATACTTTGATCCTCCAATTCCATTTTGAAATGCGCGTCTTTGGCGTTAATTTATTCAATCATATTGCACAGTCCATTGTTTTCAATAGCGTGACACATCCAGTAGATCCGTTTGATACCATTTTAAATGCGCGTCTTTCGCGTTCATTTATCCAATCATATTGCACAGTCCATTGTTTTCAATAGCGTGACACATCCATTAGATCCGTTTGATATCATTTTAAATGCGCATCTTTCGCGTTCATTTATCCAATCATATTGCACATTCCATTGTTCTCAATAGCGTGACACATCCATTAGATCATTTTGATCCATCAAATTCCATTAATTGTGTCCGTATCAGAGAGTTTTTCAACTTGAATGTAGGCTCAATTTGCCTATCTAAGCCAGGATACGTCTTCAACGCGCTCACACCACATTGACTTGGGCTGTTTGTTACTCACTGTTTGATGTTTGTTGATAGTTGCATCTGATGGGTTCGAACCGGTTGAGTTTTATGGAAGGTGTTGCGTAAAGTTCCAAATAATAACGGAGAAAACAATGAAACAAAACAGGCTCCAGACTTGTACTAAAAGGGTTTCAAAACAAACAGGCGCAGCAAAAGGGTTTCAAATAAACTCAAAATGATTCTAAACAAAGTCTTTCTTTTCAGTCTTTCATTCATTCAATCTGCGCTGTGTGTGTGTGTAGCAAGCGAGCGGTTGAAAAACTGTTTCTCGTCTGGCGTGCGTTAACACACAGCTGGGCCATAATTAATAGGAGGACCATGGTGCCATTTTACGAGGTGACCAGCGGCGGCGCTATTTAGTCAAAACTATTAAATCAAATGAAATGGCTCCTACACTCACTTTACTCACTTTACTCACTTTACTCACTGTACACTTTACTCACTCTACACTTTACTCACTGTACACTTTACTCACTCTACACTTTACTCACTTTACTCACTCTACACTTTACTCACTGTACACTTTACTCACGGTACACTTTACTCACTGTACACTTTACTCACTCTACACTTTACTCACTGTACTCACTGTACACTTTACTCACTGTACTCACTGTACACTTTACGCACTGTATACATTACTCACTCTACACTTTACTCACTGTACACTTTACTCACTGTACACTTTACTCACATTACACACTGTACACTTTACTCACTGTACACTTCACTCACTTTACTCACTGTACACTTTACTCACGTTACTCACTGTACACTTTACTCACTGTACACTTTACTCACTTTACTCACTTTACTCACTCTACACTTTACTCACTTTACTCACTGTACACTTTACTCACTTTACTCACTTTACTCACTCTACACTTTACTCACTTTACTCACTGTACACTTTACTCACTCTACACTTTACTCACTTTACTCACTGTACACTTTACTCACTGTACACTTTACTCACTGTACACTTTACTCACTGTACACTTTACTCACTCTACACTTTACTCACTTTACTCACTCTACACTTTACTCACTGTACACTTTACTCACTGTACGCTTTACTCACTGTACACTTTACTAACTTTACTCACTCTACACTTTACTCACTTTACTCACTGTACACTTTACTCACTGTACACTTTACTCACTGTACACTTTACTCACTCTACACTTTACTCACTGTACTCACTGTACACTTTACTCACTGTACACTTTACTCACTCTACACTTTACTCACTGTACACTTTACTCACTTTACTCACTGTACACTTTACTCACTCTACACTTTACTCACTGTACACTTTACTCACTTTACTCACTGTACACTTTACTCACTGTACACTTTACTCACTGTACACTTTACTCACTGTACACTTTATGCACTTTACTCACTGTACACTTTACTCACATTACTCACTGTACACTTTACTCACTTTACTCACTGTACACTTTACTCACGTTACTCACTGTACACTTTACTCACTGTACACTTTACTCACTCTACACTTTACTCACTTTACTCACTTTACTCACTCTACACTTTACTCACTGTACACTTTACTCACTGTACACTTTACTCACTGTACACTTTACTCACTGTATACTTTACTCACTTTACTCACTGTACACTTTACTCACTTTACTCACTGTACACTTTACTCACTGTACACTTCTCACTGTACACTTTACTCACTGTACTCACTGTACACTTTACTCACTGTACTCACTGTACACTATACTCACTGTACACTTTACTCACGTTACTCACTGTACACTTTACTCACTGTACACTTTACTCACTTTACTCACTCTACACTTTACTCACTTTACTCACTCTACACTTTACTCACTTTACTCACTTTACTCACTCTACACTTTACTCACTTTACTCACTGTACACTTTACTCACTCTACACTTTACTCACTTTACTCACTCTACACTTTACTCACTGTACACTTTACTCACTGTACACTTTACTCACTCTACACTTTACTCACTCTACACTTTACTCACTTTACTCACTCTACACTTTACTCACTGTACACTTTACTCACTGTACACTTTACTCACTGTACACTTTACTCACTTTACTCACTCTACACTTTACTCACTTTACTCACTGTACACTTTACTCACTCTACACTTTACTCACTTTACTCACTGTACACTTTACTCACTGTACACTTTACTCACTGTACACTTTACTCACTCTACACTTTACTCACTTTACTCACTCTACACTTTACTCACTGTACACTTTACTCACTGTACACTTTACTCACTGTACACTTTACTCACTGTACACTTTACTCACTTTACTCACTCTACACTTTACTCACTTTACTCACTGTACACTTTACTCACTGTACACTTTACTCACTGTACACTTTACTCACTCTACACTTTACTCACTGTACTCACTGTACACTTTACTCACTGTACACTTTACTCACTCTACACTTTACTCACTGTACACTTTACTCACTTTACTCACTGTACACTTTACTCACTCTACACTTTACTCACTGTACACTTTACTCACTTTACTCACTGTACACTTTACTCACTGTACACTTTACTCACTGTACACTTTACTCACTGTACACTTTATGCACTTTACTCACTGTAGACTTTACTCACATTACTCACTGTACACTTTACTCACTTTACTCACTGTACACTTTACTCACGTTACTCACTGTACACTTTACTCACTGTACACTTTACTCACTCTACACTTTACTCACTTTACTCACTCTACACTTTACTCACTGTACACTTTACTCACTGTACACTTTACTCACTGTACACTTTACTCACTGTATACTTTACTCACTTTACTCACTCTACACTTTACTCACTTTACTCACTGTACACTTTACTCACTGTACACTTCTCACTTTACACTTTACTCACTGTACTCACTGTACACTTTACTCACTGTACTCACTGTACACTTTACTCACTGTACACTTTACTCACGTTACTCACTGTACACTTTACTCACTGTACACTTTACTCACTTTACTCACTTTACTCACTCTACACTTTACTCACTTTACTCACTGTACACTTTACTCAATTTACTCACTTTACTCACTCTACACTTTACTCACTTTACTCACTGTACACTTTACTCACTCTACACTTTACTCACTTTACTCACTCTACACTTTACTCACTGTACACTTTACTCACTCTACACTTTACTCACTTTACTCACTCTACACTTTACTCACTTTACTCACTCTACACTTTACTCACTCTACACTTTACTCACTCTACACTTTACTCACTTTACTCACTCTACACTTTACTCACTGTACACTTTACTCACTGTACACTTTACTCACTGTACACTTTACTCACTGTACACTTTACTCACTTTACTCACTCTACACTTTACTCACTTTACTCACTGTACACTTTACTCACTGTACACTTTACTCACTGTACACTTTACTCACTCTACACTTTACTCACTGTACTCACTGTACACTTTACTCAATGTACTCACTGTACACTTTACTCACTGTACACTTTACTCACTCTACACTTTACTCACTGTACACTTTACTCACTTTACTCACTGTACACTTTACTCACTCTACACTTTACTCACTGTACACTTTACTCACTGTACACTTTACACACTGTACACTTTATGCACTTTACTCACTGTACACTTTACTCACATTACTCACTGTACACTTTACTCACTTTACTCACTGTACACTTTACTCACGTTACTCACTGTACACTTTACTCACTGTACACTTTACTCACTCTACACTTTACTCACTTTACTCACTTTACTCACTCTACACTTTACTCACTGTACACTTTACTCACTGTACACTTTACTCACTGTACACTTTACTCACTTTACTCACTCTACACTTTACTCACTTTACTCACTGTACACTTTACTCACTGTACACTTCTCACCTTACACTTTACTCACTGTACTCACTGTACACTTTACTCACTGTACTCACTGTACACTTTACTCATTGTACACTTTACCCAATTTACTCACTCTACACTTTACTCACTGTACACTTTACTCACTTTACTCACTGTACACTTTACTCACATTACTCACTGTACATTTTACTCACTGTACACTTTACTCACTTTACTCACTGTACACTTTACTCACTTTACTCACTGTACACTTTACTCACGTTACTCACTGTACACTTTACTCACTGTACACTTTACTCACTGTACACTTTACTCACTTTACCCTTTACTCACTTTACACTTTACTCACTGTACACTTTACTCACTGTACACTTTACTCACTGTACACTGTACTCACTCTACACTTTACTCACTGTACACTTTACTCACTTTACACGTTACTCACTGTACACTTTACTCACTGTACACTTTACTCACTCTACACTTTACTCACTTTACACTTTACTCACTTCACACTTTACTCACTGTACACTTTACTCACTGTACACTTCACTCACTGTACACTGTACTCACTCTACACTTTACTCACTGTACACTTTACTCACTGTACACTTTACTCACTTTACGCACTGTACACTTTACTCACTTTACTCACTGTACACTTTACTCACTGTACACTTTACTCACTTTATTCACTGTACTCACTGTGCACTTTACTCACTTTACACACTTTACTCACTGTACGCTTTACTCACTGTACACTGTACTCACTGTACACTTTACTCACTGTACACTTTACTCACTGTACACTTTACTCACTGTACACTTTACTCGCTGTACACTTTAATCACTTTACTCACTGTACACTTTACTCACTTTACTCACTGTAGACTTTACTCACTTTACTCACTGTACACTTTACTCACTTTACTAACTTTACTCACTGTACACTTTACTCACTGTACACTTTACTCACATTATTCACTGTACACTTTACTCACTTTACTCACTGTACACTTTACTCACTGTACACTGTACTCACTGTACACTTTACTCACTGTACACTTTACTCACATTACTCACTGTACACTTTACTCACTTTACTCACTGTAAACTTTACTCACTGTACACTTTACTCACTTTACTCTCTGTACACTTTACCCACTGTACACTTTACTCACTGTACACTTTACTCACTGTACACTTTAATCACTTTACTCACTGTACACTTTACTCACTTTACTCACTGTAGACTTTACTCAATTTACTCACTGTACACTTTACTCACTTTACTCACTTTACTCACTTTACTCACTGTACACTTTACTCACTGTACACTTTACTCACATTATTCACTGTACACTTTACTCACTTTACTCACTGTACACTTTACTCACTGTACACTGTACTCACTGTACACTTTACTCACTGTACACTTTACTCACAGTACTCACTGTACACTTTACTCACTTTACTCACTGTACACTTTACTCACTGTACACTTTACTCACTTTACTCTCTGTACACTTTACCCACTGTACACTTTACTCACTGTACACTTTACTCACTGTACACTTTACTCACATTACTCACTGTACACTTTACTCACTCTACACTTTACTCACTTTACTCACTGTACACTTTACTCACTGTACACTTTACTCACTGTTCCGTGAGTCTGCCTCAGGGCAGCTCTGGCTGCAATTGTAGCTTACCACCACTGGTATGACTGTGTATGAACAAATAATGGACTCTGTAAGAGCTCTGGGGTCACTGGGGTGTCACAAAGAGCGCTATATAAATCCAATCCATTATTATTATTATTATTATTGTACACTTTACTCACTGTACACTTTATTCACTGTACACTTTACTCACTGTACACTTTACTCACTGTACACTTTACTCACTGTACACTTTACTCACTTTACTCACTGTACACTTTACTCACTGTACACTTTACTCACTCTACACTTTACTCACTGTACACTTTACTCACTGTACACTTTACTCACTGTACACTTTACTCACTTTACT
The DNA here is from genome assembly GCF_963971535.1 of Notolepis coatsorum. NCBI lineage: Eukaryota > Metazoa > Chordata > Actinopteri > Aulopiformes > Paralepididae > Notolepis > Notolepis coatsorum. The sequence continues at coordinate 187,850,292 of NC_140167.1, forward strand.
CACTGTACACTTTACTCACTCTACACTTTACTCACTTTACTCACTGTACACTTTACTCACTTTACTCACTGTACACTTTACTCACTTTACTCACTGTACACTTTACTCACAGTACACTTTACTCACTCTCCACTTTACTCACTGTACACTTTACTCACTGTACACTTTACTCACTCTCCACTTTACTCACTCTACACTTTACTCACTGTACACTTTACTCACTGTACACTTCACTCACTTTACTCACTGTACACTTTACTCACTTTACTCACTGTACACTTTACTCACTTTACTCACTGTACACTTTACTCACTCTACACTTTACTCTCTCTACACTTTACTCACTCTACACTTTACTCACTCTACACTTTACTCACTTTACTCACTGTACACTTTACTCTCTCTACACTTTACTCACTCTACACTTTACTCACTCTACACTTTACTCACTTTACTCACTTTACTCACTTTACTCACTGTACACTTTACTCACTTTACTCACTGTACACTTTACTCACTGTACACTGTACTCACTCTACACTTTACTCACTTTACTCACTGTACACTTTACTCACTGTACACTTTACTCGCTTTACTCACTGTACACTTTACTCACTGTACACTTTACTCACTTTACTCACTGTACACTTTACTCACTGTACACTGTACTCACTCTACACTTTACTCACTGTACACTTTACTCACTTTACTCACTGTATACTTTACTCACTGTACACTTTACTCACTGTACACTTTACTCACTGTACACTTTACTCACTTTACTCACTGTACACTTTACTCACTCTACACTTTACTCACTTTACTCACTGTACACTTTACTCACTTTACTCACTGTACACTTTACTCACTTTACTCACTGTACACTTTACTCACAGTACACTTTACTCACTCTCCACTTTACTCACTGTACACTTTACTCACTGTACACTTTACTCACTCTCCACTTTACTCACTCTACACTTTACTCACTGTACACTTTACTCACTGTACACTTCACTCACTTTACTCACTGTACACTTTACTCACTTTACTCACTGTACACTTTACTCACTTTACTCACTGTACACTTTACTCACTCTACACTTTACTCTCTCTACACTTTACTCACTCTACACTTTACTCACTCTACACTTTACTCACTTTACTCACTGTACACTTTACTCTCTCTACACTTTACTCACTCTACACTTTACTCACTCTACACTTTACTCACTTTACTCACTTTACTCACTTTACTCACTGTACACTTTACTCACTTTACTCACTGTACACTTTACTCACTGTACACTGTACTCACTCTACACTTTACTCACTTTACTCACTGTACACTTTACTCACTGTACACTTTACTCGCTTTACTCACTGTACACTTTACTCACTGTACACTTTACTCACTTTACTCACTGTACACTTTACTCACTGTACACTGTACTCACTCTACACTTTACTCACTGTACACTTTACTCACTTTACTCACTGTATACTTTACTCACTGTACACTTTACTCACTTTACTCACTGTACACTTTACTCACTTTACTCACTGTACACTTTACTCACTTTACTCACTGTATACTTTACTCACTGTACACTTTACTCACTTTACTCACTGTACACTTTACTCACTTTACTCACTGTACACTTTACTCACTTTAATCACTGTACACTTTACTCACTTTACTCACTTTACTCACTCTACACTTTACTCACTTAACTCACTGTACACTTTACTCACTTTACTCACTGTACACTTTACTCACTGTACACTTTACTCACTTTACTCACTTTACTCACTTTACTCACTGTACACTTTACTCACTGTACACTTTACTCACTTTACTCACTGTACACTTTACTCACTGTACACTGTACTCACTCTACACTTTACTCACTGTACACTTTACTCACTTTACTCACTGCACACTTTACTCACTGTACACTTTACTCACTTTACTCACTGTACACTTTACTCACTTTACTCACTTTACTCACTCTACACTTTACTCACTCTACACTTTACTCACTGTACACTTTACTCACTTTACTCACTGTACACTTTACTCACGTTACTCACTGTACACTTTACTCACTTTACTCACTGTACACTTTACTCACTCTACACTTTACTCACTTTACTCACTCTACACTTTACTCACTGTACACTTTACTCACTGTACACTTTACTCACTCTACACTTTACTCACTCTACACTTTACTCACTTTACTCACTCTACACTTTACTCACTGTACACTTTACTCACTGTACACTTTACTCACTGTACACTTTACTCACTTTACTCACTCTACACTTTACTCACTTTACTCACTGTACACTTTACTCACTCTACACTTTACTCACTTTACTCACTGTACACTTTACTCACTGTACACTTTACTCACTGTACACTTTACTCACTCTACACTTTACTCACTTTACTCACTCTACACTTTACTCACTGTACACTTTACTCACTGTACACTTTACTCACTGTACACTTTACTCACTTTACTCACTCTACACTTTACTCACTTTACTCACTGTACACTTTACTCACTGTACACTTTACTCACTGTACACTTTACTCACTCTACACTTTACTCACTGTACTCACTGTACACTTTACTCACTGTACACTTTACTCACTCTACACTTTACTCACTGTACACTTTACTCACTTTACTCACTGTACACTTTACTCACTCTACACTTTACTCACTGTACACTTTACTCACTTTACTCACTGTACACTTTACTCACTGTACACTTTACTCACTGTACACTTTATGCACTTTACTCACTGTAGACTTTACTCACATTACTCACTGTACACTTTACTCACTTTACTCACTGTACACTTTACTCACGTTACTCACTGTACACTTTACTCACTGTACACTTTACTCACTCTACACTTTACTCACTTTACTCACTCTACACTTTACTCACTGTACACTTTACTCACTGTACACTTTACTCACTGTACACTTTACTCACTGTATACTTTACTCACTTTACTCACTCTACACTTTACTCACTTTACTCACTGTACACTTTACTCACTGTACACTTCTCACTTTACACTTTACTCACTGTACTCACTGTACACTTTACTCACTGTACTCACTGTACACTTTACTCACTGTACACTTTACTCACGTTACTCACTGTACACTTTACTCACTGTACACTTTACTCACTTTACTCACTTTACTCACTCTACACTTTACTCACTTTACTCACTGTACACTTTACTCAATTTACTCACTTTACTCACTCTACACTTTACTCACTTTACTCACTGTACACTTTACTCACTCTACACTTTACTCACTTTACTCACTCTACACTTTACTCACTGTACACTTTACTCACTCTACACTTTACTCACTTTACTCACTCTACACTTTACTCACTTTACTCACTCTACACTTTACTCACTCTACACTTTACTCACTCTACACTTTACTCACTTTACTCACTCTACACTTTACTCACTGTACACTTTACTCACTGTACACTTTACTCACTGTACACTTTACTCACTGTACACTTTACTCACTTTACTCACTCTACACTTTACTCACTTTACTCACTGTACACTTTACTCACTGTACACTTTACTCACTGTACACTTTACTCACTCTACACTTTACTCACTGTACTCACTGTACACTTTACTCAATGTACTCACTGTACACTTTACTCACTGTACACTTTACTCACTCTACACTTTACTCACTGTACACTTTACTCACTTTACTCACTGTACACTTTACTCACTCTACACTTTACTCACTGTACACTTTACTCACTGTACACTTTACTCACTGTACACTTTACTCACTGTACACTTTACACACTGTACACTTTATGCACTTTACTCACTGTACACTTTACTCACATTACTCACTGTACACTTTACTCACTTTACTCACTGTACACTTTACTCACGTTACTCACTGTACACTTTACTCACTGTACACTTTACTCACTCTACACTTTACTCACTTTACTCACTTTACTCACTCTACACTTTACTCACTGTACACTTTACTCACTGTACACTTTACTCACTGTACACTTTACTCACTTTACTCACTCTACACTTTACTCACTTTACTCACTGTACACTTTACTCACTGTACACTTCTCACTTTACACTTTACTCACTGTACTCACTGTACACTTTACTCACTGTACTCACTGTACACTTTACTCATTGTACACTTTACCCAATTTACTCACTCTACACTTTACTCACTGTACACTTTACTCACTTTACTCACTGTACACTTTACTCACATTACTCACTGTACATTTTACTCACTGTACACTTTACTCACTTTACTCACTGTACACTTTACTCACTTTACTCACTGTACACTTTACTCACGTTACTCACTGTACACTTTACTCACTGTACACTTTACTCACTGTACACTTTACTCACTTTACCCTTTACTCACTTTACACTTTACTCACTGTACACTTTACTCACTGTACACTTTACTCACTGTACACTGTACTCACTCTACACTTTACTCACTGTACACTTTACTCACTTTACACGTTACTCACTGTACACTTTACTCACTGTACACTTTACTCACTCTACACTTTACTCACTTTACACTTTACTCACTTCACACTTTACTCACTGTACACTTTACTCACTGTACACTTCACTCACTGTACACTGTACTCACTCTACACTTTACTCACTGTACACTTTACTCACTGTACACTTTACTCACTTTACGCACTGTACACTTTACTCACTTTACTCACTGTACACTTTACTCACTGTACACTTTACTCACTTTATTCACTGTACTCACTGTGCACTTTATTCACTTTACACACTTTACTCACTGTACGCTTTACTCACTGTACACTGTACTCACTGTACACTTTACTCACTGTACACTTTACTCACTGTACACTTTACTCACTGTACAGTTTACTCGCTGTACACTTTAATCACTTTACTCACTGTACACTTTACTCACTTTACTCACTGTAGACTTTACTCACTTTACTCACTGTACACTTTACTCACTTTACTAACTTTACTCACTGTACACTTTACTCACTGTACACTTTACTCACATTATTCACTGTACACTTTACTCACTTTACTCACTGTACACTTTACTCACTGTACACTGTACTCACTGTACACTTTACTCACTGTACACTTTACTCACATTACTCACTGTACACTTTACTCACTTTACTCACTGTAAACTTTACTCACTGTACACTTTACTCACTTTACTCTCTGTACACTTTACCCACTGTACACTTTACTCACTGTACACTTTACTCACTGTACACTTTACTCACATTAATCACTGTACACTTTACTCACTTTACTCACTGTACACTTTACTCACTGTACACTTTACTCACTTTACTCTCTGTACACTTTACCCACTGTACACTTTACTCACTGTACACTTTACTCACTGTACACTTTAATCACTTTACTCACTGTACACTTTACTCACTTTACTCACTGTAGACTTTACTCAATTTACTCACTGTACACTTTACTCACTTTACTCACTTTACTCACTTTACTCACTGTACACTTTACTCACTGTACACTTTACTCACATTATTCACTGTACACTTTACTCACTTTACTCACTGTACACTTTACTCACTGTACACTGTACTCACTGTACACTTTACTCACTGTACACTTTACTCACAGTACTCACTGTACACTTTACTCACTTTACTCACTGTACACTTTACTCACTGTACACTTTACTCACTTTACTCTCTGTACACTTTACCCACTGTACACTTTACTCACTGTACACTTTACTCACTGTACACTTTACTCACATTACTCACTGTACACTTTACTCACTCTACACTTTACTCACTTTACTCACTGTACACTTTACTCACTGTACACTTTACTCACTGTTCCGTGAGTCTGCCTCAGGGCAGCTCTGGCTGCAATTGTAGCTTACCACCACTGGTATGACTGTGTATGAACAAATAATGGACTCTGTAAGAGCTCTGGGGTCACTGGGGTGTCACAAAGAGCGCTATATAAATCCAATCCATTATTATTATTATTATTGTACACTTTACTCACTGTACACTTTATTCACTGTACACTTTACTCACTGTACACTTTACTCACTGTACACTTTACTCACTGTACACTTTACTCACTTTACTCACTGTACACTTTACTCACTGTACACTTTACTCACTCTACACTTTACTCACTGTACACTTTACTCACTGTACACTTTACTCACTGTACACTTTACTCACTTTACTCACTGTACACTTTACTCACTCTACACTTTACTCACTTTACTCACTGTACACTTTACTCACTTTACTCACTGTACACTTTACTCACTTTACTCACTGTACACTTTACTCACAGTACACTTTACTCACTCTCCACTTTACTCACTGTACACTTTACTCACTGTACACTTTACTCACTCTCCACTTTACTCACTCTACACTTTACTCACTGTACACTTTACTCACTGTACACTTCACTCACTTTACTCACTGTACACTTTACTCACTTTACTCACTGTACACTTTACTCACTTTACTCACTGTACACTTTACTCACTCTACACTTTACTCTCTCTACACTTTACTCACTCTACACTTTACTCACTCTACACTTTACTCACTTTACTCACTGTACACTTTACTCTCTCTACACTTTACTCACTCTACACTTTACTCACTCTACACTTTACTCACTTTACTCACTTTACTCACTTTACTCACTTTACTCACTGTACACTTTACTCACTTTACTCACTGTACACTTTACTCACTGTACACTGTACTCACTCTACACTTTACTCAATTTACTCACTGTACACTTTACTCACTGTACACTTTACTCGCTTTACTCACTGTACACTTTACTCACTGTACACTTTACTCACTTTACTCACTGTACACTTTACTCACTGTACACTGTACTCACTCTACACTTTACTCACTGTACACTTTACTCACTTTACTCACTGTATACTTTACTCACTGTACACTTTACTCACTTTACTCACTGTACACTTTACTCACTTTACTCACTGTACACTTTACTCACTTTACTCACTGTATACTTTACTCACTGTACACTTTACTCACTTTACTCACTGTACACTTTACTCACTTTACTCACTGTACACTTTACTCACTTTAATCACTGTACACTTTACTCACTTTACTCACTCTACACTTTACTCACTTAACTCACTGTACACTTTACTCACTTTACTCACTGTACACTTTACTCACTGTACACTTTACTCACTTTACTCACTTTACTCACTTTACTCACTGTACACTTTACTCACTGTACACTTTACTCACTTTACTCACTGTACACTTTACTCACTGTACACTGTACTCACTCTACACTTTACTCACTGTACACTTTACTCACTTTACTCACTGTACACTTTACTCACTGTACACTTTACTCACTTTACTCACTGTACACTTTACTCACTTTACTCACTTTACTCACTCTACACTTTACTCACTCTACACTTTACTCACTGTACACTTTACTCACTTTACTCACTGTACACTTTACTCACGTTACTCACTGTACACTTTACTCACTTTACTCACTGTACACTTTACTCACTTTACTCACTGTACACCTTACTCACTGTACACTGTACTCACTCTACACTTTACTCACTTTACTCACTGTACACTTTACTCTCTCTACACTTTACTCACTCTACACTTTACTCACTCTACACTTTACTCACTTTACTCACTTTACTCACTTTACTCACTGTACACTTTACTCACTTTACTCACTGTACACTTTACTCACTGTACACTGTACTCACTCTACACTTTACTCACTTTACTCACTGTACACTTTACTCACTGTACACTTTACTCACTTTACTCACTGTACACTTTACTCACTGTACACTTTACTCACTTTACTCACTGTACACTTTACTCACTGTACACTGTACTCACTCTACACTTTACTCACTGTACACTTTACTCACTTTACTCACTGTATACTTTACTCACTGTACACTTTACTCACTTTACTCACTGTACACTTTACTCACTTTACTCACTGTACACTTTACTCACTTTACTCACTGTATACTTTACTCACTGTACACTTTACTCACTTTACTCACTGTACACTTTACTCACTTTACTCACTGTACACTTTACTCACTTTAATCACTGTACACTTTACTCACTTTACTCACTTTACTCACTCTACACTTTACTCACTTAACTCACTGTACACTTTACTCACTTTACTCACTGTACACTTTACTCACTGTACACTTTACTCACTTTACTCACTTTACTCACTTTACTCACTGTACACTTTACTCACTGTACACTTTACTCACTTTACTCACTGTACACTTTACTCACTGTACACTGTACTCACTCTACACTTTACTCACTGTACACTTTACTCACTTTACTCACTGTACACTTTACTCACTGTACACTTTACTCACTTTACTCACTGTACACTTTACTCACTTTACTCACTTTACTCACTCTACACTTTACTCACTCTACACTTTACTCACTGTACACTTTACTCACTTTACTCACTGTACACTTTACTCACGTTACTCACTGTACACTTTACTCACTTTACTCACTGTACACTTTACTCACTTTACTCACTGTACACCTTACTCACTTTACTCACTTTACTCACTCTACACTTTACTCACTGTACACTTTACTCACTTTACTCACTGTACACTTTACTCACTTTACTCACTTTACTCACTGTACACTTTACTCACTGTATACTTTACTCACTTTACTCACTTTACTCACTCTACACTTTACTCACTCTACACTTTACTCACTTTACTCACTGTACACTTTACTCACTTTACTCACTGTACACGTTACTCACTCTACACTTTACTCACTTTACTCACTTTAGTCTCTCCTACACTTTACTCACTCTACACTTTACTCACTCTACACTTTACTCACTTTACTCACTGTACACTTTACTCACTTTACTCACTGTACACTTTACTCACTCTACACTTTACTCTCTCTACACTTTACTCACTCTACACTTTACTCACTCTACACTTTACTCACTTTACTCACTGTACACTTTACTCTCTCTACACTTTACTCACTCTACACTTTACTCACTCTACACTTTACTCACTCTACACTTTACTCACTTTACTCACTGTACACTTTACTCTCTCTACACTTTACTCACTCAAGTTTCAAGTTTCTTTAATAGTTGTCATACAGAAGTACAGAATACTTTCATACAAAATGCTTCTTACTGTTACGCTCCAGAGACTGTGCTAGACAAGATAGTATCAAATAACATAGTATAGCATGTAATTTAGAAGAAGAAAATTAGGTCACAGTGTTCGGTATAGACATATGTACAATGTTCTGAGTTACCATATAACATACAATACTATGCAGTGTACTAATGTACAGTACTATCTAGTGCAAAGCAGAAATGGGATGAGGTACAATTTAGGTACAATTTACAGTAAGGTGTACGAGTTGTAGTGCAATCCTTCATCAATAAATATAAAGTGTGGGGAGTGGGTGCTACAGTGTGTTTGTTTAAAGTGGGTGTGTGCTATAAAGTGTGTGGAGTGGGTGCTACAGTGTGTTTGTTTAAAGTGAGTGTGTGCGTGTGGATGTGTGTGCTATGTGCGTTTGGTGGTTGTTGTTGTGTAGTGTTCATTCATTGTTCGTTTAGCAGCCTGATGGCCTGGGGATAGAAGCTTCTTCTGAGTCTTTCTGTGCTCGCCTTGAGACTCCGGTATCGCTTGCCTGACCGCAGCAGTTCAAAGAGGCAGTTGTTCGGGTGACTGGAGTCTTTAATGATTCTCTTAGCCTTGCCCTTGCAACGCTTGTTGTAAATGTTCTGGAAGGTGGGGAGCCCCCCTCCAATTGTGCGTTCGGCTGAACGTGTCACTCTTTGTAGTCTGCTTCGGTCTTGTGCAGTGCTATTCCCAAACCAGGAGGTGATGTTGCCGGTCAAGATGCTCTCTATTGTACATGAGTAGAAGTTCTTAAGGATCTTCTGACTGACTTGGAACTTCCTTAGGCGCCTGAGGAAGTAGAGGCGTTGTCGTGCCTTCTTCACAACACTGCCAATGTGTGTGGTCCATGTCAAGTCCTCGGATATGTAGGCTCCGAGGTACTTAAAGCTGTTGACTCTCTCAACCGGTGCCCCGTCGATGCTGAGGGGGCTGTAGTCCTTGATCTCCGACCTCCTGAAGTCCACAATCATCTCCTTTGTTTTGCTGACGTTCAGGGAGAGGCTGTTTTCCTGGCACCATCCCGCCAGGACCTTGACCTCTTCCAGGTAGGCCCTCTCGTCATTGGCAGAGATCACTCTACACTTTACTCACTCTACACTTTACTCACTTTACTCACTTTACTCACTTTACTCACTGTACACTTTACTCACTTTACTCACTGTACACTTTACTCACTGTACACTGTACTCACTCTACACTTTACTCACTGTACACTTTACTCACTTTACTCACTGTACACTTTACTCACTGTACACTTTACTCACTTTACTCACTGTACACTTTACTCACTGTACACTTTACTCACTTTACTCACTGTACACTTTACTCACTGTACACTGTACTCACTCTACACTTTACTCACTGTACACTTTACTCACTTTACTCACTGTATACTTTACTCACTGTACACTTTACTCACTTTACTCACTGTACACTTTACTCACTTTACTCACTGTACACTTTACTCACTTTACTCACTGTATACTTTACTCACTGTACACTTTACTCACTGTACACTTTACTCACTTTACTCACTGTACACTTTACTCACTTTACTCACTGTACACTTTACTCACTTTACTCACTTTACTCACTCTACACTTTACTCACTTAACTCACTGTACACTTTACTCACTGTACACTTTACTCACTTTACTCACTTTACTCACTTTACTCACTGTACACTTTACTCACTGTACACTTTACTCACTTTACTCACTGTACACTTTACTCACTGTACACTTTACTCACTTTACTCACTGTACACTTTACTCACTTTACTCACTCTACACTTTACTCACTCTACACTTTACTCACTGTACACTTTACTCACTTTACTCACTGTACACTTTACTCACGTTACTCACTGTACACTTTACTCACTTTACTCACTGTACACTTTACTCACTTTACTCACTGTACACTTTACTCACTCTACACTTTACTCACTTTACTCACTGTACACTTTACTCACTTTACTCACTTTACTCACTGTACACTTTACTCACTGTACACTTTACTCACTTTACTCACTTTACTCACTCTACACTTTACTCACTCTACACTTTACTCACTTTACTCACTGTACACTTTACTCACTTTACTCACTGTACACTTTACTCACTCTACACTTTACTCACTTTACTCACTTTACTCTCTCCTACACTTTACTCACTCTACACTTTACTCACTCTACACTTTACTCACTTTACTCACTGTACACTTTACTCACTTTACTTACTGTACACTTTACTCACTCTACACTTTACTCTCTCTACACTTTACTCACTCTACACTTTACTCACTCTACTCTTTACTCACTTTACTCACTGTACACTTTACTCTCTCTACACTTTACTCACTCTACACTTTACTCACTCTACACTTTACTCACTTTACTCACTGTACACTTTACTCACTGTACACTTTACTCACTGTACTCACTTTACTCACTTTACTCACTGTACACTTTACTCAATTTACTCACTTTACTCACTGTACAATTTACTCACTCTACACTTTACTCACTGTACACTTTACTCACTGTACACTTTACTCACTTTACTCACTTTACTCACTGTACACTTTACTCACTTTACTCACTCTACACTTTACTCACCTAACTCACTGTACACTTTACTCACTTTACTCACTGTACACTTTACTCACTTTACTCACTTTACTCACTTTACTCACTGTACACTTTACTCACTTTACTCACTGTACACTTTACTCACTGTACACTGTACTCACTCTACACTTTACTCACTGTACACTTTACTCACTTTACTCTCTGTACACTTTACTGACTTTACTCACTGTACACGTTACTCACTTTACTGACTCTACACTTTACTCACTTTACTCTTTACTCACTGTACACTTTACTCACTTTACTCACTGTACACTTTACTCACTTTACTCACTGTACACTTTACTCACTTTACTCACTGTACACTTTACTCACTTTACTCACTGTACACTTTACTCACTTTACTCACTCTACACTTTACTCACTTTACTCACTGTACACTTTACTCACTGTACACTTTACTCACTTTACTCACTTTACTCACTGTACACTTTACTCACTGTACACTTTACTCACTTTACTCACTTTACTCACTCTACACTTTACTCACTCTCCACTTTACTCACTTTACTCACTGTACACTTTACTCACTTTACTCACTGTACACTTTACTCACTGTACACTTTACTCACTTTACTCACTCTACACTTTACTCACTTTACTCACTGTACACTTTACTCACTCTACACTTTACTCACTTTACTCACTGTACACTTTACTCACTGTACACTTTACTCACTGTACACTTTACTCACTCTACACTTTACTCACTTTACTCACTCTACACTTTACTCACTGTACACTTTACTCACTGTACACTTTACTCACTGTACACTTTACTCACTGTACACTTTACTCACTTTACTCACTCTACACTTTACTCACTTTACTCACTGTACACTTTACTCACTGTACACTTTACTCACTGTACACTTTACTCACTCTACACTTTACTCACTGTACTCACTGTACACTTTACTCACTGTACACTTTACTCACTCTACACTTTACTCACTGTACACTTTACTCACTTTACTCACTGTACACTTTACTCACTCTACACTTTACTCACTGTACACTTTACTCACTTTACTCACTGTACACTTTACTCACTGTACACTTTACTCACTGTACACTTTACTCACTGTACACTTTATGCACTTTACTCACTGTAGACTTTACTCACATTACTCACTGTGCACTTTACTCACTTTACTCACTGTACACTTTACTCACGTTACTCACTGTACACTTTACTCACTGTACACTTTACTCACTCTACACTTTACTCACTTTACTCACTCTACACTTTACTCACTGTACACTTTACTCACTGTACACTTTACTCACTGTATACTTTACTCACTTTACTCACTCTACACTTTACTCACTTTACTCACTGTACACTTTACTCACTGTACACTTCTCACTTTACACTTTACTCACTGTACTCACTGTACACTTTACTCACTGTACTCACTGTACACTTTACTCACTGTACACTTTACTCACGTTACTCACTGTACACTTTACTCACTGTACACTTTACTCACTTTACTCACTTTACTCACTCTACACTTTACTCACTTTACTCACTGTACACTTTACTCAATTTACTCACTTTACTCACTCTACACTTTACTCACTTTACTCACTGTACACTTTACTCACTCTACACTTTACTCACTTTACTCACTCTACACTTTACTCACTGTACACTTTACTCACTGTACACTTTACTCAATCTACACTTTACTCACTTTACTCACTCTACACTTTACTCACTGTACACTTTACTCACTGTACACTTTACTCACTGTACACTTTACTCACTGTACACTTTACTCACTTTACTCACTCTACACTTTACTCACTTTACTCACTGTACACTTTACTCACTGTACACTTTACTCACTGTACACTTTACTCACTCTACACTTTACTCACTGTACTCACTGTACACTTTACTCAATGTACTCACTGTACACTTTACTCACTGTACACTTTACTCACTCTACACTTTACTCACTGTACACTTTACTCACTTTACTCACTGTACACTTTACTCACTCTACACTTTACTCACTGTACACTTTACTCACTGTACACTTTACTCACTGTACACTTTACTCACTGTACACTTTACACACTGTACACTTTATGCACTTTACTCACTGTACACTTTACTCACATTACTCACTGTACACTTTACTCACTTTACTCACTGTACACTTTACTCACGTTACTCACTGTACACTTTACTCACTGTACACTTTACTCACTCTACACTTTACTCACTTTACTCACTTTACTCACTCTACACTTTACTCACTGTACACTTTACTCACTGTACACTTTACTCACTGTACACTTTACTCACTTTACTCACTCTACACTTTACTCACTGTACTCACTGTACACTTTACTCACTGTACTCACTGTACACTTTACTCATTGTACACTTTACCCAATTTACTCACTCTACACTTTACTCACTGTACACTTTACTCACTTTACTCACTGTACACTTTACTCACATTACTCACTGTACATTTTACTCACTGTACACTTTACTCACTTTACTCACTGTACACTTTACTCACTTTACTCACTGTACACTTTACTCACGTTACTCACTGTACACTTTACTCACTGTACACTTTACTCACTGTACACTTTACTCACTTTACCCTTTACTCACTTTACACTTTACTCACTGTACACTTTACTCACTGTACACTTTACTCACTGTACACTGTACTCACTCTACACTTTACTCACTGTACACTTTACTCACTTTACACGTTACTCACTGTACACTTTACTCACTGTACACTTTACTCACTCTACACTTTACTCACTTTACACTTTACTCACTTCACACTTTACTCACTGTACACTTTACTCACTGTACACTTCACTCACTGTACACTGTACTCACTCTACACTTTACTCACTGTACACTTTACTCACTGTACACTTTACTCACTTTACACACTGTACACTTTACTCACTTTACTCACTGTACACTTTACTCACTGTACACTTTACTCACTTTATTCACTGTACTCACTGTGCACTTTACTCACTTTACACACTTTACTCACTGTACGCTTTACTCACTGTACACTGTACTCACTGTACACTTTACTCACTGTACACTTTACTCACTGTACACTTTACTCACTTTACTCACTGTACACTTTACTCACTGTACACTTTACTCACTCTACACTTTACTCACTGTACACTTTACTCACTGTACACTTTACTCACTGTACACTTTACTCACTTTACTCACTGTACACTTTACTCACTCTACACTTTACTCACTTTACTCACTGTACACTTTACTCACTTTACTCACTGTACACTTTACTCACTTTACTCACTGTACACTTTACTCACAGTACACTTTACTCACTCTCCACTTTACTCACTGTACACTTTACTCACTGTACACTTTACTCACTCTCCACTTTACTCACTCTACACTTTACTCACTGTACACTTTACTCACTGTACACTTCACTCACTTTACTCACTGTACACTTTACTCACTTTACTCACTGTACACTTTACTCACTTTACTCACTGTACACTTTACTCACTCTACACTTTACTCTCTCTACACTTTACTCACTCTACACTTTACTCACTCTACACTTTACTCACTTTACTCACTGTACACTTTACTCTCTCTACACTTTACTCACTCTACACTTTACTCACTCTACACTTTACTCACTTTACTCACTTTACTCACTTTACTCACTGTACACTTTACTCACTTTACTCACTGTACACTTTACTCACTGTACACTGTACTCACTCTACACTTTACTCACTTTACTCACTGTACACTTTACTCACTGTACACTTTACTCACTTTACTCACTGTACACTTTACTCACTGTACACTTTACTCACTTTACTCACTGTACACTTTACTCACTGTACACTGTACTCACTCTACACTTTACTCACTGTACACTTTACTCACTTTACTCACTGTATACTTTACTCACTGTACACTTTACTCACTTTACTCACTGTACACTTTACTCACTTTACTCACTGTACACTTTACTCACTTTACTCACTGTATACTTTACTCACTGTACACTTTACTCACTTTACTCACTGTACACTTTACTCACTTTACTCACTGTACACTTTACTCACTTTAATCACTGTACACTTTACTCACTTTACTCACTTTACTCACTCTACACTTTACTCACTTAACTCACTGTACACTTTACTCACTTTACTCACTTTACTCACTTTACTCACTGTACACTTTACTCACTGTACACTTTACTCACTTTACTCACTGTACACTTTACTCACTGTACACTGTACTCACTCTACACTTTACTCACTGTACACTTTACTCACTTTACTCACTGTACACTTTACTCACTGTACACTTTACTCACTTTACTCACTGTACACTTTACTCACTTTACTCACTTTACTCACTCTACACTTTACTCACTCTACACTTTACTCACTGTACACTTTACTCACTTTACTCACTGTACACTTTACTCACGTTACTCACTGTACACTTTACTCACTTTACTCACTGTACACTTTACTCACTTTACTCACTGTATACCTTACTCACTTTACTCACTTTACTCACTCTACACTTTACTCACTCTACACTTTACTCACTTTACTCACTGTACACTTTACTCACTTTACTCACTTTACTCACTGTACACTTTACTCACTGTATACTTTACTCACTTTACTCACTTTACTCACTCTACACTTTACTCACTCTACACTTTACTCACTTTACTCACTGTACACTTTACTCACTTTACTCACTGTACACGTTACTCACTCTACACTTTACTCACTTTACTCACTTTACTCTCTCCTACACTTTACTCACTCTACACTTTACTCACTCTACACTTTACTCACTTTACTCACTGTACACTTTACTCACTTTACTCACTGTACACTTTACTCACTCTACACTTTACTCTCTCTACACTTTACTCACTCTACACTTTACTCACTCTACACTTTACTCACTTTACTCACTGTACACTTTACTCTCTCTACACTTTACTCACTCTACACTTTACTCACTCTACACTTTACTCACTCTACACTTTACTCACTTTACTCACTGTACTCACTTTACTCACTTTACTCACTGTACACTTTACTCAATTTACTCACTTTACTCACTGTACAATTTACTCACTCTACACTTTACTCACTGTACACTTTACTCTCTCTACACTTTACTCACTCTACACTTTACTCACTCTACACTTTACTCACTTTACTCACTTTACTCACTTTACTCACTTTACTCACTGTACACTTTACTCACTTTACTCACTGTACACTTTACTCACTGTACACTGTACTCACTCTACACTTTACTCAATTTACTCACTGTACACTTTACTCACTGTACACTTTACTCGCTTTACTCACTGTACACTTTACTCACTGTACACTTTACTCACTTTACTCACTGTACACTTTACTCACTGTACACTGTACTCACTCTACACTTTACTCACTGTACACTTTACTCACTTTACTCACTGTATACTTTACTCACTGTACACTTTACTCACTTTACTCACTGTACACTTTACTCACTTTACTCACTGTACACTTTACTCACTTTACTCACTGTATACTTTACTCACTGTACACTTTACTCACTTTACTCACTGTACACTTTACTCACTTTACTCACTGTACACTTTACTCACTTTAATCACTGTACACTTTACTCACTTTACTCACTCTACACTTTACTCACTTAACTCACTGTACACTTTACTCACTTTACTCACTGTACACTTTACTCACTGTACACTTTACTCACTTTACTCACTTTACTCACTTTACTCACTGTACACTTTACTCACTGTACACTTTACTCACTTTACTCACTGTACACTTTACTCACTGTACACTGTACTCACTCTACACTTTACTCACTGTACACTTTACTCACTTTACTCACTGTACACTTTACTCACTGTACACTTTACTCACTTTACTCACTGTACACTTTACTCACTTTACTCACTTTACTCACTCTACACTTTACTCACTCTACACTTTACTCACTGTACACTTTACTCACTTTACTCACTGTACACTTTACTCACGTTACTCACTGTACACTTTACTCACTTTACTCACTGTACACTTTACTCACTTTACTCACTGTACACCTTACTCACTGTACACTGTACTCACTCTACACTTTACTCACTTTACTCACTGTACACTTTACTCTCTCTACACTTTACTCACTCTACACTTTACTCACTCTACACTTTACTCACTTTACTCACTTTACTCACTTTACTCACTGTACACTTTACTCACTTTACTCACTGTACACTTTACTCACTGTACACTGTACTCACTCTACACTTTACTCACTTTACTCACTGTACACTTTACTCACTGTACACTTTACTCACTTTACTCACTGTACACTTTACTCACTGTACACTTTACTCACTTTACTCACTGTACACTTTACTCACTGTACACTGTACTCACTCTACACTTTACTCACTGTACACTTTACTCACTTTACTCACTGTATACTTTACTCACTGTACACTTTACTCACTTTACTCACTGTACACTTTACTCACTTTACTCACTGTACACTTTACTCACTTTACTCACTGTATACTTTACTCACTGTACACTTTACTCACTTTACTCACTGTACACTTTACTCACTTTACTCACTGTACACTTTACTCACTTTAATCACTGTACACTTTACTCACTTTACTCACTTTACTCACTCTACACTTTACTCACTTAACTCACTGTACACTTTACTCACTTTACTCACTGTACACTTTACTCACTGTACACTTTACTCACTTTACTCACTTTACTCACTTTACTCACTGTACACTTTACTCACTGTACACTTTACTCACTTTACTCACTGTACACTTTACTCACTGTACACTGTACTCACTCTACACTTTACTCACTGTACACTTTACTCACTTTACTCACTGTACACTTTACTCACTGTACACTTTACTCACTTTACTCACTGTACACTTTACTCACTTTACTCACTTTACTCACTCTACACTTTACTCACTCTACACTTTACTCACTGTACACTTTACTCACTTTACTCACTGTACACTTTACTCACGTTACTCACTGTACACTTTACTCACTTTACTCACTGTACACTTTACTCACTTTACTCACTGTACACCTTACTCACTTTACTCACTTTACTCACTCTACACTTTACTCACTGTACACTTTACTCACTTTACTCACTGTACACTTTACTCACTTTACTCACTTTACTCACTGTACACTTTACTCACTGTATACTTTACTCACTTTACTCACTTTACTCACTCTACACTTTACTCACTCTACACTTTACTCACTTTACTCACTGTACACTTTACTCACTTTACTCACTGTACACGTTACTCACTCTACACTTTACTCACTTTACTCACTTTAGTCTCTCCTACACTTTACTCACTCTACACTTTACTCACTCTACACTTTACTCACTTTACTCACTGTACACTTTACTCACTTTACTCACTGTACACTTTACTCACTCTACACTTTACTCTCTCTACACTTTACTCACTCTACACTTTACTCACTCTACACTTTACTCACTTTACTCACTGTACACTTTACTCTCTCTACACTTTACTCACTCTACACTTTACTCACTCTACACTTTACTCACTCTACACTTTACTCACTTTACTCACTGTACACTTTACTCTCTCTACACTTTACTCACTCAAGTTTCAAGTTTCTTTAATAGTTGTCATACAGAAGTACAGAATACTTTCATACAAAATGCTTCTTACTGTTACGCTCCAGAGACTGTGCTAGACAAGATAGTATCAAATAACATAGTATAGCATGTAATTTAGAAGAAGAAAATTAGGTCACAGTGTTCGGTATAGACATATGTACAATGTTCTGAGTTACCATATAACATACAATACTATGCAGTGTACTAATGTACAGTACTATCTAGTGCAAAGCAGAAATGGGATGAGGTACAATTTAGGTACAATTTACAGTAAGGTGTACGAGTTGTAGTGCAATCCTTCATCAATAAATATAAAGTGTGGGGAGTGGGTGCTACAGTGTGTTTGTTTAAAGTGGGTGTGTGCTATAAAGTGTGTGGAGTGGGTGCTACAGTGTGTTTGTTTAAAGTGAGTGTGTGCGTGTGGATGTGTGTGCTATGTGCGTTTGGTGGTTGTTGTTGTGTAGTGTTCATTCATTGTTCGTTTAGCAGCCTGATGGCCTGGGGATAGAAGCTTCTTCTGAGTCTTTCTGTGCTCGCCTTGAGACTCCGGTATCGCTTGCCTGACCGCAGCAGTTCAAAGAGGCAGTTGTTCGGGTGACTGGAGTCTTTAATGATTCTCTTAGCCTTGCCCTTGCAACGCTTGTTGTAAATGTTCTGGAAGGTGGGGAGCCCCCCTCCAATTGTGCGTTCGGCTGAACGTGTCACTCTTTGTAGTCTGCTTCGGTCTTGTGCAGTGCTATTCCCAAACCAGGAGGTGATGTTGCCGGTCAAGATGCTCTCTATTGTACATGAGTAGAAGTTCTTAAGGATCTTCTGACTGACTTGGAACTTCCTTAGGCGCCTGAGGAAGTAGAGGCGTTGTCGTGCCTTCTTCACAACACTGCCAATGTGTGTGGTCCATGTCAAGTCCTCGGATATGTAGGCTCCGAGGTACTTAAAGCTGTTGACTCTCTCAACCGGTGCCCCGTCGATGCTGAGGGGGCTGTAGTCCTTGATCTCCGACCTCCTGAAGTCCACAATCATCTCCTTTGTTTTGCTGACGTTCAGGGAGAGGCTGTTTTCCTGGCACCATCCCGCCAGGACCTTGACCTCTTCCAGGTAGGCCCTCTCGTCATTGGCAGAGATCACTCTACACTTTACTCACTCTACACTTTACTCACTTTACTCACTTTACTCACTTTACTCACTGTACACTTTACTCACTTTACTCACTGTACACTTTACTCACTGTACACTGTACTCACTCTACACTTTACTCACTGTACACTTTACTCACTTTACTCACTGTACACTTTACTCACTGTACACTTTACTCACTTTACTCACTGTACACTTTACTCACTGTACACTTTACTCACTTTACTCACTGTACACTTTACTCACTGTACACTGTACTCACTCTACACTTTACTCACTGTACACTTTACTCACTTTACTCACTGTATACTTTACTCACTGTACACTTTACTCACTTTACTCACTGTACACTTTACTCACTTTACTCACTGTACACTTTACTCACTTTACTCACTGTATACTTTACTCACTGTACACTTTACTCACTGTACACTTTACTCACTTTACTCACTGTACACTTTACTCACTTTACTCACTGTACACTTTACTCACTTTACTCACTTTACTCACTCTACACTTTACTCACTTAACTCACTGTACACTTTACTCACTGTACACTTTACTCACTTTACTCACTTTACTCACTTTACTCACTGTACACTTTACTCACTGTACACTTTACTCACTTTACTCACTGTACACTTTACTCACTGTACACTTTACTCACTTTACTCACTGTACACTTTACTCACTTTACTCACTCTACACTTTACTCACTCTACACTTTACTCACTGTACACTTTACTCACTTTACTCACTGTACACTTTACTCACGTTACTCACTGTACACTTTACTCACTTTACTCACTGTACACTTTACTCACTTTACTCACTGTACACTTTACTCACTCTACACTTTACTCACTTTACTCACTGTACACTTTACTCACTTTACTCACTTTACTCACTGTACACTTTACTCACTGTACACTTTACTCACTTTACTCACTTTACTCACTCTACACTTTACTCACTCTACACTTTACTCACTTTACTCACTGTACACTTTACTCACTTTACTCACTGTACACTTTACTCACTCTACACTTTACTCACTTTACTCACTTTACTCTCTCCTACACTTTACTCACTCTACACTTTACTCACTCTACACTTTACTCACTTTACTCACTGTACACTTTACTCACTTTACTTACTGTACACTTTACTCACTCTACACTTTACTCTCTCTACACTTTACTCACTCTACACTTTACTCACTCTACTCTTTACTCACTTTACTCACTGTACACTTTACTCTCTCTACACTTTACTCACTCTACACTTTACTCACTCTACACTTTACTCACTTTACTCACTGTACACTTTACTCACTGTACACTTTACTCACTGTACTCACTTTACTCACTTTACTCACTGTACACTTTACTCAATTTACTCACTTTACTCACTGTACAATTTACTCACTCTACACTTTACTCACTGTACACTTTACTCACTGTACACTTTACTCACTTTACTCACTTTACTCACTGTACACTTTACTCACTTTACTCACTCTACACTTTACTCACCTAACTCACTGTACACTTTACTCACTTTACTCACTGTACACTTTACTCACTTTACTCACTTTACTCACTTTACTCACTGTACACTTTACTCACTTTACTCACTGTACACTTTACTCACTGTACACTGTACTCACTCTACACTTTACTCACTGTACACTTTACTCACTTTACTCTCTGTACACTTTACTGACTTTACTCACTGTACACGTTACTCACTTTACTGACTCTACACTTTACTCACTTTACTCTTTACTCACTGTACACTTTACTCACTTTACTCACTGTACACTTTACTCACTTTACTCACTGTACACTTTACTCACTTTACTCACTGTACACTTTACTCACTTTACTCACTGTACACTTTACTCACTTTACTCACTCTACACTTTACTCACTTTACTCACTGTACACTTTACTCACTGTACACTTTACTCACTTTACTCACTTTACTCACTGTACACTTTACTCACTGTACACTTTACTCACTTTACTCACTTTACTCACTCTACACTTTACTCACTCTCCACTTTACTCACTTTACTCACTGTACACTTTACTCACTTTACTCACTGTACACTTTACTCACTGTACACTTTACTCACTTTACTCACTCTACACTTTACTCACTTTACTCACTGTACACTTTACTCACTCTACACTTTACTCACTTTACTCACTGTACACTTTACTCACTGTACACTTTACTCACTGTACACTTTACTCACTCTACACTTTACTCACTTTACTCACTCTACACTTTACTCACTGTACACTTTACTCACTGTACACTTTACTCACTGTACACTTTACTCACTGTACACTTTACTCACTTTACTCACTCTACACTTTACTCACTTTACTCACTGTACACTTTACTCACTGTACACTTTACTCACTGTACACTTTACTCACTCTACACTTTACTCACTGTACTCACTGTACACTTTACTCACTGTACACTTTACTCACTCTACACTTTACTCACTGTACACTTTACTCACTTTACTCACTGTACACTTTACTCACTCTACACTTTACTCACTGTACACTTTACTCACTTTACTCACTGTACACTTTACTCACTGTACACTTTACTCACTGTACACTTTACTCACTGTACACTTTATGCACTTTACTCACTGTAGACTTTACTCACATTACTCACTGTGCACTTTACTCACTTTACTCACTGTACACTTTACTCACGTTACTCACTGTACACTTTACTCACTGTACACTTTACTCACTCTACACTTTACTCACTTTACTCACTCTACACTTTACTCACTGTACACTTTACTCACTGTACACTTTACTCACTGTATACTTTACTCACTTTACTCACTCTACACTTTACTCACTTTACTCACTGTACACTTTACTCACTGTACACTTCTCACTTTACACTTTACTCACTGTACTCACTGTACACTTTACTCACTGTACTCACTGTACACTTTACTCACTGTACACTTTACTCACGTTACTCACTGTACACTTTACTCACTGTACACTTTACTCACTTTACTCACTTTACTCACTCTACACTTTACTCACTTTACTCACTGTACACTTTACTCAATTTACTCACTTTACTCACTCTACACTTTACTCACTTTACTCACTGTACACTTTACTCACTCTACACTTTACTCACTTTACTCACTCTACACTTTACTCACTGTACACTTTACTCACTGTACACTTTACTCAATCTACACTTTACTCACTTTACTCACTCTACACTTTACTCACTGTACACTTTACTCACTGTACACTTTACTCACTGTACACTTTACTCACTGTACACTTTACTCACTTTACTCACTCTACACTTTACTCACTTTACTCACTGTACACTTTACTCACTGTACACTTTACTCACTGTACACTTTACTCACTCTACACTTTACTCACTGTACTCACTGTACACTTTACTCAATGTACTCACTGTACACTTTACTCACTGTACACTTTACTCACTCTACACTTTACTCACTGTACACTTTACTCACTTTACTCACTGTACACTTTACTCACTCTACACTTTACTCACTGTACACTTTACTCACTGTACACTTTACTCACTGTACACTTTACTCACTGTACACTTTACACACTGTACACTTTATGCACTTTACTCACTGTACACTTTACTCACATTACTCACTGTACACTTTACTCACTTTACTCACTGTACACTTTACTCACGTTACTCACTGTACACTTTACTCACTGTACACTTTACTCACTCTACACTTTACTCACTTTACTCACTTTACTCACTCTACACTTTACTCACTGTACACTTTACTCACTGTACACTTTACTCACTGTACACTTTACTCACTTTACTCACTCTACACTTTACTCACTGTACTCACTGTACACTTTACTCACTGTACTCACTGTACACTTTACTCATTGTACACTTTACCCAATTTACTCACTCTACACTTTACTCACTGTACACTTTACTCACTTTACTCACTGTACACTTTACTCACATTACTCACTGTACATTTTACTCACTGTACACTTTACTCACTTTACTCACTGTACACTTTACTCACTTTACTCACTGTACACTTTACTCACGTTACTCACTGTACACTTTACTCACTGTACACTTTACTCACTGTACACTTTACTCACTTTACCCTTTACTCACTTTACACTTTACTCACTGTACACTTTACTCACTGTACACTTTACTCACTGTACACTGTACTCACTCTACACTTTACTCACTGTACACTTTACTCACTTTACACGTTACTCACTGTACACTTTACTCACTGTACACTTTACTCACTCTACACTTTACTCACTTTACACTTTACTCACTTCACACTTTACTCACTGTACACTTTACTCACTGTACACTTCACTCACTGTACACTGTACTCACTCTACACTTTACTCACTGTACACTTTACTCACTGTACACTTTACTCACTTTACACACTGTACACTTTACTCACTTTACTCACTGTACACTTTACTCACTGTACACTTTACTCACTTTATTCACTGTACTCACTGTGCACTTTACTCACTTTACACACTTTACTCACTGTACGCTTTACTCACTGTACACTGTACTCACTGTACACTTTACTCACTGTACACTTTACTCACTGTACACTTTACTCACTTTACTCACTGTACACTTTACTCACTGTACACTTTACTCACTCTACACTTTACTCACTGTACACTTTACTCACTGTACACTTTACTCACTGTACACTTTACTCACTTTACTCACTGTACACTTTACTCACTCTACACTTTACTCACTTTACTCACTGTACACTTTACTCACTTTACTCACTGTACACTTTACTCACTTTACTCACTGTACACTTTACTCACAGTACACTTTACTCACTCTCCACTTTACTCACTGTACACTTTACTCACTGTACACTTTACTCACTCTCCACTTTACTCACTCTACACTTTACTCACTGTACACTTTACTCACTGTACACTTCACTCACTTTACTCACTGTACACTTTACTCACTTTACTCACTGTACACTTTACTCACTTTACTCACTGTACACTTTACTCACTCTACACTTTACTCTCTCTACACTTTACTCACTCTACACTTTACTCACTCTACACTTTACTCACTTTACTCACTGTACACTTTACTCTCTCTACACTTTACTCACTCTACACTTTACTCACTCTACACTTTACTCACTTTACTCACTTTACTCACTTTACTCACTGTACACTTTACTCACTTTACTCACTGTACACTTTACTCACTGTACACTGTACTCACTCTACACTTTACTCACTTTACTCACTGTACACTTTACTCACTGTACACTTTACTCACTTTACTCACTGTACACTTTACTCACTGTACACTTTACTCACTTTACTCACTGTACACTTTACTCACTGTACACTGTACTCACTCTACACTTTACTCACTGTACACTTTACTCACTTTACTCACTGTATACTTTACTCACTGTACACTTTACTCACTTTACTCACTGTACACTTTACTCACTTTACTCACTGTACACTTTACTCACTTTACTCACTGTATACTTTACTCACTGTACACTTTACTCACTTTACTCACTGTACACTTTACTCACTTTACTCACTGTACACTTTACTCACTTTAATCACTGTACACTTTACTCACTTTACTCACTTTACTCACTCTACACTTTACTCACTTAACTCACTGTACACTTTACTCACTTTACTCACTTTACTCACTTTACTCACTGTACACTTTACTCACTGTACACTTTACTCACTTTACTCACTGTACACTTTACTCACTGTACACTGTACTCACTCTACACTTTACTCACTGTACACTTTACTCACTTTACTCACTGTACACTTTACTCACTGTACACTTTACTCACTTTACTCACTGTACACTTTACTCACTTTACTCACTTTACTCACTCTACACTTTACTCACTCTACACTTTACTCACTGTACACTTTACTCACTTTACTCACTGTACACTTTACTCACGTTACTCACTGTACACTTTACTCACTTTACTCACTGTACACTTTACTCACTTTACTCACTGTATACCTTACTCACTTTACTCACTTTACTCACTCTACACTTTACTCACTCTACACTTTACTCACTTTACTCACTGTACACTTTACTCACTTTACTCACTTTACTCACTGTACACTTTACTCACTGTATACTTTACTCACTTTACTCACTTTACTCACTCTACACTTTACTCACTCTACACTTTACTCACTTTACTCACTGTACACTTTACTCACTTTACTCACTGTACACGTTACTCACTCTACACTTTACTCACTTTACTCACTTTACTCTCTCCTACACTTTACTCACTCTACACTTTACTCACTCTACACTTTACTCACTTTACTCACTGTACACTTTACTCACTTTACTCACTGTACACTTTACTCACTCTACACTTTACTCTCTCTACACTTTACTCACTCTACACTTTACTCACTCTACACTTTACTCACTTTACTCACTGTACACTTTACTCTCTCTACACTTTACTCACTCTACACTTTACTCACTCTACACTTTACTCACTCTACACTTTACTCACTTTACTCACTGTACTCACTTTACTCACTTTACTCACTGTACACTTTACTCAATTTACTCACTTTACTCACTGTACAATTTACTCACTCTACACTTTACTCACTGTACACTTTACTCACTGTACACTTTACTCACTTTACTCACTTTACTCACTGTACACTTTACTCACTTTACTCACTCTACACTTTACTCACCTAACTCACTGTACACTTTACTCACTTTACTCACTGTACACTTTACTCACTTTACTCACTTTACTCACTTTACTCACTGTACACTTTACTCACTTTACTCACTGTACACTTTACTCACTGTACACTGTACTCACTCTACACTTTACTCACTGTACACTTTACTCACTTTACTCTCTGTACACTTTACTGACTTTACTCACTGTACACGTTACTCACTTTACTGACTCTACACTTTACTCACTTTACTCTTTACTCACTGTACACTTTACTCACTTTACTCACTGTACACTTTACTCACTTTACTCACTGTACACTTTACTCACTTTACTCACTGTACACTTTACTCACTTTACTCACTGTACACTTTACTCACTTTACTCACTCTACACTTTACTCACTTTACTCACTGTACACTTTACTCACTGTACACTTTACTCACTGTACACTGTACTCACTCTACACTTTACTCACTGTACACTTTACTCACTTTACACGTTACTCACTGTACACTTTACTCACTGTACACTTTACTCACTCTACACTTTACTCACTTTACACTTTACTCACTTCACACTTTACTCACTGTACACTTTACTCACTGTACACTTCACTCACTGTACACTGTACTCACTCTACACTTTACTCACTGTACACTTTACTCACTGTACACTTTACTCACTTTACGCACTGTACACTTTACTCACTTTACTCACTGTACACTTTACTCACTGTACACTTTACTCACTTTATTCACTGTACTCACTGTGCACTTTACTCACTTTACACACTTTACTCACTGTACGCTTTACTCACTGTACACTGTACTCACTGTACACTTTACTCACTGTACACTTTACTCACTGTACACTTTACTCACTTTACTCACTGTACACTTTACTCACTGTACACTTTACTCACTCTACACTTTACTCACTGTACACTTTACTCACTGTACACTTTACTCACTGTACACTTTACTCACTTTACTCACTGTACACTTTACTCACTCTACACTTTACTCACTTTACTCACTGTACACTTTACTCACTTTACTCACTGTACACTTTACTCACTTTACTCACTGTACACTTTACTCACAGTACACTTTACTCACTCTCCACTTTACTCACTGTACACTTTACTCACTGTACACTTTACTCACTCTCCACTTTACTCACTCTACACTTTACTCACTGTACACTTTACTCACTGTACACTTCACTCACTTTACTCACTGTACACTTTACTCACTTTACTCACTGTACACTTTACTCACTTTACTCACTGTACACTTTACTCACTCTACACTTTACTCTCTCTACACTTTACTCACTCTACACTTTACTCACTCTACACTTTACTCACTTTACTCACTGTACACTTTACTCTCTCTACACTTTACTCACTCTACACTTTACTCACTCTACACTTTACTCACTTTACTCACTTTACTCACTTTACTCACTGTACACTTTACTCACTTTACTCACTGTACACTTTACTCACTGTACACTGTACTCACTCTACACTTTACTCACTTTACTCACTGTACACTTTACTCACTGTACACTTTACTCACTTTACTCACTGTACACTTTACTCACTGTACACTTTACTCACTTTACTCACTGTACACTTTACTCACTGTACACTGTACTCACTCTACACTTTACTCACTGTACACTTTACTCACTTTACTCACTGTATACTTTACTCACTGTACACTTTACTCACTTTACTCACTGTACACTTTACTCACTTTACTCACTGTACACTTTACTCACTTTACTCACTGTATACTTTACTCACTGTACACTTTACTCACTTTACTCACTGTACACTTTACTCACTTTACTCACTGTACACTTTACTCACTTTAATCACTGTACACTTTACTCACTTTACTCACTTTACTCACTCTACACTTTACTCACTTAACTCACTGTACACTTTACTCACTTTACTCACTTTACTCACTTTACTCACTGTACACTTTACTCACTGTACACTTTACTCACTTTACTCACTGTACACTTTACTCACTGTACACTGTACTCACTCTACACTTTACTCACTGTACACTTTACTCACTTTACTCACTGTACACTTTACTCACTGTACACTTTACTCACTTTACTCACTGTACACTTTACTCACTTTACTCACTTTACTCACTCTACACTTTACTCACTCTACACTTTACTCACTGTACACTTTACTCACTTTACTCACTGTACACTTTACTCACGTTACTCACTGTACACTTTACTCACTTTACTCACTGTACACTTTACTCACTTTACTCACTGTATACCTTACTCACTTTACTCACTTTACTCACTCTACACTTTACTCACTCTACACTTTACTCACTGTACACTTTACTCACTTTACTCACTTTACTCACTGTACACTTTACTCACTGTATACTTTACTCACTTTACTCACTTTACTCACTCTACACTTTACTCACTCTACACTTTACTCACTTTACTCACTGTACACTTTACTCACTTTACTCACTGTACACGTTACTCACTCTACACTTTACTCACTTTACTCACTTTACTCTCTCCTACACTTTACTCACTCTACACTTTACTCACTCTACACTTTACTCACTTTACTCACTGTACACTTTACTCACTTTACTCACTGTACACTTTACTCACTCTACACTTTACTCTCTCTACACTTTACTCACTCTACACTTTACTCACTCTACACTTTACTCACTTTACTCACTGTACACTTTACTCTCTCTACACTTTACTCACTCTACACTTTACTCACTCTACACTTTACTCACTCTACACTTTACTCACTTTACTCACTGTACTCACTTTACTCACTTTACTCACTGTACACTTTACTCAATTTACTCACTGTACACTTTACTCACTTTACTCACTGTACACTTTACTCACTCTACACTTTACTCTCTCTACACTTTACTCACTCTACACTTTACTCACTCTACACTTTACTCACTTTACTCACTGTACACTTTACTCTCTCTACACTTTACTCACTCTACACTTTACTCACTCTACACTTTACTCACTTTACTCACTTTACTCACTGTACACTTTACTCACTTTACTCACTGTACACTTTACTCACTGTACACTGTACTCACTCTACACTTTACTCACTTTACTCACTGTACACTTTACTCACTGTACACTTTACTCACTTTACTCACTGTACACTTTACTCACTGTACACTTTACTCACTTTACTCACTGTACACTTTACTCACTGTACACTGTACTCACTCTACACTTTACTCACTGTACACTTTACTCACTTTACTCACTGTATACTTTACTCACTGTACACTTTACTCACTTTACTCACTGTACACTTTACTCACTTTACTCACTGTACACTTTACTCACTTTACTCACTGTATACTTTACTCACTGTACACTTTACTCACTTTACTCACTGTACACTTTACTCACTTTACTCACTGTACACTTTACTCACTTTAATCACTGTACACTTTACTCACTTTACTCACTTTACTCACTCTACACTTTACTCACTTAACTCACTGTACACTTTACTCACTTTACTCACTTTACTCACTTTACTCACTGTACACTTTACTCACTGTACACTTTACTCACTTTACTCACTGTACACTTTACTCACTGTACACTGTACTCACTCTACACTTTACTCACTGTACACTTTACTCACTTTACTCACTGTACACTTTACTCACTGTACACTTTACACACTTTACTCACTGTACACTTTACTCACTTTACTCACTTTACTCACTCTACACTTTACTCACTCTACACTTTACTCACTGTACACTTTACTCACTTTACTCACTGTACACTTTACTCACGTTACTCACTGTACACTTTACTCACTTTACTCACTGTACACTTTACTCACTTTACTCACTGTATACCTTACTCACTTTACTCACTTTACTCACTCTACACTTTACTCACTCTACACTTTACTCACTTTACTCACTGTACACTTTACTCACTTTACTCACTTTACTCACTGTACACTTTACTCACTGTATACTTTACTCACTTTACTCACTTTACTCACTCTACACTTTACTCACTCTACACTTTACTCACTTTACTCACTGTACACTTTACTCACTTTACTCACTGTACACGTTACTCACTCTACACTTTACTCACTTTACTCACTTTACTCTCTCCTACACTTTACTCACTCTACACTTTACTCACTCTACACTTTACTCACTTTACTCACTGTACACTTTACTCACTTTACTCACTGTACACTTTACTCACTCTACACTTTACTCTCTCTACACTTTACTCACTCTACACTTTACTCACTCTACACTTTACTCACTTTACTCACTGTACACTTTACTCTCTCTACACTTTACTCACTCTACACTTTACTCACTCTACACTTTACTCACTCTACACTTTACTCACTTTACTCACTGTACTCACTTTACTCACTTTACTCACTTTACTCACTGTACAATTTACTCACTCTACACTTTACTCACTGTACACTTTACTCACTGTACACTTTACTCACTTTACTCACTTTACTCACTGTACACTTTACTCACTTTACTCACTCTACACTTTACTCACCTAACTCACTGTACACTTTACTCACTTTACTCACTGTACACTTTACTCACTTTACTCACTTTACTCACTTTACTCACTGTACACTTTACTCACTTTACTCACTGTACACTTTACTCACTGTACACTGTACTCACTCTACACTTTACTCACTGTACACTTTACTCACTTTACTCTCTGTACACTTTACTGACTTTACTCACTGTACACGTTACTCACTTTACTGACTCTACACTTTACTCACTTTACTCTTTACTCACTGTACACTTTACTCACTTTACTCACTGTACACTTTACTCACTTTACTCACTGTACACTTTACTCACTTTACTCACTGTACACTTTACTCACTTTACTCACTGTACACTTTACTCACTTTACTCACTCTACACTTTACTCACTTTACTCACTGTACACTTTACTCACTGTACACTTTACTCACTTTACTCACTTTACTCACTGTACACTTTACTCACTGTACACTTTACTCACTTTACTCACTTTACTCACTCTACACTTTACTCACTCTCCACTTTACTCACTTTACTCACTGTACACTTTACTCACTTTACTCACTGTACACTTTACTCACTCTACACTTTACTCACTCTACACTTTACTCACTTTACTCACTGTACACTTTACTCACTTTACTCACTGTACACTTTACTCACTCTTCACTTTACTCACTCTACACTTTACTCACTTTACTCTCTCTTACACTTTATTCACTCTACACTTTACTCACTCTACACTTTACTCACTTTACTCATTGTACACTTTACTCACTTTACTCACTGTACACTTTACTCACTCTACACTTTACTCTCTCTACACTTTACTCACTCTACACTTTACTCACTCTACACTTTACTCACTTTACTCACTGTACACTTTACTCACTTTACTCACTGTACAATTTACTCACTCTACACTGTACTCACTTTACTCACTCTACACTTTACTCACTCTACACTTTACTCACTTTACTCACTTTACTCACTGTACACTTTACTCACTCTACACTTTACTCACGTAACTCACTGTACACTTTACTCACTTTACTCACTGTAGTGGCCTGTTCCTGGACCGCTTCTACTGGCAACCGGGGAGGTGATTCCGTACGCGCTCTGTCCAAAGAATGGTATTCCACACTTTGAGTTTCTGTTATCAGATACCACAGATATCCGATTTATTTAGAAAAGATAGTTTACATGGGAGAGGTGATCAAAGCGATCCTATTGTTCCTATAAACGTGGTTCATTTCAATTCTATGTTCAAAGCGTTTCTAAGACTATCCCAAGAGCGGTCGGAAAACTGTATGCTTTCCCCCGTGGCTCACCACCCAGCTGATTCCTATCACCAATTTATGATCTCCGCCGCGCTGTGGCTGATCCGCCTGATAGGTGATCCACCCACAGTACAACAGAGTCCATTCAATTGGCTACTCAGATAATCATAATATTCCCATAAATCGTATCCTTCTATTGGTAATAATAATAATAATAATAATAATAATAATAAAAATAATAATAATAATAATAATAATAATAATAATAATAATAATAATAATAATAATAATAATAATAATAATAATAATAATAATAATAATAATAATAATAATAATAATAATAATGATAATGATAATAATACTAATAATAATAATAATAATAATAATAATAATAATAATAATAATAATAATAATAATAATAATAATAATAATAATAATAATAATAATAACAATAATAATCCATAACAAAAACACTCATATGGCCCTTACACCGGCCCCTAATTGTGTTTGCACAATTACAAAATAAATAACACGGTCAGGTGAGTGTTCATTACGGCTGGCAATTCTTCTTTGAATCCAATAGTAGGCACTTCGTACTGAGCCTTTGTCCTCTGGAAAAGCTTCCAGGATCCGTCCGAGCGGCCAGGGTTCCTGGGCGCTGTGTAGTGGATATGATAATGTTCATTCAAAGTCCTTATTCTGGTCTTCTGGACATTCCTTGTTACAAAATAACAAATCTTCATGTCGATGGTTAATTCATAACTTAAAAAGAGTCCATAATAAACTTAAATGCCTTAATGATGCATATTCCTTGGTCTTAATGATGCATATTCCTTGGTCTTAATGATGCATTTTCCATTGTCTTTAATGATGCATTTTCCATTGTATTAATTGGGTATTATTGTCGTGTGATCAATACACCAATGCATCATGTTCACATTCTTGTGTTTTTTTGTTTCCTTTTCTCAAAGTCAAGACCTTTG